>NC_084782.1:5149975-5464240 GCF_028858725.1 Colius striatus
ACAACCGGGTTGGACACGGTGCCACCCATCACCCCCTGCCCTGCTGCAGGTGGGAGGGGGGCCGGGGGTTGGGGGCTGCCACCCCGTGCCCCTCACCCGTGGCGTTGGGGGGACATTTGTTGTAGATGATCTCCCCGGCAGCCGTTTTCTTCCAGGTCATCAGCATGACGTACTCGTCCTTGCACATCTCGTGGTAGGCTGAGGGGTGAGGGGAGCTCAGGCACAGCCCTGGGGCAGGGCGGTGGGCACAGGCATGGGGAGGGGGTGTCTCCTACCTGGGCACTTCTTCTCGTTGCAGGTCTTCACCTCCTCGCCGGTGCCCTCGCAGGGGTAGCCCTGCACGCCCGTGCCCTCGCACATGCGGAAGCGCCGCTGCCAGCCCGTGTCACACGTCTTGGAGCAGAGGCTCCAGTGGTTCCAGGGACCCCACTTGCTGTCAGCTGTGGGGATGGGGACGCTGTGGGACACCTGGCTCGGCATGGCAAGTGGCAGCCAGGGGGATGGGGACAGGGCAGGGCCGGTGGGCACTGCCGCCTATGCCATGAGCCGAAAGCCCCACAGGGTACAAAGTCCACGGATCAACGATTTAAACCTCATTTAGACAAGACCCAATGTCCCCACTGCAGCCACTGTCCCGCCAGCAGCCCGAGGGCACCCCTGGGTGCGTGGGAGAGCTGCTCCTCCCTCCTCCCCTGAGGCTACCGCGGCAGCTCCGGCGCAGCAACCAGCTCCCCGTGCCCGCCACCGATGCCAAGGGCTCGAAGGACAACAACATGACGGGGTCCATCCTTTGGCCTGCTGACTTACCCCCCCACACACTCCGTGTGCCCCCTCCCAGCCCCAGAGTCACCCCCATGAGCTCGCACACCCGCAGCACACGCCGGGACCTGCAGCCACCGGGCACCGACGGGTCCCCGCAGGGTGTGACGGCAGCGAGGGCACGGGACGAAGGCAGCGACCGGCACGAGGAGAGGGGCACCTGATCCCTGGCATCGCCCTTTGGCTCCCACTCCCTCCCCACCCCAGCAGCGGAGGGTGCCACGGGCACCTCGGCGACACCGCAGCGGCTCCAGGGCACGGTGCCCCAGCGGCACGAGGCCGCTTCCCGCCCCACTCCCTCCCCAGCGCGCGGGGCCTTACTGGGACAGGCGGGGTTGGAGCAGTCCCGGGCGTCGGCGTGGGCCCCGCGGCACTCGGCCCAGCCGTGGGCCGTGACGCTGCACCTGCGCGTGCGCTGCTGGGTGCCGTTGGCGCAGGTGACGGAGCAGCGGCTCCAGGCGCCCCACTCCAGCCACTGCCCTTCCGCTGCGGGGACAAGCGAGAGCGGCGTCAGCCCCCCGCGGGCACCCCACGGCCCTGCCGCCTCCCGCCGGGCCAAGCTCAGCGGCTCGTGGGGAATCCTGGCCTGGGGCGGGGGGATTGGCCCCCCCAGGACTGACCCCTGCTCACAGCACCACCTCCCCGCTGCACCACAGCGCCCGGCCACGCTCGTGGGACCCTGGCATCGCTCCCTGGCAAACACAGCAGCTCTGGCATCGCTTCCCACCAAACACAGCAGCCCTGGCATTGCTCTTCACCAAACTCAGCAGCTCTGGCATCACCCCTGCCAAACACAGCAGCCCTGGCATTGCTCTTCACCAAACCCAGCAGCTCTGGCATCACTCCTGCCAAACACAGCAGCCCTGGCATTGCTCTTCACCAAACTCAGCAGCCCTGGCATTGCTCCTGGCAAATTCAGCAGCCTCAGCACCACTCTACACCAAATCCAGCAGCCCTGGCATCACTTCTGACCAGATCCAGAAGTCGTGGCATTGCTCTTCACCAAACCCAGCAGCCCTGGCATCACTTCTCAACAAACCCAGCAGCCTTGGCATCACTCCAGCCATACCCAGTGGCTCTGGCATTGCTCCTGGCAAAGCCAGCAGCACCCCCACTCTCCACCATGAGCCCCAGCACTGGTGCATGGGCAGGGGCATGGGGGGATGGACCTGCTGGGACCTTTCATTGGTGCAGCAGCACTCCCACGGAGCTGCCACGGTATAAGCCATGTGCCACGGGTGGCACATCCCTGCTGCAGCTGCTGCAGAGAGGCAGCACCCTGCACACCCCACAGCTCCCTCATTTCCCTCCCCTCCCAGCCCACTGCCAGTCCCCACACCGCACGTGGGGTGCCCACGGGGACGCTGGTCACGTCCTGGCATCCCAGGCCATCACTGCAGAAGCCCCACAGCCACCAGCACAGCCAGTGGTGGCACAGAGAAGGAAGGGATGGACAATGTGCTGACACACACAGACCCTGTAGCCGACCCACTCTGCCACCTCCCCGGTGCCCCACGACGTCTCCAGCACTGTGCCTGCAGTGGGGACAGGGACTCCCAGCAGACAGGGAGGGAAGGAGCTGGCTCCTCCATGGTCCCCGTGCCCACAGTGTGGGCTCAGGCCCCTGGCATGGCCGATGGAGACAGGTCTCCACCCTTGTTTCCAGCAGGGACGGGAGGGTGCAGCCCAGGTCGCAGCAGCCACGTGCCCAGGGGCTGTCCCGGGGCTGGAAGCACAGCCCCAGCTCTCAGCCGTCTCCTGCTGTTGCTGGGGTGGGGAAAGGAGGAGCAGGGGGAGAAGCAGGTACTGACCAGGGCAGCTCACGATATTGCAGGGCTTGGCCTGCAGCTCGGGGCCCTCGCAGGGTTTCCCTCCGCGCCGCGGGGCCACGCACGGCCGCGTCCTGGTCCTGGCCCCTCGCCCGCAGGTCACCGAGCACAGGCTCCACGGGGACCACTCCAACCACGCACCGGCAACTGCAACACAGCACAGCGGCCTGGCCACGCGCCCCCGGCCCCGCGGGGCTCCTGCTCCTGGCACCGAGGGGTCCTGGTCATGGCAGACCCCTCGTGCCCAGGGCTCCGCCGGGCACGGTCCCCGGCTCCTCTCCACGTCCCAGCAGCGTCACGCCCAGGTCTGAACCCCGAGGGCCCTGAGCGGGCAGCGGTGCCACTGCTGCTCCTGCCCTGCTCCAGCCTCGCCTCAGGGGTCCTGGCACCGGCGGCACACGTCCCTCCACGCCCACACACAGCTCTGCTCACCCCAACCCACGGCCACACACTGGGCACACGGCACAGCCACGGGAGCTCAGCTCACCCAGGGCAAGAGTGGGGGCACACACAGCACATGAGCATCCTAAAGGATGCTCTGCCCGTTGTGCCAGTGCACTCCCTAGCATGAGGGGGAGTGGGCACCCATGTGTTTTGGAGGTGCAAAGCCCCCAAAACGTGCCAGGCTTGGACAGGGCAGCCCAGCACCCCGAGACCCCTCCACTCCTCAGGGTCCCACACGAGACGCACGGGCAGCACCACGGACAAACGGCACAGAATACGGCCCAGAGAGACCCCCAGCACCCTGCCCTCGCCCTGCCCCGCAGCACTGAGCAGCTCAGTCCCCTCCTGCCCCACCGTGCCAGGCCAGGCAGCTGCCCAGCCCCTCTGCAGCCTCCAGCCCCCACTTCTCCCCCGGCACAAAGCCCAGAGACAACCGGGGGACGCCCCAAGGCTGTGGGGATGGAGGATGGAGAGCAGCTGCCGGCTGAGCTGCTCCAGAGGCACAAGCCCTGGCAGCAGGAGCTGGGGGGTAGGACCCATTCCAGGTGCCTCCCCCAGCTTTGCTGCTCCCCCTGTGCTTTCCCAGGAGCTGGGAAGGTGAGGTGATGGGTGGATGTAACGGGGCTCAGAGCATCGTCCACGACAGCGCTGCGGTGTAAAGCCCCCCTCCTGTCCTCCCCCACCCACAGACACTCCCCAGCAGCACATCCCAGCTCCCCCCAGCCACTTTGGGCAGTGAGCTGGTGCCCTGCAGCGTGCCCCCTGGTGCCCCTGTGCCCCCCGTACCTGGGCAGGTGGCCGTGTTGTTGCAGGCGCGTGTCTCCCGCAGCAGCCCACTGCACAGCGTCCCGTACGGAGAGGAGACGCAGGAGCGCGTCCGCACCTGGGAGCCCTGCCCACACGTCAGGGAACACACACTCCACTGTGACCACTCCTCTGCTGCGGGGTCCCCTGAGGAGACACAGACCCTGAGACACGAGCGGCCTGGGGAAGGTCCCGTGAGAGGAGGGATGGGAAACAGAGCGGGATGGAGACAGGGATGGGAGCGTGGCCAGAGTGGAGCTGGGGAAGGGGCTGGAGCACAAGGGTGCTGGGGAGGGGCCGAGGGAATGGGGGTGTTCAGCCTGGAGAAGAGGAGGCTGAGGGGAGACAGCAGCACTCTCTGACACTCCCTGGCAGGAGGCTGCAAGGAGCTGGGGGTCGGGCTCTGCTCCCCAGTAACAAATGACAGGACAAGAGGAAAGGGGCTCCAGTATCCCCAGGGGAGGTTGAGGCTGGAGCTGAGGCAGAGCTGTTTCCCTGAGAGGGGTGTCACCCCTGTGCCAGGCTGCCCAGGGAGCTGGGGCAGTGCCCAGCCCTGGAGGGATACCAAAGCCGTGGGGCTGAGGTGCTGAGGGCTGTGGGTCAGTGCTGGGCTGGGCAGGGTGAGGGCAGGGCTGGGACTGCAGCAGCTCCAAGGGCTTTAACAACCCAAACCATTCTATGGAAGTGGCTGGGCAGCACCTGTGAGCACAGGGACGGGGACTGGCCCAGGCTGCCCAGGGAGGGTGTGGAGGCTCCTTCTCAGGAGGTTTCCAACCCCGCCTGGACACATTCCTGTGCCCCCTGAGCCAGGGGAACCTGCTGTAGCAGGGGCTGTAGCAGCTCTGCAGGGCCCTGCCCACCCCACCATTCAGGGATTCTAAGGTGCTGCGAGTGACAGTGATGACACTGAGGACATGAACAGGACAAAGGAGCCTGTGACACTCTCTGGACCCAGCACCTGGAGGATTCAGGGCACAGGATGGCACACAGCATCCAGCCCGGGCACTGCAGGCAGCACAGCACGGCTCCCTCTCCCCACCCAGGCACAGCATTGACATTTACAACAACCCTGCTCTTATTAAGCTTGATGATGTCTCTGAAGCTATTGGACAGGCCAGAAGAAAAGGCCATCAGTTTAAATTAAAAAGGAATATATGGAGGAGGGCTCTGAAGGGGACGATTTGTCCTGGAGACAGGCAGGACGTGGGCTCCGGAGCGGGGCTCCCACGGAGGTGACAACATCCCACAGCTGCTCCTCGTCACCCTGGGGTCACCCCATGATTTACCCAGAGGCTCCCAGGGAGGGCAGGACCCCCTGTGAGCACGGAGTGAGGCAGGGAGGGGATCTGCATGCCAGGCACACGGAGCAGGGCTCCTCTCCACATCCATCTCCCGCTCGCCTCCCAGCCCTCGGCCCATAAATCAGGGAGGGATGGGGAGGGGGGAGCAGGGCTCTGGAATTACCCAGATGGATTTGCTAAATAAATACATTTGAACAAAACAATTAATGGATGAGGGCTGGGGGTGTTTTTCCTTGTAGGTTTTTTTTGCTTTACAACCCTCGGAGGAAAGTGTGAAGGAACAACACGGAGCAAACGAAGTGAGTCCGTGAGCAGGAAGCAAAGGGAGCTGGTGCATCTCATCCCCCTGCCCAGGGCTGCTGCCACCAGCCACCTCGTGCCTGTCGCTGTGCCAGGGCAGTGCCAGTACCTGTCTGGGCCATGTAGACACCTGGCTCATCTGCTGAACGTGGCCACTGGGTTTTCACCTTCTGGTTCTCCTCAACAGCATTTTCTGGAAGAGAGAAGCGTCCCAGTGAGAGCAGGGAGAGGATGGGGATGGGCCATTGTGGGTCAAAGGACAACAGGGGGGTACAGAGGTACCACATGGCACCCCTGAGGGAAAGAGCTGCTTGAGCACAGCTGAGCACACTCACAGACACCCCAAAATGTGTCACAGCTCTCCCAGATATGTGTCTCCCCACCACCACAGGGGCTGCAGCTGGAGCACAGCCCAGGGTGCCCGTGCCCACAGAGTGATGGGCAGAGGTGCTCTCCCACCCCCACTTAACAGCTTGCTGCAGTGAGGTGGCACAAATTTATAGCTTGGCTCACCAAAAATAACAAGTGATCCATCAAGAGCACTTGGTGTGAAATTAACTGGCATGTGGAGAGCGCAACGGGAGGCACAGCTGTGGGTGAGGCTCCTTCCCCACACCCTCCCGGCCACCCCCTGTCCTGCAGCAGGGTCCCTTGTCCCCAAACCCGGGTGTGGGATGCTGGGGAGCTGCCATGGACCTGCCCCAGGCATGGCAGGCCAGTAACAGGGCACAGAGATGCTCTGGGCACACAGAGGTGATGCAGGAGTCCAGGAAGGAAGGGACACTTTGCAGTGCTGTAAAACAGACCCAAATTTCACAGAATCCCCCAATGGTGGGGTGGGCAGGGTCCTGCAGAGCTGCTGCAGCTTAAACCCCTGCTAAAGCAGCTTCTCCTCACTCAAGGGACACAGGGACGTGTCCAGGTGGAGTTGCAAACCTCCTGAGAAGGAGCCTCCACACCCTCCCTGGGCAGCCTGGGCCAGGGCTCCCTCCCCTCAGCACCAAAGGAGTTCCTTTGTTCCAACTTGTCCTGGCACCGGTCCCAACCTCCTGCCACCCACCCTTTAGGTATTTATCACCATTGATGAGCTCTTCCCTCCCTCATCCTTCTCTTTTCCAGGCTAAACAGCCCCAGGTCTCACAGCTTTCCCTCATCAGAGGGTGTTCCCTCCTCCCAGCATCTTGATAGCCCTCAGCTGGCCTCTCTCCAGCAGCTCCATGTCTCTCTTGTCCAGGGGAGCTCAGAACTGGGAGGGGTCTGGCCAGCCATGGGACTGAGCTCCCCATGGGAACACCACCCCCCACAAGCAGCCCAGCAGAATCCCACTCATCAGAGTGAGCGTATGGGAAGCCATAAATCCCCAGGATATCCCCTCCCCTCTGTGTGTGACAGACACCCAATTCCATCTCCTTCAGCGAGCACTAAATCCCACCTGTCACTGTGGGGAGGCTGCAGCCACCCCAGCACCCACAGCTCATCCTGCCCTGGGGGTCCCTCAGTGCCCCCCACCACGGCAGGGCTACTGGGCTGCAAGGGCAGGGAAGGGGGTTCTTCTGGACAACTCAAGGTTGTCCCCCCAGAGCCATTTGTGTCCCCACAACCCAGCAGCTGCAGCCCTGCCCCAGCACCACCTCCCCAAGGGGGTGGCTTCTGAAGAGTGATGGGTTTGGGGCACAGGGGAAACACAGCTGAAGAGCTGGAACCCCTTGCAGGCTGTGTCAGGGTGTACCCCCTCCAAAGACCCCCCTCAATGCCCGGTGTCACCCCCCAAAGCTTCAACCTTCTCACACCCACCCACACTCCCTGTGAGCATGGACCCAGTGCTACGTCACACCAGGGCTGCATCTCCCTGGCTCCAGCACATTCCCCTGGGAGAACCATGTCCTGGAGGGGATGGGTAACCCTGGGGGCACCCTGGGAGTGGGGAGGGTCTGGGCAGGCGCCAGCCCCCGCGGCGCTGCGGCGTGGAGCGGAGGAGAGGCGGTGAGATCAGCGCTGGGTGCCCGCCAAGGCTCAGCTCACAGGCGCCATTCAGCCCCCCAGGCCCTGCCTGCCACCACCACCCTGAAAGCAGCCATTCTGCACCCAGGCACAGAGGGACCCCTGGGACCCCCCTGCCCCTCGCTGCCAGGAAGGGTGCTCTGCGCCCGGGGGCACGGCGGGGTCCGGGGAGGCTGGGGCAGCACGTCCTGCCCACAGCTCCGGTGCTGCAGGAACACTGTAGCTCCGAGGGCCTCTGGGTTTTAATTGAATGTCAAATGTAATTTGGGGCAGGAGCAGGAGTTCAGGCTCTCGCCATTGCAGCCCGTCAGCGTGCCAGCCCGTGCAGAGGCGGCAGGCAGCTCGATGCATGAGCGTGCCAGGTCTGCAGGGACCTCCAGCATCCCCTGAGTCATCACTGAGCCCCTCCAAACCAACCAGAATCCCCCCCAACCCCCCAAGAAGAAAGGTGAGGAAGGGACATCCCACAGCCCTGCTCTGCACCAGCAGCCCCTGCGGCATCCCTGCGCCCAGGGTGGGCCGGGCTGACCTTGAGGCTGGTGCTGAACTCTTAACTGTCCCCGTGGAGTTGCATGTAAAGGGGAAAGAGGGGGAAAAGAAAAAGAAGGAAGGAGGAAAAGAACCAAATAAGATCAGCTGAAGCAGCTCCCCTCGGGATGAGGCACTTTATAAGTGCAGCTGTAACGGACCGGGGATTTAGTCAGGGGATCTGCCCATAATGACATTTAGCTCCTGAAATAAATGCTAAAGCCCAATGAAATGATATCTCCACACTCACAGCCCGTCAGCACCACCTAATCTGCCGGATAAAGACTCTGCACAGCCAAGTTGGGGCTCGCTCCTCTCCACGCTTCACCCGGAGCTGGCGCAGCGGGAACATCTGGCCAGATGTGGCCCCTAAAGCTCTGCATCACCTCCCCTGGGCTGGGCAGAGATGCCTCACGGGCAAAGGGAGCACTGGAGTGAAGCAGCTCCCTGCCACGGGCAGCTGACCCCAGTGCCCAGGCTGCTTTATCTTCACTTGAGGTTTCTGCAGCTCCGTAACGAGCAAATGGCTCCATTCCGCCTGGTTAATAGCCCGGCCGCGCCGCGCCGCGTGCCGTGCCGTCCTGCCTGGAATAACAAGCGCCCGGGCTGCAGCAGTCAAGGGTAATTTGCCACAGGAAAGGGTCATTTTACCTGCAAATTGTTTTCTACGTCTCCACCAATGCAGAGTGATAAGGCTCCTGCTCAGGGCTTGGAGTCAGGCGAGCAGCAGCCCTGGGAGAGGCAGCGAGCAAGGCAGCGGGGCCACACAGGCTGTGCCAGAGCAGCCACGGCAAACAGCCCCCCAGGGCTAAGAGGGCTGCCCAAAACACAGCCAGGGCACAGCCAGCAGCAGCTTAAACACGAAGCAAAACTCCCTCGGTGCTGAGGTGAGGGAGCCCTGGCCCAGGCTGCCCAGGGAGGGTGTGGAGGCTCCTTCTCAGGAGGTTTCCAACCCCAGCTGGACACGTTCCTGTGCCCCTGAGCCAGGGGCAGCTGCTGGAGCAGGGGCTGGGGCTGCAGCAGCTCTGCAGGGCCCTTCCCACCCCACCACTGGGGCATTCTGTGATAGTTCAGGTGAGGAGCACATGGAGTTGGGAGTGTGCAGAGGAGTCTGTGCTCAGTTTTGGACTTGTCACTACAAGAAAGACATGGAGGTGCTGGAGTGTGGCCAGAGAAGGGCTGGAGCACAAGGGTGCTGGGGAAGGACTCAGTGAATGGGGGTGTTGAGCTTGGAGAAGAGGAGGCTGAGGGCAGACAGCAGCACTCTGTGACACTCCCTGACAGGAGGCTGCAGGGAGCTGGGGGTCGGGCTCTGCTCCCCAGTGATGAATGACAGGACAAGGGGAAATGGGCTCAGGTAGCCCCAGGGGAGGCTGAGGCTGGAGCTGAGGCAGAGCTGTTTCCCTGAGAGGGGTGTTAGCCCCTGTGCCAGGCTGCCCAGGGAGCTGGGGCAGTGCCCAGACCTGGAGGGACCCCAAAGCCATGGGGTGAGGTGCTGAGGGCTGTGGGTCAGTGCTGGGCTGGGCAGGGTGAGGGCAGGGCTGGGACTGCAGCAGCTCCACGGGCTTCAACAACCCAAACAAACCAAGTCCATGAGTCTGCACAGGTTCCCTGCACCCTGCCCTTGCTTCCCACCCTCCCATCCTGCTCCAAGCCCACGGGCAGGACTCACCCACAGCCCGGCTGCCCCCGGGGACTCACAGCAGGCACAGGCCGCCCGTGCCCGCAGCTCCCCCATCACGCCACTCACCGTGCGGGGCCCTGGGCAGCTCCAGGCCGTGCTGCCCGTCGGGGTGCGGGTCTGGGGGGCAGCAGGCCGGGGTCGGGGCGGTGGGCGCCGGGGCCGCGGGCCGGGTGCCGTTGCGCCGGGGCGCCGGGGCGCTCTCGGCCTGGCAGCTGCAGCCCGCGTGGGTGAAGCCGCAGCGGCGGGCGCCAGGGGCCTGCAGGCACTCCTCGAGCCAGCGGCACAGCACGCTGCAGGTGAACTGGCTGGAGTTGTTGTTGTTGATGAGCAGCACCTCGACGAAGCGGAACTCCAGCGCCTGGGGGGCCAGCAGGCGAGGCGCCGCCTCGGGCTCGGCCGCCAGGCACAGCTGCACAAAGTTCTTGTCGAAGTGGAGGAAGGTGAAAGGCCCCGCGGCCTCGCACAGCTCCAGCTCGGCTTCCTCCTCCTCCTCCTCCTCCTCCTCCTCGGCCTCGGGGCGCCGGCGGGAGGGCGGGGGGCTGGCGGCCTCGCCGCGGGGGTCGCACGTGTAGTTGGCCAAGTAGTGATCGAGCGGCAGCACCATGGGCGAGAAGTGCGTGCAGACCTGCTCCTCCCGGTTGAAGCGCAGGTACAGCGAGTACTTGGTGGGGTCGGGGTTCTCCAGGGTCCAGGAGCAGCCAGAGGAGATGGTGGGGAAAAGGTCCTTGAGGGAGAAGGAGCCGTAGAGGACGCCGGAGGCCAGAGCGGAGCAGGCGCTGGGAGCCGGGTCGAAGCCCCGCGTGAGCCACAGGACAGACGATATCACAGCCAGTAAGAGGGGACCAGCAGCGGTCATCCTATGGCATTTGCCCTGGGGGAGAGGCAGACGGAAAGACAGACACACACACACGCTTACCAGGAGGCTCCCTGCTTTGCCAGGGGACCGTGGAGCTGGCACAGAGGGTGTCAGCACCTTGCACCCAGCTCCTGGGCTGGTCCCTGTTCCCAGCTGCCACCCAGCAGCCATGGAGACCCCTGCCCTGACCCCTGCCCTGTGCCAAGGGGGGCACTTCATGGCCTTTAGACCAGGGACTTTACCCTAAAACCACCAGAGCACAGCCCTGGCTCCCACCCTGCAGCTGGTGGCCCCCCACCACAGTGACTTCCCCCCACTACCCCTGACCAAGCCAAGCACGACCTGAGCAAGGAGCCACCAAACAGCTTCTGCCCAGACAGGGCTATAAAAAGCCTCGCAGCTCCTGCTGCTGCCCCAGAGCCCTGTGGGGACAGGCTGACTGCTCAGTGTGGAGCCCAGGCTGATGTCTTGGGGGTACACAGGCACCCCAACAGCACGGTGTGCCCTCCCCCAGCTGCTGCGAGAGCCCAGCACGGGGTGAAAATCGTTCAAGTCCATATTTCTTGGCCAGCAGGCTGGGTACACAGCAGCAGCACGGCCATGGAGAGCTTTTTAATAACTCATTAATAAAATAGTGCACACGGTGACCTTATTAAGTGGGACCCGAGAGCAGCTCTACAGAGGCCGAGGCCACTGTGCACGTGTCGGCACCGCTCTGCAGGGTCAGCCCATGCCTGGGGACGTGGCACAGAGGGGACAGCCCTGGGGATGCTCAGGGACATGCAGGACAGATGCCATTTCAGAGGTTAATTGCCAAAATCACCTCTCCCCTCTGTCTCAGCCACACATGGGGGATGCTGAGCCCTCAGCACAACACGGGGATGCCTCTCTCCATCCCCAAACATCCCCTGCTCCCAAATCAACCCCTTACCCCAGGCCTTGGTGCTGGGGCATCCCCCTGCTCATCGGGGAGGGAGCCTGGGCCCGGCTGAGCCTGCGCCGAAGCCACGACGGGCACATTACAGAGCTAAAAATAACCCAGCTGTCATGCAACAGGCTGGTGCTGGCTCCTGCACGGGGAGAAAGGGGCTGGGATGGAGCCCCTGGGAGCAGCCAGGCCTGGGGATGGATACAGGCAGGACCCCTTCCCTGATGGAAGCTGGGACATCTGGGGCAAAGGCCACCTTCTTACAGCCACTTCCAGCCCTGGGGAATTCAATGGGCGATTCCTCACTCGCTGGGGCAGCAGCACAGAGCTGGAGGGGGGTCAGCCAGAGTGGGGAGCCCCATGGGCATCCCTCAGCCACGCTCCTCAAACACCCAGGAAGGACCTGGGGTCTCCTGGAGAGTCACAGCCCTCCAGTGCTCTGTGAGAGCCGGGGATGGGAGAAGCAGAGGAGGTGGAGATGAAGGAGGAGGAGGCAGAGGAGGAAGAGGTCAGGCAGGGACATGCTGCTGCTCTGCAGCGAGCTCCCGGGGTTCCCGCAGCCTGGCAGGGACACAAGATGGTGCTTCCTCCCCTCAGCCGGGAGCAGCGAGGAGGGATGCTCCAGCGCTGCCAGCCCTCCTGCCCCGCTCTGGCTGGTGCCCACCGTGCTGCCAGAAAGCTCAGCGGGCACAGGCACCGCCAGGCTGCCCGCTGCTGCACCTCCCTGCATGTTAACCACAGCACCGTGCAACAGCCGCGTGCTGCGGCCCCCGAGGAGCCTCCTCCCAGCCCACAGCCCCTGCCAGGGCCGGCGCCGCGGCTGCCCCAGAGCCGCTGCCACGCTGCAGCTGACGGCCAGAGCTCGTTACAGAGCGGCTCAAATGTGATGGAGCTCGTTGAGCACCAGCCCCGCTCCCTGCAGCGTCTGTTGCTGCTGCTGCTGCAGTGAAAATATTTCACCGAGCCGGGCCCAGAGAAGATCTTTAACATCTGGGGCACAGAGGCACGAGCAGGGGCCACCGTCACCCCCCTACCTGGCACCGCAGCGAGGCCGTCGCATCCCGCAGCATCGCCGCCCGTGCGCCCTGCCCAGGGGGAGCTCAGCCCGAGCGGGGTGCCAGGGCACAGCCCCGCTGCCCAGCACCCCTCTGCCACAGCCTCCATCCGCGGGGGTGAAACCACCCGGCCGTGGCCCGGCACTGCCGCCAAAACCTGCTGCCGGGGGCAGGGCGGCAGCCCCCCGGGACCCCCCGCGCCCATCCGCTGGAGCTGCTCCGCGGGGCCGGCTGCCGTGGCACGGCTGGCACGGGCTGGCACGGGCTGGCACGCTCAGCCGCCGCAGGCGCTCGCTCCAGCCCTGCCGTGCGCCTTTGTTCCGCGCCCGGACGCAGGGAAGGGGGTGGGTTTTTAATTACAGCTTTAAGGAGCCGTGCAGAGGCAGGAAGCGCCGGCACAGGAGCGGCAGCACCATCCCTCCCCGTCACCAGCATCACCCTCCCCGTCACCACCATCATCACCCTCCCGGCTCCGGCACCGGGCAGGATGCGACCCAGCCCGGCTGCCCGTCCCTGCCCATGGCGTCGCTCAGCACCCCTCTGCCCACGCCACACACACAGGTTGTTTCCCTGGAGGTGCTTTTGGCGTGGAGCTGAGCCAGCTGCATCCCCCTGGCACAGCCGGAGCCGGCTGCTGAGCATGGCGCTGCCGAAACGAGCACCCAGCCCCGAGGTGATGAGCGGGCGGCACTAAGCCCTGCTGCCATTAATAATCTGAGAAACGATTAGTAGCAAAGGAAAGGAGATTTGGGGTTTGAGAGACACGGTTTTTAACCCGACTGTTCTTTTAACAGGCTGTAGCAAATACCCATGAGAATCCCCAACGTGGGGATGGGTCAGGATGAGGGCGTGAGGGAGGAAGGGCCGGGCAGTGCTGGCTGGTGAGCCTCAGTGGGAATGGCCTCGGGTAACGGTGTCTGGGGAAGGGAAGGCTGGCCAGCAGCATGGCCATGCAGCCACCAAACAGGCCCCATCCCGTGGGGGCACAGCCCCTGTGCCAGGCTGCCCAGGGAGCTGGGGCAGTGCCCAGCCCTGGAGGGATCCCAGAGCCGTGGGGCTGAGGTGCTGAGGGCTGTGGGTCAGTGCTGGGCTGGGCAGGGTGAGGGCAGGGCTGGGACTGCAGCAGCTCCAAGGGCTTTAACAACCAAACTGATGTGATGACTCTGATTCTATGGTTCTATGATTCCTGCCCAGAGGTGAATCCAACCAACAAAGCGCCCGTAACGAGCTCTTCCTGCCAGGAGACCTTCTGATTTCCAGGATCTTTGCTGGTGGTTCAAAGGCATCCAGGAACTTCAAAGGCACCTCCACCACCTCCATGCTCAGCCCTCAGCAAAAGGGACCCCCAGCCCTCAGCCCCTGCCCAGCCCTCAGGGTCTCTCCACCAACTAATTAACACCGTGAGCATCGTCAGGAGAAAGTGTCAGAGTCCCTGCAGCGAGACCCCAGCCCTGAGCCCTCCCATCCCACCCCATCCCAGCTCCGTGCTCTGCCTGGACCTGCACCCACATGGGCTCTGACGGGGAGGGGGTGCCCATCCCTGTGCCCACCCCCAAAGCACGGTCCCCACCCAGTGCCAGGGCCACATCTGCCCCTGCTGCGTGCTCCCACGTCTCCCCCTCACACTCCCCCTCTCCCTCTGCCTCCCCCAGCGCGCTGCCACCACCTTTCCCGAAGCAGGCGGGCTGGCAGCGGCGCCGAGCTGTAATTAATGGTGCCGCTTTGCCAGTCCCTGGCTCAGCCTCGCTAGCACTGGCAAGCACAGGCCTCTTTATTTATTTTACTTAACTGCTGTTGGTAAAACTCCACTCCAAAAGCGAGGCCCAGAGACAGCACAGTGACATCTCCACCGGGATTAGGGATTACGCTCTGCCAGGCAACAGCGTGCGCTCCCCTCCCATCCCCTGGCTCTGGGGGGCTCTGGGGATGAGCCCCCTTCTCCCTGCAGCAAGGCACCCACTGAGGCTGCAGCAGCCACAGCTGCTCCTGCTGCTCTCCCACGGCCTCTTCCAAGTGGCTCCCGTGTTGCTGGGATGCAGGGATGCTCCTCCACCAGCTCCATCCTGCCCTGGCACTGTATGGTGGGGGGTCGGGGGGCTGAGAGCCCTGGGAGGGCTCCAAAGGGGAGGCTGAGTCGGCGCATGTGTGCTCACACCTGAAGGGTGTTTCTTTGTGTAACCCACCATCTCAGCTGGGCTCAGATCCACCAGGAGCCTCTGAGGTGCCTCAAGGAGATGAGGCCTGACTCCATCCCGGTCTTGGAGGACATCAAGAAGGAACAGACGGGACGAGAGCAGGGGGGATGCACCGAGGAGTGAGCACCGAGGAGCTACAGAGCCTCTGATGTTTGGCAACCAAGCTGCGTGGCCCAGAGCCAGCCCCATCCCAATTAGAGGACAGCTCCGTGGTAGGAAATGAGTTTGCAGGGCCTCGATCCAAATTCCCGTGGAGAACCATGAGGCACCCCAGCAGCACAGCCTCAGGCGCTGGGAGGGGCTGGCGGCTCATCCCACGGGCAGCGCATCCATCCCGCTGAGCGGCGCCTTCCTCCAGGCCAGGGGGGCACAGGGACCCCATCCTGCAGCCCACACCTGCACGGGGCGGGTTTGGAAGTGATGGGAACGGCTCAGGCGAAGGAAAACACATCTACTGCCACCACTCAGCACGGGAGGCTGGGGCCAGGGCAGGGCCAGCCCAGGGGGACGGAGCCCACTGCAGCTCCCTGGGAAAAGCCGGGCACTCCTGGCACCGTCGCGGCAGAGGCGTCACGCTGGGCTGAAGGGATGTGCTGCCAGAGGTCCTTAGAGCCATCGAGAGGAGCTGGAGCAGCTGGGAGGAGCAGGCAGCGTGTCCCCACTGGCACTGGAGCACCTCTGCCAGGCAGCTGCTGGTCAGAGCACGAGCCACCCGCGCTGCCAGCTCCACGTCCATCCTCCATCCAGCACACACCGAATTTGTAGGATCCCGGCTTCTTGCAGACTCCTTGGCTCAAAGCAGGGTCTGGTGACCAGGCCTGACGAGCAGCCGGGCAGGCCTCGAATTGGAGCCGCTGTCAGGCTCTGGGCTCTGGCACACGGGCGCTGGCACTGCCCCACGGCCGACGCCGGCATCCGCTGGCAAACGGGGCTCAGAGCCCCCCGAGGAGGGCAGTGGGTGAGGTCTGTGCTGCCCTGCTCCTCCCCACGGCCGTGAGCCCCGCGAGCCGGCTCCTTCCCCGCAGCTCAGCCGCCTGCGAGGGGCGAAGCGCCGAGTCCCAAAGCAGAGCCGCAGCCGGAGCTCTCCCGGCGGCGCAGCCCAGCGCCGGTCCCACGCACACCCCGACCACAAGCCCTGCCACGACCCAGCCTGGCCACCCCCCAGGGCCACCTCCCCACGTCAGCGGCAGCCCCGGCTGCCGGGAGCCACCCAGCACAGGCAGCAGTGCCGTGACCTAGAAAAGCGAAGGGTTGTTGAGCCGCGGCGCTGCCGCCAGCCCCCAGCGCCGGCCGTGGCGATGAGCCCGCGGCACACACGCACCCACCAGGGCTGCGGAAACAACCCCCACACACACACACACACAGCCCCTGTGCCTGCAACAAGTGACCTGCGTGGGCACACACGTGGGCACACGTGGCATCGCTCCTGCCGTGAACCCCAGGGCTGGCAGGGCCCCTGGGATGGGCAAGCAGCTCCCCCCAGCCCTCCTCCAGATCTGGTTGCCACCTGCACGCCGCACGTGCCCGCGCCAGCACACGCCGGGTGCCCACGTGTGCCCTCGCTGCGCACCCACGGTGCCAGGGCAGCGCTCAGCACCCGCGGCACGGCTGTGGCACGGGGGGCTTCCCGCAGCCCTCCGCGCTGGCACCGAACAAAGCCCCGCTGCAAAGCCACCCCTGGGGCTGTGCCAACACGGCTCTGCCCACGCGTCTCGGTGCGTGCCCGTTGCCCACGGCCCCGGCTGGGGGGGGCACAGCGTGGGGCGAGTCACGGCGTGCGGGAGACCCTGAGCACCCCCGGGAACCGGGCTGGCGGCACACGGGTGCCCACGCTGGGGCTGGCAGCTGGGTGCCCGTGGCCCTGCTGTGTGACACACCACCGTGCCACACGTGTGCTCAGCAACACACATGTGCCCAGCGACACGCGTGCAGCCCCGGCACTGCCTGGGGAGGGGGGGGACCGGCAGCCTGAGCCGGGGAAGGAGCGGGCAATGGCAGCTCCGGAGGAGCACCGGGGCTCGCTGCCGAGCCCGCTCACCACCGCAGCTCCGCGCAACTTCCAGGCAGGGCCAGGGCCGGCCCCGGGGATGCCACAGCCCGCACCGAGCACCGGGCAGCCCCGGTACCGAGGCGCCGCTGCAACTCCCCGGCCCCGCAGCCCCGCGGCCGGGGCAGGAAAGTTGGCCGAGGATTGCGGGGAGGAAAGCGGCGAGGCGGAGCTGGGGGGGCGGACGAGGCGGCGGGGAACGGTGGCAGCGGCACGGCGGAACCGGGGCTCTGCCGAGCGGCCGCCGCATCCCGCAGCCCGGCGAGCTGCCGCCCCCGCTGCGCCGCGGAGGGGGGGAGCGGAACGCACCGGACCCCGAGGCTCGGCGCAGCGCGGACGGCGAGCAAGCTGAGCGGGGGAGGAGCGGGGGAAGCTGCCGGTGCACCGGAGGGTTATCGGTGCACGGCGGTGCAAGGGGGGACCCCCCGCTCCCCTCCACCCTCCCCCCGCCGCCGCCGCCCTTTACCTGCGCTCCGTCAGCAGCGCGTGTAGCCCCGGCGCGGCGCGGCGTGCAGCGGGATCCCGGCCATTCCCGAGCGGCGGCGGCGGCAGAGGCGGCGGCAGAGGCGGCGGCAGAGGCGGCGGCAGAGGCGGCGGCAGAGGCAGCCGGTGCCCGGGCGCGCCCGGGGGAGCGCGGCGGCGGCGGCGGCGCGCGGGGCCGGCAGCGGGCGCGCGGAGCGCCGGGCCCCGGTGGCGGCGGCTGGAGGAGGGGGGCGGGAGGGAGGAGGGGGGAGGACAGGGGAGGAGGAGGAGGAGGAGGAGGAGAGCAGGGGGCGGGAGGGGGGGGGGCGGGGGCGGCGCGCGCGGCTCGGGCACTTGCTGCATGCGCCGGGTGCGGGGCGGTGTGAGCGCGGCGGGCACGGCGGGGAGGCTGCGCGGCGCGGGGGGCGGGGGGGACACGCGCACACACACACACATGCACCCCCCCCCAGCGTGTCATGTGTGCACCCCCCCACCCGCACACCGAAAGGTGACCCCCCGAGATACTGCAGCGCTTGGGGGGGCAGCGAGGTGCAGGCGGGTTGGGGGGGGGGGTGCGGTGTGCACACGCACACGAGTGGAGGGAGACACACGCACACGCGTGCTGCATGCGTGAACCCCGCACACGCGTGGAGCGGGCTGTGCTTGCGTGCAAGGGCTGTTGGTGCGTGCACACGAGGGGCCCGTCGCGCGTGTCGGTGCGTGGGCAGTGCACGCGTGCACCTCGGGGGGGCACACGCACGTGTGTGGCACCTTCCTGTGCAGGATACGTGTGCGCCCTGCCACTGGCTGTGGTGTGCAGGGAGCGGGGCTGGCACAGCCTGTGGCTGCACAAACGTGGCACAAGCGTGTGTCTGACTCCCAGAGCCACGGCGGTGTTTGGGGAGGCTGCAGAGCTGCAGTTCCACACGTGAAGGCTGTGCCCAGATGGGATAAACCTGAGTGTCTTGGTGCTCTGTGGGCAACTAAGAGCAGCTGGCACAGAAGCTCTGCTGCAGCCCGAGGAGATGGGGTGTCATGGCCTGTGAGCCCCAGTCCCTCAGCAAGGTGCCTGGCAGGATGCAGCACGGCCTGGCTGCACCTGGAAATGCAACGTGTGCCCATTGCCTGCCTGTCCAGCTCCAGTGGTCTCATCCTGCCTGGTGTGGTGTGCTCTGTGCTTAGCCCCAGGGGTGCTCAGGTCTCCAAGTGGCCCCTTGCAGCACCCATCCAGGGCTGGATGTGACAGGCAGAAATTGGATAGCAAGAGGCAATACTGGGACCACTACTGTACACCCTGGGGATCTGCTGAGCACCAGCTCTAATCCAGTCCAGCAACTCTTGAAGTGCAGGATTAGATCCACCTTTGTGCAATTCAGCTCCCTGGTGTTCTCTTTTCCCAGTCGCTGCAGCCTGGGAGTGCCTGACCCAGCATCCCCAGACTGACACATATCCCCTCTGGGTCACAGCTGAGAGACAGCACACCAGCTACTCTGTATCCTGGGGACAAAAGCATCATGAGCTCAGACACAACTGGAGGATGTTCCAGAACCCACCTCTGTAAATCCAGCTCATGGCAGTGGCTGCAGTGCTGGGGACGGGCAATCCCAGAGCCGTGGCTCTGGGTCACACTCTCTGCTTCCTGTGAGGTGTTTGACCCCTCAGCTGAACGGCTCTGCACGCCTCATGTACTCCCAAATGCACAAACACATCGTCTGTCACCAGCTACCACTGCCCTGTGAGGGATGCAGGATGCACTGAGAGATGCAGGATGCACTGTGAGGGATGCAGGCCGTGCTGCAGGGTGCAGGCTGTGCTGTGGGATGCAGGCTGGGCTGTGGGGTGCAGGATGCACTGTGAGGGATGCAGGCCGTGCTGCAGGGTGCAGGCTGTGCTGTGGGATGCAGGCTGGGCTGTGGGGTGCAGGATGCACTGTGAGGGATGCAGGTTGGGCTGTGGGGTGCAGGATGCACTGTGAGGGATGCAGGCCGTGCTGCAGGGTGCAGGCTGTGCTGCAGGGTGCAGGATGCAGGATGGGCTGCCTGCACATTGCCCTGCCCCCGGTGCTGGCTGTGGCACAGCCTGGTTTGCATCACTCAGCCCTTCAAGACCCTTCCTGCCTCCAAGCCTGGCCACGGCCTGCAGTCCTGCAGGTGACATCACCCTGTGCCCACTGCTGCCCCTTCCAGCGAGGGAGTCACTTCCAGCCACCACATCACCCCCTGTCCCAGGCTCTCTGTCAAAACTCTCCTTTGCCCCTGTGGGACCTTGCCTGCAATGAGGAGGGGCCAGAGGGTGCTGGGGGGCTGAGCTGCAGGAGCCAGAGGCACCCACGTTACCAGGACAACTGGGTGCTCTCCATAGCTGCTTGTTGCTGCTGCATCCCTGCAAACCTTCCCCCAGCCGCAGTGTGAGCTCTGCCTCCAGCACAAAGCAAAGCAAGAGGGGTGCTCAGCCCCCTCCCAGCCCCCTGCACCAGCCAGAGCTCGGGAAGGCGCTGGAGACCCCCCCAGCCAAAACAAAGCATCTCTCCCAGGGTGTGAGCACTCAGAGCCTCCAGCATCCTCCTCACCTCTGTGAACTGCTGGGACCTGGGGGAAACACTGGTGTGGCTCAGCCTCACTGGTGCTGGGGGATCCAGGGGGGCTGCAGCACAGGCTGAGCAGCCCATGGGGTGTCATTAGAGCAGCTCCTGCATGTGTAGAGGTTGTAACACCAGGGCTCTGCCTGCTGCATGGGAATTACACCCAGCCATTAAGGCAAATAATAACCCACCAGGTTGACACAAGGTCTCTGGTGCCTCCAGGATCACTGCTGCTGCCACGCTGGCAGCATGCATGGGCATGGGCACTGCCAGGACAGCCAGTGCTGGGCAGGGACTGGCCAAGCCCCCCATGGCAGCCACAGGCCCCTGAGCACACAGCACTGTTGTATTTCCAGCATGAGGCTCTTACTTCCCCTTGAGTTGGCACAGAATCCAGGGATGTGGAGAGTCACTGAGGTGGCAGCTCCTCTGTGTCAGGCCCTGGATGAGGATTCAGGGAAGAGAGCTGGGGTGATGTGGGGATGCTGTGACCAGCCCCCAAGGATCTGAGAATCACAGATTCATTTTGATTGTTAAAGCCCTTGGAGCTGCTGCAGTCCCAGCCCTGCCCTCGCCCTGCCCAGCCCAGCACTGACCCACAGCCCTCAGCACCTCAGCCCCACGGCTCTGGGATCCCTCCAGGGCTGGGCACTGCCCCAGCTCCCTGGGCAGCCTGGCACAGGGGTGACACCCCTCTCAGGGAAACAGTTCTGCCTCAGCTCCAGCCTCAGCCTCCCCTGGGGCAACTCCAGCCCATTGCCTCTTGTCCTGTTGTTCATTACTGGGGAGCAGAGCCCGACCCCCAGCTCCCTGCAGCCTCCTGCCAGGGAGTGTCAGAGAGTGCTGCTGTCTGCCCTCAGCCTCCTCTTCTCCATGAAGAGAAGCTCCAAGCTGTGGTCTGTGCTGGGCCCAGTCCCCAGGGCTCATCTCTCCTGAGCAGCACACGGAGCAGCAGCTTTTCAGCGAGGCTCAGCAGGAGCATCTCGGCTGGGGCCGCGGGGCAGGACGGCAGCAGGAGGCAGCTCCCAGCCCTGTACCGGCAGCTGCCTGGCGGAATCGCTGCCCATAAACCTCACCCTGGATTGCTCCCGTGGAAAAACAAAAGCAGCAATAAACAGGGAAGTTTGGTTGGCAGGATAATCCTCTCTGATGGGCAGAGGCAGGCAGTGCCTGCGCAGGAGCCCTCACCAGTCGCTCGGTGCCCGGCACCAGCTGCCCGCGGCTGCTCCCGTCGCCTGCACGGGAGGCTTTCTGCTTGTGCTGGCAGAGAGGAAAGCAAAGGCAAAGGGTGAGGGAAGCCTCACTCCCAGCAAGGGGAAAGATGTGAAGAAGCTCTGAAATCAATTTCATGTGGGGGTTTGTTGTGGCCTGGGCAGTGGTGCCACCGTGGAGCAGCCAACGGTCCCAAGCAGCTCCCAGCCCCACGGGCACAGCCCTTGTGTCCAGGAGGGTGGGTTTCAGCTCAGCACCTTCAGTTTGGTTTTTCCAGGCAGTTTGTGTGCTGAAGGACAGAGCAGGGCTGACCCACCTTCATCTGCACCAGCGCAGAGATGGCGCCTTGGCACGAGGCAGAGGCACTGGGCCAGACACTTCTGGGAGAGGTTCTGCTGGGTGAGGGGGCAGAGGCTGGCTCTTGGACCTGTGGCACCAAGGGATGAGCACAGCATCAGTGGGGAGCCAGCACAGGGGATGCCAGCAGGATTCTCGCCTCCAAGGCTCCATGCAGCAGGCAGCAGCCCAGCTCCATCCCAGGGCTTCGGGCAGGATGAGTCCCTCTGGGTCCCATCGTGCTGGGTGATGCTCCCCAAGCCCTGGCAGCCTGGCAAAGGTGCAAGCTCAGGGCCAGCCCTGCCTGCCCAGCCCCACAGCCTCCAGCCACTGGAGCCATTTCACCTCCCAAAGCAGCAGCAGTAGCTGGCTGGTGCCTGCACACGAGCAACTGCTCAGGAGCAGGGAACTTTGCATAAATCTGCATCTCCATTAATAAACATGAGGGCTGCAGAGCCCAGGCTGGAGCTGTCAGCACTGGGGGGGGTTATCTGGGCTGCTCAGCCTTGCAGGAGCACCGTGTTCAACGCTGACACCTGATGGGGTTTCACAGCAGGAAAACCCCGAGGCTGGGTGTTGGGAAAGACACTGGGCCACGTCCCCTCTCTCCTTCTCAGCAGCAGGGTGGCATCTCCCAGGGGCTGGAACCCCAGTGCCTCCCAGTAAGCCATGCTGAGGATGATGCTGGAGCTGCCCTGGATGCCTTTGCCTCAGGTGCTGTGGGGTTGAACCCCCTGGGTGACACAGGGGCCACAGCCATGGTGGCACTGAGGCTGCTGTGCCAGGCTCCCCACCCCAGCAGCATGCAGAGAGATGGATCCAGGTACATTCAGCCCCCACCACGGGGGAAACTGAGGCACAAGGACAGGCTGAGGGCTGCTGGGGAGACACAGGCAGCAGCTGGGTCCTGGCACCCTGGGAGCTGCAGCAGGGTGATGCCCGAGGGCTCCTCAGGGACCCTGCCTTTGTCACTCTGCCAGACACCCGGGGCATAAACAAGTGCCTGACATTTCCAGGCCCCTTGGATAAAAGCAGAACATAATTAGCAAATTAATCAGGAGACAATGGCTGTGGATCTGAAGGCTGCTGGGCTGTCATCAGCTCTGTGGGGAGCTGACCCTGGGGCACGCTGGGCTGGATGCGCTGGGGGAAGGGGCAGCCCCGGTCTCCAGCTCCCCTCAGGGCTCCTGGCCCCTGCACCCCTGGCAGGCAGCAGGGCAGGGGGAGGTGAGTGGCATTTCATGCCCCATCAGGAACCTGAGAATGAAACCTTCAAAGGGCAGCACCTTCCCTGGCTCGTCAGGAGCTTCCAAAGCTGTGAATCAGAGTGGATTTGCACCCAGCTTATTAGACACCCTGCAAATACAGCAAACCTCGTTCAAACACATTGCAGTGATAAAATGATATTGACTCTGAGTAATTAAAAACCATTTCCATATTCAAATACAGCTGATTGAGGAGAAATGGTTTCCTTTTAATTGCCTGGAGGGGAATTAGCAACTTTTGGAGTGAGCAGCCTGGGAAATGCATCTTCACTTGGCAGCTCAGGAAAGGCCCCTGCAGGAGGAGGAGAGGAGGAAGAGGAGGTGCAAGAGGAGGAGGAGGAGGAGAGCTGGTGTGCTGGCAGTGTGCAGAGTGAAGGTGTGACCCTGCCACCTGTGAGATCTTCCCTTGCCCTCCTGCCTGGTCGCTGAGGAACCAGCACTGATGCCCCATCTCAACTCTGAAGCCATGCACTGCTTCCCCCCCATCCATGGAGTCTTCCCAGGGAGATGTGATCTCCCAGCCCCTCTGGCAGCAGGGTTCCAGCCTGCTGGTGTGGGAGCTCTGGAGAGTCCCAGACTGCCCAGTGCTCAGGAGGTGATGCTCTGGGAGAGCTTCCAGCAGTCCTGACCCTGCTCAGGGCTGCAGCAGTGACAGCCCCACACCACCCCATTTTGGTCAGCTGGGAGTGCCAGGGGAGTGCCCAGAGGCCGTTTCATCACCAAACCCCTCTGTCCAGCCCTCCACAGCAGCACAGCCCCTCTCACCCCCAGCCACCCCCAGTGAGTGCCCTCACTGCTGTGGGCGTCCCTCAGCTGGGACCATGAGGCTCCTGGGGTGGGAAGCTCTTCAGGCCACATTTCAGAGCCCCTCCAGCACCTCCCTGCAGGAATTTGGGCTCTGGTTGGTTTCCTATGGAAACCAGGCTGCAGCTCGGCTCAGCCCCCGCGCTCGTGGGCGGGTGCAGGGCCGGGGGTGTGCGTGGGCACACGGGTGCCCCACACCCTCCATCTCCCTCCCCAGCTCTCACTCACACAGCAACCCTCAGTGCAGAGCATGAGGCCTCTCAGCACCCAGGAGCAGAGCTGAGCACCCATCCCTGGGTGCCCCTTCAGCAGGGTCCCTGGGGATGCTGCAGGTCCCACACCATGAGGATGCTCCGTGCCACCCCACCACCCCCAGCCCTCCGGCTCTGGCCTGTCCTGGGCTCTGTGTGTGGCAGGAGGAGGGCTCAGCCTTGGTGCCACGGCTGTTTCCACTCCCCATTGCCCACTGAACAGACTCACAGCTCCCTCACTTTGCTCACATGGATGCCCTCTCTCCTGGAGCTGTTGCTCACTCCGTGGGCAAAGCCCTGAGCCTCAAGTCCCCAGTTCCAGGGGACACACAGGAGCCCCCCATGAGCACACCCCACACCAGGCACACGGGCAGCACCTTCAGGGCACCCAGCACTGGGCCAGGGAGGCTGAGGTGGGAGAAGGGAGGAGGGGAGGGTGTGAATGGAACCTGCAGCTCCCCCAGAACAGCTCTGCTCTGCTTCAGCCTCACACACACACACACACACGTGCCTCCTGCTGCTCCAAAGGAGCTTCTAGCCCAGAAAAGCCACCACCAAACAGAGCCACTGCATCCCATTCCCCCACAGGCACTGCAAAAAGTGCCTCCAAAGGAACAGTCAACAGGCAAAATGCTCCCCCAGTGATCAGAGGGAGAAGGAGAAGAGTCCTCCAGGAGCAGAGGGGCAGGCAGAGGGTTGGGCAGGGGGCAGAGAGTTGGGCACAGGGGCCACTGGAGCTGCATGGGGAGCAGATCAAAGGCAACATGTGCACCAGCTCCAGCTTCCAGCTCAGCCTCTGCTCCATCACTCAGCTCACACTGATGAATTTTCCAGCCAGGGTTGCCTTGATGAACCCAGGGAAGATCCTTCTCCCCCCAGCATCGCTCTGTGGGCAGGGTGCACAAGCCCAGATCACAGACCAGCCACTGCTGTGCAGGGCAGAAGCAGCCTCAGCAAGTGTTTGGAGGTGTTTTCCTTCCTAACCCACAGAAAAAAGCACCAAATGTGCTTGAAAAACACCAGAGAGCTGAGTGTGCTCTTGTGTCTCTGTGAGCTGGGGTTTAGAGGGACACCAGCCCCAAGAAAGGGACTGAACCAGACTCCTGGGTACCAGGGATCACTCCCAGGAGCTGCCAGATCCTTCTGACCCCCTTCACTCTGTGCAGTTCCAGCCCTGGAGCCCCATCCAGGTGCCCCACAGCCCTGCTCCACAAACACACCGTGCTGGGACGTGGCTCAGCTCTGGGGCTGTGGGACACTCACCCTGCTTGCAAGGGAGAAATAGCAAAGCTAAAGGCAAAGGCACCAAGGAACCCTGATTCAAGTGGATTTTGCAGCATGTTGAAGGCAGAAGAGGCTGGTTGTGTTTGCCTCCCACATCCCAGATGGATGCAGGAGGGCTGCAGACAGCAGCAGAGCGCCTGGAGAAGAGGAGAGGAGGGAGTGAGCTGGTCCAGGACGTGTGTGTGAGCACAAATGGAATTGTTATCAGTTGCTGTGGGGATGGTGTTTATTCATCTGTCTCCCATCCAGCTCCCCCTGCACCTCCCTGTTTCTTTTACAAAATTACTTTCCTCCTTTGGCCTAATTTTGTTTGTGTAGCTAGCAGCTGCTTTCTTCCACTTCTGCATAAAGAAACCTCCTCACAAAGGAGGTGCTCAGCACCCTCAGCACAGGCTGGAGCAGCTACCCAGAGCCCATTAGCCTCTTGCTCCCACGGGGGCCATTTCCATCACAAAAAGCCAATGTTTGCTGCCTGCCCCTGAAGAAAAGGCTCCTGCCACCACAGGATGGGTGAGCTGGCACGAAACTGAGTGGGTGCTGCTCCCATGCACTGGCTCCTGCTGCCCACCCAGCCCCAGAGTCCCTCCCTGGGGAGAGCCCCACTCAGATTCATTGTATGAGACCAGAGTGGAACAGAGCCAGGGTCATGCAGAGTGCCAGTAAGGGAGGGTTTTGCCCTGAGAGCTGTTATTGGTGGTACCTGTCACTTGGATTCACCCCCCATGGCTGTGGGGCAGAGGAGAGCTGTGCAGGCAGCAGCCTGGCTCTCAAGTGAGCCCAGAGCTGAGCCTTGGGCTGCTCCCAAAAAGCAGGAGCCCTGGAGGGAGGCCAATGGCCAGGCAGGACCCTACATCCCATGGCAGGACCTGGTGTCCCTGAGCACTGCTGGGGACTGATGCTGGGCTGCACCAGTCAGCACCTCCAGACCCATCCCCATCCCCTGGATGACCTAAAGCCAAGCTCAGCATGTTCCTGTGAGCCCTGGGGCAGATGAGCCTGGAGGAGAGAAGCCTGAGCTCTGGGGGTTCTTATCCATGCTGACAAATCCTTACAGGGTGGGTGTCAGGAGGATGGGGCCAGTGCCAGGACAACGGGCACAGGCTGGCACACAGGCAGTGCCCCTGGCACAGGAGGAGAAGCTCCTTTGGTGCTGAGGTGAGGGAGCCCTGGCCCAGGCTGCCCAGGGAGGGTGTGGAGGCTCCTTCTCAGGAGGTTTCCAACCCCAGCTGGACACGTTCCTGTGCCCCCTGAGCCAGGGGCAGCTGCTGGAGCAGGGGCTGGGGCTGGGGCAGCTCTGCAGGGCTCTTCCAGCCCCACCATTCTCTCATTCTATAGTTTCTCCCATGCACAAACCCCCAAACCCAGCCCCTGGGTCCCACAAATGCAACAAAACCTTCCCATTGAGACCCCAGCCCAGCCAGTAAGCCCTGGGGAGACACAGATGGCTTGGCCAGAGGGGTATTTCCTATGCAGGGGGGTCCCTGGGGGTGCTGTGCCTGAGCAGGGCTGAGGAGGCAGCAGCTCAGTGCAGGGGGAAGCGGCTGCTCTGTGCTGTGCTGTGCTTTGAGGGAGCAGCCACGCAGCTGATTGATTCTCCCCCAGGGCCCACCATTAAAAATGTATGGAATTACTCATGCAGAGCCCCACTTACACACGGGTCTTTTGTGAGGACATTAAAACACCAGCGTTTGTCAGTTCACTTACCCACTGTTTGCAATTTGCTCCCATTTATTATCATGAACAAACCAGCATTGATTCTATTTTCGACTCCTTTCCACGTCACACTGAGCTCCCAGGCTCAGCACAGCTCAGCTGCAGCCCCCCAGCACGGGAGCCACTCCAGGCACAGCCCCCCCACCCCAAGCCCACAGTGAGCAAGGAAGATGCAGAGGATGCTCAGCATCACGTCCCCAGCCCCCTCCCAGCTCCCTTCTCACCACTGATGGGGGCAAAACCCAGCTGGGAGGAGGCTGAGGGAGCATCAGGATGCTCAGGGTGGGAAGGGGCTTTATCTTTGACCAGCAGCTGGGATCTCTGCCCCCTCCTCACCCCTCCAGGCCAGGCAGGGAGGCAGGTGCTGCAGCACTCAGCTCCTGGTTGCAGCCCAGGAGGGAACAAACACATTTACACACACAGCACAGGGAGGTGAAGGAATGCAAAGAATACAATATCTTGTGTTCACTGGGTTCCTCTCCCTGGGAGGAACAGGGCTTGAATCACATAACGTTTCCCCTTTGCTCTCAAAGCATTTCAGCTGTAATGCATTTCCCTCCCAGCTCAGCACCTCGCAGAGTCAAAGAGACAAATCTCCCAAGGCTTCAAAAGCTGCCGAGAGCCACAGCTCTGTGCTTCAAAACCATCACTCATTTACCCAAACAGCTCCAGCTCTCAGCAGCTCCTGCCCTCCCTCACCATCCCCTCCTCTCCCATCCCACCTTACCAACCAGGGCTGAGGGTGCTGAGCACAGCCCTGGCCCCCAAAGCACGGGGGGGACACACAATGTGGTGCCTCCTCCTGCCCACCCAGCTGCCAACATGAGGTGGGAGCCCCAGGATCAGAGGGAGGGTCACAGTGAGGTGGGTTTAGGGCTGTGGCAGACATAGGAAGGCTGGATGTGACCCTGCCCTTGGGGATGGCAGCGTGTGCAGCCTGCTGCAGGTCCACACGAGCAGCACCCACAGCAGCAGCAGTGCCCTCAGCACCCACGGGGATGGCACCAGCTGCCACCAGCACCTGACCCTCAGCCAGGGCTGGATGCTGCCAGGAGGCTGTGCCACTGCACACAGGGCATGTTCCACACTACTGCCAGTAATTGCATCTCCCAAAAAGCAATTGCCACGTAAGCAACCCTGCAGCTTCGGGGGTGAGACGGAGGGGGCAGCCCTGGGAGGTGCCCTGGCACTGGGCATTTCAGACAGTCATTGAATGGTGGGGTGAGCAGGGCCCTGCAGAGCTGCTGCAGCCCCAGCCCCTGCTCCAGCAGCTTCCCCTGGCTCAGGGGGCACAGGAACGTGTCCAGGTGGGGTTGGAAACCTCCTGAGAAGGAGCCTCCACACCCTCCCTGGGCAGCCTGGGCCAGGGCTCCCTCACCTCAGCACCAAAGGAGCTTCTCCTCCCGTGCCAGGGGCTGTGTGCCAGCCTGTGCCCATCACCCCTTGTCCTGGCACTGGCCCCATCCTCCTGACACCCACCCTTTAGGGACTGATCCTTCCAAATGCTGAACCAGTTTGGAAACCTCCTCTCTGGTGCCACACAAGCTGGAGATGCCACTTTTGCTCATTCAAGCACAGCCAGCAGTGATGGCAGCTCACCAGGGCAGCAAGCTGGGGGGCAATGGGGTATGCCAGCCCCCCAACAAACCCCCTCCATCCCACACCACCCCCTTTCCCCTTCCCTCCATCATCATTTCCCCCCTTCACCAGGAAGGTGACAACCCAGGGAAGGGAGCACCCCAGCCCTGTGCCCAGGTGCCCAAGGCAGGGTTGGTCCTGGGGCTGACTCTGAGCTCCTTGGAGAAGCAGCACATGCAATTAGTAAATTAATGATGGAGCAGTCAGGGAGGTTTCAGAGCTGGGAGCTGTCACATCAACAGGGGTTTGTCAACCCAGATGACGACTGGTGGAATTATTACTGCGGTGCTGGGGTTGAGAGAAGAGGAGAGAGAGACTTGCAGGGAGAGGGGAGGATAAAAATATAAAGGGAAGAGATAGGAAAGAACAAGATAAGTGGGTTTTGTTGCTAATGGAAGCTGGCACTGGGACAGAATTGAGACTATTATAAGACAACACACTACGTTACTAGTGGCTCTGAATGAGCCTCTCAATTAACAACCAGCACAAAAGGAGCCCCTGCCCATGCCCAGAAAGCAGCATGGCATGGGAAACTCTCTGTGCAGCCAGGCTGAGGCCAGTCCTGCCCCAAAACACACAGCCACAAGCAGGCAGGGAGCACAGAATCACTGAATCCCTTGGGTTTGAAAAGCCCCTGGAGCTGCTGCAGCCCCAGCCCTGCCCTCGCCCTGCCCAGCCCAGCACTGACCCCTCAGCACCTCAGCTCCAGGGCTTTGGGATCCCTCCAGGGCTGGGCACTGCCCCAGCTCCCTGGGCAGCCTGGCACAGGGCTGACACCCCTCTCAGGGAAACAGTTCTGCCTCAGCTCCAACCTCAACCTCCCCTGGGGCAACTTGGAGCTGTTTCCTCAGAGCTGAGGGGATGCTCAAAGCTGAGGGCAGGAGCCCTTTGGATCCTTGAGCCACCCTGGGCACTGACAACAACTCCAGGGCTTTGCCTGGGCACTGACAACAACTCCAGGGCTTTGCCTTCCCTTGCTTTGGCCATTTGCACTTTGCACATCAAGCCACAGGGATGTACTGGACTGGGACACCAGAAAGAGCACCCAGGGCTCCCTGTCCCCTCCTGCCACCAGCCAGGGCTGGGGGAGGAGCAGGACACAGCGTGGCACAGCCTGGAGCTGGCAGTAGGAGGGTGATCACAGCAGAGCCGTAACAGCAGGTGCTGAGCTGCCTTCCCCACCTCAGCCTGTTTCCTCTTCATCTTTTCCAGGGCCAGATTTAAGCTGTGTATCCAACCACATACAGAAATAACACCCCGCCCTCCTACTTGGGAAACTGATTCCTTCACTTCCCACCCTGCTCAGGCTTTAAATAGCCCCAGTTGAATGCAGCTTGTGCTATGTGAGGAGCCAGAGCTGGAGCTGGAGGGTGCTGGGACCCTGACCTGCTGCTCTGCTCCAGCCTGAGCTGGGGAGAGACAACCAGGGCAGGCGCCTCCGATGCCATCTCTGCAACACCCTGATGCTCCTTCCCAAACTGGCCACAGCCAGCCCACACCTGGGGTTGGCATCACCATCAAAGGCCACTGTGTGCCAGGCAGAGCCTGAATGGAGCAGCACATCTCACCCAGCTCCAATCCTCACCCAGCACTGCAGCCCTGCAGCCCCTGCAGCCCCCAGGGCCACGTCTGCTCCCGGCCCCAGCAGAGCAGCAGCTGCTGTGGGAAGGGGATGAGGAGCCATGGGCTGAGCCCTGGATCCCAGGGCAAACTCTGCAGGGGGAAGCTGAGCCATTGTGTGAGCAAATACAGCATCTGTGCTGGCTGGCAGAGCTCACACCCAGGGCCCCCAGCCCCCCCCCAGCTCAGAGGAGCCTTCCCCAGCCCTCCCCAGGGACAAAGCAGGAGCGTGGGGCACAGGGGTGATGGTGTGGGACAGGAGGGGTGGCTGTGGGGAGGGATTTGGGGGTGTCACACGGAGCAGAGACCGGCAGGACCAGCAGTGACCCCAGCTCAGAACTTCAGGCAGGAGGGAAAAACAAGGAGGGGTTTGAAGGAGGCACCTGAGGGCTCCCAGAGGGACCTTTGCCAGCTTCTCAGAGGGCTGAAATCCTTCCCCTGGGCAGCCCAGACTCGTGGCAGCACTCCCCAGCACAGCCCCATGTCCCAGATCACCTCCCTGGGCTGAGGGTGGGAGAAAAGCACCATTCTGTCTGAAACTGGGGAGAGCACAAAGAGCATTTACATATTCCAGCATCTTAATTCTATTTTAGCACCTCTTTGGCTATTTCTGTCACAGCAGAAGCACAACAGGAGGACAAGGCCAGAGAAAGGGCGAGAAACGAGCTGGAAATGTGGGGCAGAGGTGGAAAAAGTAAGTAAATCCCAACCTGAGCTCAGGAGCAGCTGAGACCTGCCCTGCTCATCACACCCAGCACCTTCAGCCTCCAGCCCCAGCTCAGACCTGCCCTGCTCAGCACACCCAGCACCTTCAGCCTCAGCTCAGACCTGCCCTGCTCAGCACACCCAGCACCTTCAGCCTCAGCTCAGACCTGCCCTGCTCAGCACACCCAGCACCTTCAGCCTCAGCTCAGACCTGCCCTGCTCAGCACACCCAGCACCTTCAGCCTCCAGCCATGCTCACATTCCCCCCACCATGGCCAGGAGCTGTTGCTGCTGCTGAGGTTAAACTCAGTGTGAAAGGCAGCTCTGCATGTGGTTTTATCCAAGGGGTGGGGGGTTAATTGGGAGAAATCCACCCTGATGGGTGTAGTTTAAGCATCTGCTCATGACCCTGGTGCTTCCTGTGCCAGGGCTCAAGTCTGCACCAAGCTCCTGTGTCTGGGAGGGGCAGTTTTGGAGTGGGTGGGTGTTCTCTGGCCATGCTCTGGTATGGGGGGGCTGCACCATGACCCCATCCCTGGAGAGGAGCCCCCCCAGGGCTCTGCCTGTCCCCATCCCAGCACCATTCCCTGCTGTGGCAGCGGGCTCTCAAGTCCCAGAAGAGCCCTACAGCAAATGGCTTCGTGCTGGCAGCCAGGCAGGCGGCCTGCTGGCAATTAGCTAATTGATACTGCGCTGTGCCACCAGCTCTTGCTTTGCTCCTCACCCTGTAAACAATCACAACCCACCCAGGAAATGGGGGACAAAAGGACACAAGTGTGAGCAGGCTCTGCTGTGCTGTGTGCAGCTGGGGCAGCACGGTGAGGGGGGGCTGTGAGGAGGGGACGGTCCCCAACAGCCCCGGGGCAGAAGTGCTGCCCCTCACTGGCTGGGAAATGCTGTGGGACCCTCAGGTCCAGGCACAGGGGGGATATTTCAGGGTGAGGGCAGCCCCTTGTAGCTGGAGGGGACCAGCCAGGGCTGGCTCAGCAGCATCCTTGCCTGTTGCCAGGACAACGGGATGTGATGGAGCCATCTCCATCAGGGCAACGACCGCAGGCACAGGGGGAGGTTGGGGTGGGGGGGATGCAGTCAGAGAGCAGGTCTGGGGAGCCAGGAAAGCTCCTCCAGGCTGGGGCCCACATGAGATCCCTGGAGAACCCCCCAAAAGCCACCAGCACCATGCTGAGCTCAACAGGCCCCACATGGACAGGGGATGTGGGCACAGTGAGGAGATGGGGAAAGGGGGATGGAGCAGGGAGCCTGTGGGGATCAACCCCAGCTCCCTGGGGAAAAGACAAGGCCCAATTTTGGGTCCCAGCTGCCGCATCCTGACACTTCTGGTCCTCCTCAGACATGGGGGGGGGAGGTTGGGGGCAGGTGGAGGGACCATGGGGGTCTCCTGAGCCCTGCAGCATCGCACTGCCCCAGGCACGGGCTGGCAGCACCCGAGGCTCTGGAGCAGCCATAAAGGTGCAGCTTCCTTTCTTTGCTTCTGGTACCATGGCAACCTTTCCCACTTGGCTTAATTACAGAGCTGGTTGCTGCCTCGGTAGGGGGTTCTGTCTATTCCCTGCTCCCCAGAGCCAGGGCTGCAAGACAGGAGCCAACAGGAACCCAGGGGCTCCCACAGAAGCTGGAGGGTCCTTGTCTGGCCTCAAATGAGCATCCTCACAGAGCAACCCTGGTGTGAGCTGAGCTGATGCCCCCCCTGGCACCCCACCCAGGGCTGGGGAATGCCAGGGCAAAGCCAGCAAAGCCTGATCCTGCAGAGGGGAAAGACCTTTTCCTCCTCCTCATGGCACAGCCACCAGTGCCTTTGGCAGCCCTTGTCCCAGCTCACTCCAGCCCTCTCTGCTGCTTGAGCATCCCCACACACAGCAGGATGCCCCAGCCCAACCATCCATCCACCCCAGCTGGCAAGCAAAGCAAGAGCAGGCTGAGGGGACCAGGCATCACATGGGCACACATGGAAGCAGGAGGATGGCACACACCTTCCTTGTCACACCTCTCCACAGCACCCCAGGCTGCATTTGGGGCCGTTCTTGGCTCAACACTCTTGACCATCATCTCGCTCTGGTGAGAACCCCAGCTTTGGGGTGGGATGTGGGGGGCTCATGGCACGGGCACACGCTCAGCCAGAGGAACAGCAGCACCAGGGGTGAAGCTTTGCCGAGTCCACAGCGTTTGGGAGCAGCCAGAGCCCAGCACTGGAGCAGCAGATGAGCTGCAAACGGGCAGCGACCGGCCACGTCCAGCCCCGGGGGGACGGGCAGGGAAATCCCTTCTCCGGGGAGGGGCTCCGGCTGCCAAGTTGCTGCCCAAAGCAACGACAAACGCTTGTCCTGGCGAGGTGGCTGCCCTCGGGCCGTGCCCAGGTGCCAGCTGGAGCCGAGCCACGGCGTTAATGACCTTTAATTGATCTGCCACGAGCCCGCCGCGGAGCGCCCGGCGAGCAGCGGGATGAGCAGAGATTTGGGAGCAGAGATTTGGGAGCAGCGGGATGAGCAGAGATTTGGGAGCAGAGATTTGGGAGCAGAGATTTGGGAGTAGCGGGATGAGCAGAGATTTGGGAGCAGAGATTTGGGAGCAGAGATTTGGGAGCAGAGATTTGGGAGCAGCGATTTGGGAGCAGCGATTTGGGAGCAGAGATTTGGGAGCAGAGATTTGGGAGCAGCGGGATGAGCAGAGATTTGGGAGCAGAGATTTGGGAGCAGAGATTTGGGAGTAGCGGGATGAGCAGAGATTTGGGAGCAGAGATTTGGGAGCAGAGATTTGGGAGCAGAGATTTGGGAGCAGCGATTTGGGAGCAGAGATTTGGGAGCAGCGGGATGAGCAGAGATTTGGGAGCAGAGATTTGGGAGCAGAGATTTGGGAGCCCGCGGGAGCGGGGAGGAGGCGGCAGAGGGAGGGAGAACATCTCCGGAGGAACGCCACGGAACGCGGTTAGACGGGGAGGGAGGAGGAGGTGTGAAAGGAGCCGTCGGGAGGCGGCGGGAGCGTGAGAGAAAGGGGGAAAGGGGGGAAAACCGAGCGAAGCCAGGAGGCAGCAGCCAGAGCTGCTTCGGGGGTCACCTCTGGGCCGGGGCTTTGTTCACACCGCAGCTTTGTTCGTTTGTTAATTATTCTCAGATGAAAAGGGAGAGATGCCCGTGACGGGGCGAAGGGCTGCGGTGGCGTTTGAGCTTCAAAGCGAGCTGTTTGCAGGGAAAACAGGAGCGGAGAGAGGGGAGAGTGAGATTCGAGAGGAGACAGAGGCTGGTGAGGGTCCCCCGCTGTCCCTGGCACTGCTGGGGACGTGCCGAGGACACGGGGGGTCTGCACTGAACCCCGACCTTCGCCCCTGTCCCCCGGCCCCCCCAGGAACAGGCGCACGGGGACGAGTCCTGAGCCCGGCCCGGGATGGGGGAGGGATGAGGCTGGGGGGTCTCAGGGATGAATCTGAGGGGTCTCGGGGATGAGGCTGAGGGGGTCTCGGGGATGAGGCTGGGGGACCTCGGGGATGAGGCTGGGGGGGTCTCGGGGATGAGGCTGGGGGGGTCTCGGGGATGAGGCTGGGGGGGTCTCGGGGATGAGGGGTCTCAGGGATGAGGCTGGGGGGTCTCGGGGATGAGGGGTCTCAGGGATGAGGCTGGGGGGTCTCGGGGATGAGGCTGGGGGGTCTCGGGGATGAGGCTGGGGGGGGTCTCAGGGATGAGGCTGGGAGGTCTCAGGGATGCTCCCAAAACCAGTCCCGAAGGGGGAATTGTCTCTGCCAGGTCTGCAAAGAGTCTGACCCCGGGGAGAGAAGAGCAAAAGCGACCTGAAAGCCGGGGCCAGGCAGGAGGAGCCAGGGAGGGGGGAGGAGAGCGCCTTTCCTCCTGCTCTCAGCTTTTGAGGCAGCCGTTTGCTGGAGCCGGAGCCCCGGGGAGGATTCGAGCGTGTTGCATGGAAAGCACAAGCGGGCGAGTTAAAGCCCCCGAGGGCTGCGCAGTGCAGAGCGTTAAAGCGACCCCCCTGTCCCTGCCCCCGAGAGCAGCCGCCCGCGGGACGGAGCCCAGCCGGAGCATCCCCGCGAAGCGGCGCCGACGGGGGGACGAGCCCGCAGCCCCCCGAGACCCCCCACGGCCGGACGAGCCCCCTCTGCATCAGCTGCCCTGTGTTTTTCTCGGCAGCCCCGTGCCTCAGTTTCCCCCTCGCGGGCTGGGAACGATCGTTACTCAGGAAGAGGAAGATTAGACCGAGGATTCGTCGTGATTTCTCGACTCCTCTTGATCTCCTGCCGGAGCTACCAGGGGGATTTTGCTCTCAGCTCCTCTGCAGCAGTTCTGCCCTGCCAAAGCCAGGGAAAAGCCCAATTTCAACAGCTCTCAGTCCATCCTGAGCTCCTAAAACGAAGCATATTGATGCCTAATGCAGAGCTAAAGCACAGCAGCCACGGTGGAGGAGAAAGGGCTGGGGGCAACGGGTCCAGGGGCACAGCACCCTTCCCCAGGGCTGTGATCCTGCTCCCTGGGCAGGGGATGCTCACACAGCCCCACCTCTCCCAGCATCATCCTCCCTGCCACTGCTGGTGACCCATAAAGGCAGCAAAGGGACTCGATGGCCCAAAGCCCACCTCCCCTCCCCCACAGCCTGTGTGGATGCCAAGAGCTGCAGCAGCAGCACGAGAGGCTGCCCCAGACCTGGACGTTAAGGGGCTGTGTCCCCTCAGTGCCACCCTCCCCTGGATCATCCCTGCAGAACAGGGACATTCAGCCTCTCCTGGGGCATCCCACGGAGGGTGCAGCCCCAGTGCAGGGATGGAGTGTTATTGCACCCCCTGGGCTCTCACTAATGAGGCAGCCTTAAACATCAAGGGGCAGGTTTGTGAACAAAGCAGCTCAGTGAGGCTGCATCCCCTTGTGAGTCAACATGGACAAGCAAACCCAGCACAGTCTGAACATCAGCACAGAACCATTTGGGTTGTTAAAGGCCCTGAAACTGCTGCAGTCCCAGCCCTGCCCTCACCCTGCCACAGCCACCACTAACCCACAGCCCTCAGCACCATGGCTGTGGGATCTCTCCAGGGCTGGGCACTCCCCCACCAATGAGGGGCCCAGCACTGACACAGTCCTGGAGCTGCAGCCTCCCCAGGGCCCAGCACGGGACAATCCCTGCCCTGCTCCTGCTGCCACCCCACTGCTGAGCCCAGCCAGGCTGCCCTTCGCTTCTTGCCCCCCTGGGCACGCTGCTGGCTCCTGTTCTGCCCCTGGCACCAATTCCCCCAAGTCCTTTCCCTCCAGCAGCTTTCCAGCCCCTCTGCCCCAGCCTGGAGCTGCCTGGCCTTGGGGTGGCCCAAGTGCAGGACTCAGCCCTTGCCCTTAGCCCATCCCTCTGCAGACCCTTCCTGAACAGCTGCTGGAGCTGCCAGTGACGTGCTGCAGCTCTGAGACTGACCCTGTCCCCTGCCACCATCCCCACGAGCAGCCCTGGCTGCGAGGCACCTGCTCCTGCCACCATTCACCAGCAGCTCCTCCAGAGCCTCTGCACCCTCCCCATGTGCTGAAACACTCAGTATTTTGTGTCTACAAGAAAATACCAAGTGGAGTTTGCAAAGATGAGGCACATTTAAATGCAAATGGTGTTATTTCTGTCTTGCAAAGTGTCATTAATACATTTGCTGCAATTGGGAGAAATCAGGGGCAACTTTGGGGTTGTTTTTGCTCAAAACCAACCATCAGCCAACCTGCACTTGAAGGGGAGAATATCAAGGAAATCATTACATGAGTGACATTTCCTCCCAGGTCTTCAAGCTGCTTTCTCTTTCTCTTTTCTCTTTAGAATAATTACTGAGGAGAGGAGCTGAGAAGTGGTTCCAGGAGAAGGATGTGCACAAAGCCAAGTGTCTTGTATTTGGTGTTGGCTGAAGGGCTGAACCAAGACCTGGGGCTGCTCAGCCTGGAGAAGAGAAGCCTGAGCTCAGGGAGCTCTTCTCAAGGCTGATCAATCCCTAAAGGCTGGGTGTCAGGAGGATGGGGCCAGTCTGTGTTCTGTGGTGCCCAGGGACAGGACAAGGGGTAACAGGCAAAGGATGGAACACAAACAGTTCCACTGGCACAGGAGTAGAAGCTCCTTTGGTGCTGAGGGGAGGGAGCCCTGGCCCAGGCTGCCCAGGGAGGGTGTGGAGGCTCCTTCTCAGGAGGTTTCCAACCCCAGCTGGACACGTTCCTGTGCCCCCTGAGCCAGGGGCAGCTGCTGGAGCAGGGGCTGGGGCTGCAGCAGCTCTGCATGGCCCTTCCCACCCCACCATTAGGGGATTCTGTGTGGTTCTGGGTGCACTCAGCCCAATCTGACTCCCTCAGGCTCACCAGCCCCTCCCTGGGCATCACCCCGTGGCACAGCCCATCAGCAGTGGCATCGGGGCTGCACCTTTTTAGCCAGAATCCCTAACGCTGCAAGTTCAAAAAAAGCTTCAGCAGCTGTCAGTGATGCCTGAGCCCACTTGCTGATGCAGCAGAGGGGTTCTGGAGGGATGTCTCCAAGGAGAAGGCTGGGCAGGGGGCTCCTGGCACCACTCAGGCTTCCCCCCAGCCGGGAGCTGCCTGTTGAACTCACACTGATGTGATCTCCCGGCTGCTAAATGAAAGGGAAAGGAGGAAAAAGCAACGAGGAGCTGTGGTGAGATTAAAAGAGAAAGGGGAGGAGGAGGGAAGGAAAGAAAAAAAGGCACCTGCTCTGATTTGATTCCTCGGGAAAGAGCAAATTTACATAACACTGCAAAGGACAGGCAGCTCCTGCAGCCCGGGACCGGCCAGCCCCGCTTCCAAAGCCTCGCACGCCCCCAGAGCAGCCCCGGGAGGGGCATTTGGGCTGAAGGGGAGCTGCCAGGCTGAGGGGCTGCCTCTGCTTTTCCCAGCAGCACAGGGGCTGCTGCAGATGTGTCGCTGACAAACGGCCCCGAGGCCCCCTCCAAAAGCAAAGAGGTGGGAGCCACCAAATGCCACATCCCTGGGACACCCCCAGCCATGTCACCTGCTGCAGGTCCCTCAGGCCTGGCAACACCTCCTTGCTGCTGGATAATTAATGGCAATGGGGGCTGGGCTGGATGATGTCCAGAGGCCCCTTCCAGCCTCTCCCACCCTGTGATTCCTGCTGGGTAAAGACATGCCACTTTTTATCTTCCCCTCCTTCCAGACTAAGCTGCAGAAGCTTTGTCTGCACCATTTCTGATGAAGGTCACCCAGAAACTTTGTTTGATGTACAGTGTCATTGTCCATCCTGCCACAGCCCTGACAGCAGCTGCCTGGTGCATTGAGATTCGGTGCCATCACTCACCCCCAAAACCAGTCTGACAGAAGGCTGGGCTCAGGGTTTGGTTTTTGCCAGTTGTGCCAAGCAGAAATACACCTAAAATGCTCCCTGATCCTCCCCAGGCAGGAGGAGCCAAGCCAAGAGCCCTTCACCATCAGCACAGAGGATGCAGGAGCCTGTTGCCACGAGTTGCAGAGCACCAACCTCCATCCATCAGCACCCACTGAGATGCCCAAAGCCCTGCCAGATCCCCCACTCCTGCAGCTCACCCAGCCCTGCTGCCAAGCCCTGCCCACAAACCCCATGCCCTCTGCCAGCTGATGGATGGCTGGAGGAGGGGGGTGAGTGAAGATGGGAGGCAGAACCCACCCCACAGCGCTGGCACAGCCCAGCAAGGGGCTTGGGGGGATGGTCCTCTCCTTGGGATAACCCTCAGCCACAACAGCAGCTCCTTGCCTGTGATGGATGGGTCCTGTCATCTCTCCCAGCCCTTTCCTATTGACTTTTTTTGTGCTACACATCATAAACCCCCGTGCAGCAGCCTGGCACCCACCCCTGCCCCGTGGGCAGCAGCAGGGAGGGGGGTTGCAAACACCTCAGGCCAGGCTGAGAGGTTCTCCCTGGATCCCCAGGGCTGTGTCCCCTCTCCATGGGCTGCAGGGGACACCAGAGCAATGCTCATCCCAGCACTGGGCTCTGGGCAGCGAGTAAAACCCAACGTGCAGCTGTTTAAGCCCCATAAATTACATTGGGGTTACCTGCTGAATGCTTAATCAAAAGAGTGTATTTCACCCAAGGGCTTGACTGATCTCTCTGCTTTTAGTAGCTTTTTTTCATGTCCTCTTTTGCTTGGCTATGGATCCAATCTCTCTTGTGGCATCCAAGGCCATAAAGATAAAAAATGGGGTAATTGTGGCAGAAGTTTATTGGTGGGAAAACACACACTCCCACAAACAAGCCCTGACAACTATTTTTTGGGCAGGTGAGCTGCAGGGAGAGACCCTCTGTCAGGAATTCATTCACCTCCAGCCCTACCTGCTCCTGCCAGCCCCAGCAGAGACTCCCAAGTGTGGGGATTGTCTCAGATGGGGGATCTGGGGCAGTGGGAGGGGTTCAGGGCAGGTGGCTGCACCCTGCAAGGAGCTCAGCACCTTGGTGCCCCCAGGAGGCAGCTGGCAAAGCAGAAAGGCTGGGAAACAAACCAGCTAAAGGAGATGAAGCTCTCCTTGCCCAGCTCCCACTGAGCAGGATGTGACAGCTGAGGAGGAGGAAGGGTGAGAGCGTGGCTTTGAGGAAAAGGGGTTTGGGATTGTGTCTGACACTGCTGGCTGTCCCTGGTCCTGTCAGGGAGGTCAGGATGGAGCTGACAGGTCCCAGCAAGGATCATTCCCACCCATCTTCAGAGGACTTTGGCTTTCTCAAGACACAGAGCCACTCAGCACAGACAACACCAACCCTACAGCTCAGGTCCAGGGAGAGTCATCACACTGCCCAGCCTCACACCTCACATCACTCCCAACCTGCCCCTGCTCATTCCACTCAGAAACCAAAGGCCAGGTTGTTGTGGGGAGTGAGATGCTCTTGCTCCACTCCCCACATCCCCAGTGAGTGCCCAGTACAGCCCCAGTGCCCAGCTCCTTGTTGCCTGGGTCACAAGGTGTGGCAGGGGAGGGATGGGAGGCTGATTTATAGACACAGCACATCCCTGACATCCAACTCACTGATGGCAAAGTCCTGAGATGGGCTCTTCAGAGCTGCTCTGCCAGCGAGTGTGGAGCTGTAAAAGGTGTTTAAAACAACAGCCCAATAAATTAAGAGCTGCCAAGCAGCCTCTCAGCACCACAGAGGGATCTGCTCTGGGGCTCCCTCCCTGCTCCCATTGCTCCTTTGGGGATGGGCTCTGTGTGCCCCAGCACACTTGCACCCTCTTCCCCCAGCTCTAGTCTGGCCCAGGACCAGCCCCTGTGATGGAGGCAAAGTCTCCTCCCAGTAACTCCAGTTTAAACTGGAGCTGAGGCAGAGCTGTTTCCCTGAGAGGGGTGTCACCCCTGTGCCAGGCTGCCCAGGGAGCTGGGGCAGTGCCCAGCCCTGGAGGGACCCCAAAGACCCCTAGAGGGCTGTGGGTCAGTGCTGGGCTGGGACTGCAGCAGCTCCAAGGGCTTTAACAACCCAAATGACTGTGATCTGTGACCCTCTCCTCGCCCTGCTCATCCCAGCACCCCCCTGTGCCTCCCATCAGCATCGTGCCCACCCCAGGGGAACGTTGCTTCCTCCCCAGATGCTGAAACCCATCGTGTGTCCCCCCCAAGCACGAGCAGCTCCAGGGGTAAGGTACAGTGCTAATTAATCCACAACTGACTCCAGCTACGTTACAATTAGCAGCCAATTAGCTGTGAGGCAGCAGCAAGCAGAGCCTGGCAGCCAGACAAACGCCTCGTCCCTCCCTCCTGCTCCTCAGGGGCAGCAGCAGCTCCTGGCCCCAGCACCCACAGCCCCTGGGAACCAGCTGCACCTCCAGCACTGAAGTGGCACCAGAGTTGTTCCATCACCCCACAGCTCCTTTTCCCCTGGGGCAGCTTTGCCCCAGCTCAAATTAACTCCATCCTCCCCACTGCCTCTGCACTCCCTTCTTTCCCCCTTCTAATTTCTAGGCTCCTAATGACTGTGTTGTTAAGCCTGTAATAACTGGTGAAATTGTGCATGTCCTTCTGGCAGATCCCATCCTGTGAGGAGGCAGCAGGGCTCCTGCAGCTCCATACAGGAGGGCCAGGGCTGGATGGGCTGTGTTGGGGTGTCAGCACTGATGGGTGTCCCTGAAGCGTTGGTGCTGCATGGGTGAAGGGGAGCCTGGGGCTGAGCAGGGAGGGACCTCTCCTGCAGCCCCCTCCCTGGGAAGTCTCCTTTCCCCATTTACAAGGGATGGATGTGAGCCTGGGGATGGGCTGGGTGCTGGCACCAAGGCTGGCTCCAGACAGGAGGAGAGGAGAGGAGAGGAGAGGAGAGGAGAGGAGAGGAGAGGAGAGGAGAGGAGAGGAGAGGAGAGGAGAGGAGAGGAGAGGAGAGGAGAGGAGAGGAGAGGAGAGGAGAGGAGAGGAGAGGACTGACCACCATGCCCAGGGGCAGGATGGAGAGACCCAGGAGAGGCAAAGCCATACATTTGGAGCCCACAGGGGCTGCTGTGCTGCTTTCTTTGCTGGGTGGAAGGAGGGTACAGCTCTGCACACAGCAGCTCCCGTGGCAAAGCGGCACCAGCTCTAACGGCACAGTGACACCATCCACGCTCCAGCCCCAGCAGCAGCCTCCCTGGCTTTCACACCCAGGCAACTGGAGCTGCTCAAGCTCACACTCTCAGGTTCCCTCCTCCTGAATAAAGAAAAGACCTGCCCCCAGCTCTTCCAGCAGCCTGAGATGATCATGAGTTCATCAAAACCCAGAGCACGCCGGTGCCGCCGCCCCACGGCCGCAGCAGCTGGGAAGGGCTGAGCTTTGCTTTGCTGGAGCCACATGCAAGAGCTTCACTCTCATTCAGCTTGAGCCTCACTTGCTGAGGTCCCAGAGGAGAGGCAGCAGGAGGATGACTGGGGGAGGCAGGCTGGGCTGAGGCTGGGAGCAGAGATGCTGCCAGGCAGCTCCCCTGGGCCCTGGGGACTCTGTGCTGGGAGATGCTCAGGTGGGGAGGAGAAAACTGGGCTTAAAGGCTGATAATTAAAGGCCTCCTGTCAGGGTATTAATACCTAAACACAACCAGTGAATGCATTAGCAGGGATCCCACTGGGGCTGTTGTGCTGCTTTATTTGATGGGTTTAATTAATTCATTGCTCTGCACACAACTGCTTCTCAAGCTGAGGCAACAGCAGCAGGGCTGGGGCATGGCCAGGCTCAGCCACCCCCCAGGGACCCACAGATGACCTCAAGCTGTCCCCCACCCCACAGGGGCTGCAGCCCTGCTCCTGGCACACACCACTCACCCACCTCAGCTCCTCTGGCTTGGCCAGCATCCTTCTGTGCCCACACTTGCAGTGTCCAGATGCCAGTGGTCCAGCTCAGTGGCTCATCCTGGTAGTTCAGCTGTGCACAGACACCCCCAGGATCCCAGCACAAGAACTCAACTGCTCTGAGCTCCCCATCTTATACTCAGCCCTCTCCATAAAGGGCAAGAACTTTCTCCACCTGCCTCATCTTCCACAGCTGGGCTCATGGATGGGGAAGGACCCCACACTCACCCACTCAGCTCTGCAGCTGCTCGTTACTCCCATCTGAGACCCTCGTTAGGGACCCAAGAGCCCCCCAGCACTTCAGGGTCTCTAACAGTGTGGCCCTGCCCTTGCCCTACACTGAGCTCACCCCAAAACATTGGAGGCACAAGGACTCACAAAAGGGCTCATTCACCCACCCAGCTCCCCCAGTCCAGGACCTTGACGTGCTTGTTCACCCCTTCATCCCTCAACTGGGTTGCACCAGGGCTGAGCTGCAGCTTTGCTCTTGGAGTCAGGTCTGCCCACTGTCCCCAGCACCCCCAGCACTGCAGCCATCCCACTGCCATCCCACTGCCATCCCACTGTCATCCCACTGCCATCCCACTGCCCCAGTGACTGATGGGCTGAGCAAAAGAGCCCCCACCTCATCACTTTGAGGAGCATCCCAGAGCATATTTATGGCTGCCAGCCTTCCCACATCAGAGGCTGTTACCTCCAGGCACAGTCTCAGCAGCCTTCAGAGGCTGATAAATGGCCACTTCTGCTGGGAGAGTGTGGAGAAGGAACATGGGAGATGGGGCTGCTGCTGGGCAATGGGTCCAGACAGCTCTGGGCCCCCATCCTGAGCCTCATGTGTGCCTTCAGACCACCTCCCCTGACACAAAACCACACATCACAGAAGGGCAGGTGGTCCCTGGGCTGCACACACACGCATTCCTGCACAGACACCATGGCCACACCCCAACACATCCTCTTACTTCATCCTTCCTCCCACCATCACCATCCCCAGCGCAGGGGAAGATGTGAGCAGCCTCAGCAGCTCCCTCTCCCTCTCCTCTCCCCTGAGGCTCCCTGAGGAGCAGTGGGCAGATGTTTGCTCTGTGACAATCTGCATCCTGCTGAATTCAATAATGGTGTCAATTACCCTGAGCTTTCATCCAGGGAGCTCTGTGTGCTCTGGAAACAGGGATGGATGGAGCCTCTTCACTGCCAGCCAGAGCAGGGGGGACCCACACAGCCATCCTGGGGATGCTGAGCCCTGTGACAGATGGGGAGCTCACAAGGAATTAATGGCAGAAGGGACATGGACAGCCCAAGGCTGGATTCCATATGGGAAATGGGAAAACTCTTCATTTCCATCCCCAGCTGGAGGGGAAGCCCTGAGCTCTGCCTTGGTGCTGATGGGAGAGAGCAGAGCTGCCCAGGGAGATGCTGGCCTCAGGCAGGGGCTGCTCCATGGATGGATGCCAACAGCTCCTTGGCAGAGCTGTGCCCTGGTGTGAGCCCACCCAGCTGCTGGGGTGGCAGAGTGGGAGCATCCCTGCAGGGATGAGCACAGCTGCTCCCTCTCAGCCACCTCCCTGCACCCAGTGAGTGCCCTGAGCTCCCAACACTCGCTCCCTTGGGACATCCCTTTCCCTTCAGGATGGGTTTTGCAGTCCTGGCTGGCTGGAGCAAGGGCTGAGGAGGGATGTGGGTGGAGAACACCCCAAGCAGCCCTTGGAAGCCTGTGCACAGCCCTGGGGTGAGTGCTCCCCCTCCCCCCCGGGCAGATCTCCCCCTGGGGCTGCTCACCAAGGGGTCTCTCCTCTTTTTTCCATGTGTGTTGTGATTTTGGCAGTGCCAGTAGCTCAGTTAAGCACTGAGGGGCCTCTGGACAGCTGCCCACACAGCCCCTGGTAACCAGGGACATGCTGCAGGCACACAGCAGACGGGGAGCAGCACGGGGAGAGCTCCGAGAGGAGCCCGAGCGGCTCCTGCAGGGCTGCAGCCAGCCCAGGATGCTGCCCACGGGGCCAGGGCTGCACCCAGCACCCCACAGCCTTGGAGAGGCTGGAGGGAAGCGTCCTGCAGCTGCTCTGTGGTGTGATGTGCCCCAGGAGCCGCTGCCAGCCCAGGGCTGGGAGATGGAGACGTCTCACTGGCAGCAGACGTGCTGGAGCGGATCCCGGCAGCCCGTGTCCCTCCTGTGTCCTGCCCTCTGCCTCAGCCCTGAGAGTGAGGGGTAATGCCTGGAGGGAAACCTCCCTCCTCAGCCTTGGCTCCTGCCCCACGTCCCCTTTGCTGAGGAGGAGGCAGAGTGGGAGCAGCAGCACATGGAAAACTTTCACCAAGCCCCTGGACGGGTCTGGAGGTGAAGCACATCCCTGAGCTGCTCCATCCTGCTGCTCCTGAGCTGCTCCTGAGCTGCTCCACTCACAGCAGCTGCACCCATCTCCTTCAGCCAAGCACAGGAGCATCACTGAAAGGCCTAATTGCAAACCACTGACAGATACATATGAATGCCAAACCCCCAGGAATAAAGCATATGGCTGGTTGTCCTGGGGGCTCGGCACAGGAGCCTCGGCTGTGCCTGCTGCAGCCACTTTGGTGGCCTGGCAGGAGGCTGCAGAGATGCAGCTGGGCATGAGCTGGCAGTGCCCACCTCTGAAGGGCCAGCAGCATGCACACAAGGAGCTGGAGGAGGGTTAGTGGCCACGGGCTGGTTTATGAAGCTCTCAGAGGGCAGCAGCTCCCAGGAGGCAGCAGGAGCAGCCTCTCCATATTCACATTTCCATCACATCCTCCTCAGACAGCTCCAGCTCCATTCTTCCATCTGCTTAAATGCCACCTCCAGAAGGGATTGGCTTCAAACATCCTCTCCCCTTGTCATTTGTTTCCCATCCTCCTCTTAAGGATTCGCCAGCTTGATCCTTGGAGTGGACGAGGGCTCTGGGCTTTGTGGGAGCCAGGAGCAAGGAAAACATCTCACCCTGAGGCTGGGGCAGGAGATGTCTCAAAGGCTCCATGGGCTGCTGCAGGCTGGGTGCCCCCAGCCACACCAGAGCTCCCACACTGTCTAGCAAGGGGAGGCACCTCTGCAACGAGGAGAGAGGCACCAAGTCCCAGCCCTGAATGCAAAGGATGCCTGTTTGTGTCCCTAAAGCTCAGCTGAGGCTGCAGCATCCCAGCCCAGATGTCACCCACCTGGGGACAGCCCTGGGCACGGCTCTGCCTCAGGCTCCCAGCCAGGAATGACTTGGCTGCTGCTTATTTTCTGAGCATGAATTGAATCTCAGCTGACAAGGAGCTTTTCTGCAGGATCTACCTGCCTGGTGCCTGGCAAATCCCATTTGTGAGTGACCCTGGGAGGCAGCTTCCAGATCTTCATCTCCATTATCAGCTCCAGGCCAATTTCCAAATGGCCCCAGCACACAGCTCCCAGCTGCTCTCAGAACTTCAGCTCACACCCAGCCCAGCTCCAGGGAGCTAAACACTGTCCTGGGATGAAATGGGATGAGCTGGGATGAACTGGGATGAACTGGGGTGGACTGGGATGAGCTGGGATGCTTTAAGACTCTCCCCACAAAGGTACACGTGCTCCTCATTGCAAACTGTGGCACTGCTGGGGATCTGCTGCCCACTGCAATGGCCAGGAGGGGGTCTGTCCCTTGGCCAAACCCTGTGTCACTTCCCCAGCCCCACACCCAGCTGCCTTTGGGCCCCACATCCACACTCAGCCCCCTGCACCCTGTTCCTTCCCTGCCCTGCTTGCCAGGAGGGTGACAGTGCTGGGGGGACACAGCTGCTGCTGGCAGAGGATGTGACAGGGTGTTGCAGCCCCTCCCCTCCCCTCCCCTCCCCTCCCCTCCCTGCCACGCTGGCACTGAGCATCTTTTCCCCAGCATGATTTGCATCCTCCCAGAGGCAGTTTCTGGGCTGTGGCTGCTGGTGTCAATCTGCAGCTCGCTGCCTCCTGAGATTCCAACGTGATGTGGCATCAAACCCAAATGCTGGGCACAGGGGTGGCTCCAGCACTGTGTCCTCCTGCCCACGCTGGCACCCACCTGTGCCCCCAGCCCTGGCAGCACCACGGAGCTGGGCTGGTGCTGGGCACTGTCTGGCCCAGGGTCCCTTTGGGGGGTGTCTGGCCATGACCCCTCTGGGTTCCTGCCCTGTAGAGATGGGGGAAACCTTGGAGAGGGACCAAGTTGGGCTGTGTGACATGGGGACAACATGGGGATGGCACCAGAGCTGCCAGAGCTCAGATGGATCATTGAATCACAGAATCATTTGGGTTGTCAAAGCCCCTGGAGCTGCTGCAGCCCCAGCCCTGCCCTCACCCTGCCCCAGCCCAGCACTGACCCCTCAGCACCTCACCCCACGGCTTTGGGATCCCTCCAGGGCTGGGCACTGCCCCAGCTCCCTGGGCAGCCTGGCACAGGGGTGACACCCCTCTCAGGGGAAACAGTTCTGCCTCAGCTCCAGCCTCAACCTCCCCTGGAGTAACTCCAGCCCGTTTCCTCAAGAGCCTGACCCCCAGCTCCCTGCAGCCTCCTGTCAGGGAGTGTCAGAGAGTGCTGCTGGCTGCCCTCAGCCTCCTCTTCTCCAGGCTCAACACCCCCCATTCCCTCAGCCCCTCCCCAGCCCCTTGTGCTCCAGCCCCTTCCCCAGCTCTGTGCTCAGCTCTGGCCACACTCCAGCTCCTCAGTGTCTTTCTTGTAGCATCTCCATGTCTTTTCTGCAGCATCTCCCATCTGTCCCAGCACACCACAGGTCCCTGTAGCACCCTGCTCTGCTGAGGCACCCCAGGGACACTGAGCCACAGGCGTGCTGTGGTCTCCAGGGAGCAGCTCTGCTCCCCTCCCATCCCTCTGCTTCATCCACCACCAACCACAGCCATCCACAAGCCCAGCTCAGCTCTCTGGGATTCTCCCCTCCCAGCACACACCAGCTCTGCTGAACCCCACTGGTTTGCAGTGAGCTGCCTGGATCTGAGCTCTCCATCAGCATCCTCCATCAGAGGCCTCCCCTTCACTCCAAAGTCCCTGATTCCAGGCACTGGGGGCTCTTCTCACTTTTATGTGCTATCTATAGGCCCTCTATGGCTCTATATATAGATTCCATATCTCCCAGCTAATCTCTTTGCAATCATAAAACCAATTAAATTAATTAGCCAAGGGAAAAGAGGAAAGGCTGCCCTGCCTCCCAAGGAACAGATGATGGTTTAACCTTTATCCACCCCCAGGATGAAAGGCAGCTCAGCCCCAGAGCTGCCAGTCCCCCAGGGCACGAGGGGCAGAGCCACGAGGCCACTGCCATGGGCCCCCATGGGCTGAGCTGTTAAGACCTGCTGGCACTGCTGCAAGGTTGGCATCAGCCCTGGGGATACTTAAAAGGCACAGAGATGAGGTTTAGTTTAGTGATGGGCAGCGTGAGGTGAGAGGACTCGATGCTCTGAAAGGGCTTTTCCAGGTGTAAGGATTCTGTGTGAGATCTGCTGGCCCTGCTGTGAGATCTGCTGGCCCTGCTGTGAGATCTGCTGGCCCTGCAGCCTCCAGCTCCCTCCTTATTTTCCAAGTGGGGAAATGAAGCATGAAAGAGCTGGAGGTGCCTGAAGCTGTGCAAGACCTACAGCTCCTGCAGCCCTTGGCAGCACCCCCTGTGACAGATCTGACACATGGGAGGGTTGGGGAGGTGGGTGCTGAACCCCACTCTGCCCCCCATCTCCCCTCCACACAGCCCCAGCACCTCTGCTCCCACCTCACAGGCTGAGAAACGTGTTTGGGGGAGGGAAGGGAAGGGAAGGGAAGGGAAGGGAAGGGAAGGGAAGGGAAGGGAAGGGAAGGGAAGGGAAGGGAAGGGAAGGGAAGGGAAGGGAAGGGAAGGGAAGGGAAGGGAAGGGAAGGGAAGGGAAGGGAAGGCCCCAGCCCCTGTTGTTGAGGGAAGAGCTCAGCATGGGCTGAGAGCTGCACACTTGCAATCAAACTGCAACCCCCAGCTCCTTTGCTTGAGGATGAGAAACAGCATTGCCTGGGAGCTGGGTTTTGCCTGGGAGCTGGGAGTGGATTTGGTCTCAGCCACCACGTTCAGACATGGTGGGAGAAGAGTGATGCTGGGATGGGGGAAGGAGCCCACGAAGCATGCAGAGCTGCCTCTCCAGCAGCCAGGGAAGCTTCTCCCCCGGAGCAGCTCAGGGGTTGATTGATCGGCTGTCTGCCTGCAATCCCCAGCCGTCACTCAGCCTCTAATCCGCAGCCCTGATGCATTCTCCTCGCTGACAGCCCAGCTGACACGGTTTTCATTGCACTTAATCAGCTCTTTAAATTTAATGCCCCAATCGGCAGCATCTGCATCGGCCACTCGGCAGCGGCCGGCTGAAATCCCTCACCGGGCTGTTAAGCAGCAGGACAGGAGCTCTGAGGCTGCTTCTCGGCACCCGGGAGCCTCGGCAAAGGGGCTCCAAACCCGGCACGGCCCCGGCAGCAGCCCGGATTGGCAGCTCTCCCGTGCCTCCCCCCGCCCCCGGGCAGCGCAGACCCCAGCCGGGCACACAGAGCATCCCTCCCACACCAGCCGGGCACACAGAGCATCCCTCCCACATCAGCTGGGCACACAGAGCATCCCTCCCACACCAGCTGGACACACAGAGCATCCCTCCCACACCAGCTGGGCACACAGAGCATCCCTCCCACATCAGCAGGGCACACAGAGCATCCCTCCCGCATCAGCCGGGCACACAGAGCATCCCTCCCACAGCAGCCGGGCACACAGAGCATCCCTCCCACACCAGCCGGGCACACAGCATCCCTCCCACACCAGCCGGGCACACAGAGCATCCCTCCCACACCAGCCGGGCACACAGCATCCCTCCCACACCAGCCGGGCACACAGAGCATCCCTCCCACACCAGCTGGGCACACAGAGCATCCCTCCCACACCAGCCGGGCACACAGCATCCCTCCCACACCAGCCGGGCACACAGAGCATCCCTCCCACATCAGCAGGGCACACAGAGCATCCCTCCCACACCAGCCGGGCACACAGCATCCCTCCCACAGCAGCCAGGCACACAGAGCATCCCTCCCACAGCAGCAGGACACACAGAGCATCCCTCCCACAGCAGCCGGGCACACAGAGCATCCCTCCCACACCAGCCGGGCACACAGAGCATCCCTCCCACATCAGCAGGGCACACAGAGCATCCCTCCCACAGCAGCCAGGCACACAGAGCATCCCTCCCACATCAGCCAGGCACACAGAGCATCCCTCCCACACCAGCAGGGCACACAGAGCATCCCTCCCACAGCAGCAGGACACACAGAGCATCCCTCCCACATCAGCAGGGCACACAGAGCATCCCTCCCACAGCAGCCGGGCACACAGAGCATCCCTCCCACACCAGCTGGGCACACAGAGCATCCCTCCCACATCAGCCAGGCACACAGCATCCCTCCCACAGCAGCCGGGCACACAGAGCATCCCTCCCACACCAGCAGGGCACACAGAGCATCCCTCCCACAGCAGCCAGGCACACAGAGCATCCCTCCCACACCAGCTGGACACACAGAGCATCCCTCCCACATCAGCCAGGCACACAGAGCATCCCTCCCACACCAGCCGGGCACACAGAGCATCCCTCCCACACCAGCTGGGCACACAGAGCATCCCTCCCACAGCAGCCAGGCACACAGAGCATCCCTCCCACAGCAGCCAGGCACACAGAGCATCCCTCCCACAGCAGCCGGGCACACAGAGCATCCCTCCCACACCAGCCGGGCACACAGAGCATCCCTCCCACATCAGCTGGGCACACAGAGCATCCCTCCCACATCAGCTGGACACACAGAGCATCCCTCCCACATCAGCAGGGCACACAGAGCATCCCTCCCACACCAGCAGGGCACACAGAGCATCCCTCCCACACCAGCCAGGCACACAGAGCATCCCTCCCACAGCAGCCGGGCACACAGAGCATCCCTCCCACACCAGCCGGGCACACAGAGCATCCCTCCCACACCAGCAGGGCACACAGAGCATCCCTCCCACATCAGCAGGGCACACAGAGCATCCCTCCCACATCAGCAGGGCACACAGAGCATCCCTCCCACACCAGCAGGGCACACAGAGCATCCCTCCCACATCAGCAGGGCACACAGAGCATCCCTCCCACAGCAGCCAGGCACACAGAGCATCCCTCCCACATCAGCCAGGCACACAGAGCATCCCTCCCACACCAGCAGGGCACACAGAGCATCCCTCCCACAGCAGCAGGACACACAGAGCATCCCTCCCACATCAGCAGGGCACACAGAGCATCCCTCCCACAGCAGCCGGGCACACAGAGCATCCCTCCCACACCAGCTGGACACACAGAGCATCCCTCCCACATCAGCCAGGCACACAGAGCATCCCTCCCACATCAGCAGGGCACACAGAGCATCCCTCCCACAGCAGCAGGACACACAGAGCATCCCTCCCACATCAGCCAGGCACACAGAGCATCCCTCCCACATCAGCCAGGCACACAGAGCATCCCTCCCACACCAGCTGGACACACAGAGCCTCCCTCCCACATCAGCCAGGCACACAGAGCATCCCTCCCACATCAGCAGGGCACACAGAGCATCCCTCCCACACCAGCAGGGCACACAGAGCATCCCTCCCACAGCAGCCAGGCACACAGAGCATCCCTCCCACCTTGCTGACCCCACCACTGCCAGCGCCCCTGTCCCCATCCCACAGCTGCAGCATCACCTCTCCCATCCCTGCCCTGTGTCCAGTTCTGGGCTCCCCAGCTCAGGAGAGACAGGGAGCTCCTGGAGAGAGGCCAGTGCAGGGCCACCAAGATGCTGAGGGGATGGAACATGTGTGTGAGGAGGAAAGGCTGCAGCCCTGGGGCTGCTCAGCCTGGAGAAGAGAAGCCTGAGCTCAGGGGCACCTCAGCAGCACTTGCTGTGGGGCAGGGAGCTGCCTTCATCAGCTGTGGGCAGGCACAGAGCTCTGAGGGGGGCTGTGAGCTCAGCCTCAGCTCTTTCCTCCACACCCTCAGGGGCTCACAGATACCCAGGCAGCCTCCAACCAATGCCCCTGCTCAGGGACTTACCTCCCAGCTCCCCACTGCCTGACACAGCTCTTTTATCTGCTAAAAGCCCTGGATGCCCATCAGCTGCAGCTCCTCAATGACCCCCCTCCCAAGCCCTGCCAGCAGCTGCCTTTTTCAGTTGCCAGGTTCATAAAACAGCCAAAATAAAGGGCCTGGGATTGTGTTGTGGTTCCTCTGATGGAGAATCTGCCCATGCCAGCACCCCAGGAGCCACTAACTAGGGCTGAGGGTGGGTGGGGGACACCCACACCTGAACTCCTTGTGCAGTGCTGTGTGGCTTCCTTGGGTGCCCATGCAGAAGTGAATTGGGTGTTGGTGCATGGGCTGAAGGGTGCTCATGCAGAAATGATCCAGGTGCTCTCACATGAGCCCTCTGAGTGCTGCTGCACAGCCCCCTCCTGCAGCCAGGCACTGGAGGTTTGGTACCCAGAGCTCTGTGAAGGGTGGGGAGAGAGATGAGCCCACTGCCCACAGGGACTGAGGACGTGGCACTGATGTCACTGTTGTCACCAATGACAGACTTTCCCCCTCCTGTGCTTGCCCCCAGCTTGATCTCTGCATTCACACCTCTACATCCCCCTGATGTGCCGCTGCCAGTCCTGGGGATGGAGCAACACTCACACTGCCCATGGTCTCACTGCCCCCTGCCCAAGTGATCAGACCCCCTGTGCTGTTGTCTAAAAACCTGCTGCCCATTCCCCTCCCCAGAGCTGGAGTCACACCCCCCCCTCCTCTGCCCCACACAGCCCCACACACCCAGGGCTGCACAGCCCCATGGCTCCAGCCCCCATCCTCTCAGGACCCTCCATGCATTTTGCTCCCCTCCTCATATTTTCCTCCATGAGCTGTTTTCCCCTTTGCTCCTGCCCCTGCCTGGGTGTTTCTGCAGGCAGGAGCTGGGGGTTCCCAGCACAGGGCTCTGATGTCACGTCAGGGCTCCAGCTGCTGCCGCTGAACCCGCCACTGATGCTCTTCTGAAAGCTCCCAGAAGCTCCAGCTCTGGCAGAAAGCTGCTGCTCACCTTGAAAAAGCCATTTGCTGAAGGCCAGAGCCACGATCTCTGCTGAAGCCAGAAGCTGCTCCTGTGATGGATGTGCAGCCACAAACAGCAGCTGGGCAGCAGCAGGACCGGCTCAGCCCCTGCTCCCGCGGCACCAGCGGGCACCAGCGGGCACCAGGGCTCTGCCCCGGCCACACCTGGCAATGTGGGTGTGCAGCTGTGTCCTCACAGCCAGGTACCCCGGGCTGGGCAGGATGTGGCCCTGGGCTGGGCAGGATGTGGCCCTGGGCTGGGAGGTGCCTTTGCTGGATCCCCCGGCTGATGGAGAATCACACACAGCAGGGAAGGAGGGAGCACAGGCAGTGAGAGGAGGGATGGATGCTGCTGCCTGCCCCAAATACACTTCCTAGAGTCACAGAATCCCCCAATGGTGGGGTGAGCAGAGCCCTGCAGAGCTGCTCCAGCCCCAGCCCCTGCTCCAGCAGCTTCCCCTGGCTCAGGGGGCACAGGAATGTGTCCAGGGGGGTTGGAAACCTCCTGAGAAGGAGCCTCCACACCCTCCCTGGGCAGCCTGGGCCAGGGCTCCCTCCCCTCAGCACCAAAGGACTTGCTCCTCCTGTGCCAGAGGAACTCTTTGTGTTCCAGTTGATGTCCTTTACCCCTTGTCCTGCTGCTGACCACCACAGAAAGGAATGTCCCCCCATCCTCCTGCCACCCAGCCTTTAGGTGCTTACTCCTGCTCCTCCTCCCCTTCCTCACTGCACAGCAGTTGTTGCTGAGCTGTAGCACACAACCAGCCCCCATCCATAGCATTCCCCCTTCCAAAGGAGCCTCCCAAATGACAGCCCCAGGCTCTGTGCCCCTGCACAGGGCTCCCTGCCCGGCCCTGCAGCTCCCACCAAGCCCTCATTAGCTGCCATCCTTAGGGCTGCCTGACAGAGCCATGGCACTGCCACAGCAAACCTAATTACAGCTGTGTTCCAGCATGACAGGGTTAAATGAACCACGAGGTGGGGGCTCTCCCCTCCCCTGCCTGGCTCAGGCTGCTGCAGAGATGCTTCAGCAACCTCCACTCAGTTATTCCCCAAACTGTGGGTCTTTCCCTAAGCCACAATCTCAGCTGCAGCCCCAACCCAGCTGCTGCCTATTTAGGGGTCCCCTGATTCCATCCTGGCCCTGTGGCCACCACTTCCCCTGGATGCCTGAGCATCCCTGAGTGGGCACATTCTCCCCTGGCATTTGATCATCCAGCCAAGGGCCAGGCTGTGCCCCAGCCCAGCTTTGCCCTGGAGCTGCAGCGAGTGCTTTGCTGCAAGTGCCTCACATTTTGAGCCCAGGGAGACACAGAGGCCTTTTAAACTAGGAAGCAATTCACAAATCCCAATAATTCAGCTAACAATTGCCTTTTTCCCCCCAAACTGTCCAAGCTCATAAATATGCATTCCCTTCTTTTCATTTTCTATAGATCTAGGATTGTTTTCAGTGGCAACAGGAGGCTGCAGTTTGCATTAGGAGTGTGTAATTTATCATTAAAATGTAATTTATAACATATAGAACAGAGCATAATAAAGTCTGGATGGGGTGATGGATGGCTGGGAAGCATGTGTTTAAAGGGTATCTTGTTTACATCCTTGTAGGTCGGCAGAGAAAGGGAAATGTGATTGTTGAGAAGTAATTACCTCCATGTTGTGCATTACCCTGTGCTCCCCCCACTCCTCCTGCCCCCAGGGAGCAGCAGCCAGAGCCACCAGCCTGCAGCAGATTGCTGGGAATGTGTAGAGGGCATCAGGTGCTGCAGCCTGGGGAGAGCACCCAGAGAAAGGAGAGAAGCCAAGGAGGGATGAGCACCCTGAGGAAGGAGAGCAGCTGTGGAAGGGAGAGCATCCAGGGAAGGGAGAGAACCCAGGGAAGGGGAGAGTACTCAAGGAAAGGAAAGCACCCAGGGGAGAGAGAGTAGTCAGGGAAGGGTGAGCATCCAGGGAAAGGGAGAACACCTAGGGAAAGGAAAGCACCCAGGGGAGAGAGAGTAGTCAGTCAGGAAAGGGTGAGCATCCAGGGAAAGGTGGTAGCCCATGCAAGGGAAAGTATCCAGGGAAAAGAGAGCAGCCAGGGAGGGGTGAACATTCATGGAAGGGAAAGCATCCAGAGAAGGGAGGGAAGCCAGGGAAAGGGTGAGCATCCAGGGAAAGGGTGAGCATCCAGGGAAAGGAGAGCATCCAGAGAAGAGAGAGCAGCCAGGGAAGGGAGAACATTGATGGAAGGGAGAGCTCTCAGGGACGGGAGCTGATGCAGGTGCCGCCGGGCTGGGGGATGTTTCGCAGCGATGGGACTCGGCCACCCGCAGCTCCGGCTTGATTTGAGCATAGGGAGGAAGGCTCGGCCCTCCTCCGAGTTACCGCAGGGCAGGTAGAGACGAGCCAGTCCCCAGTTTCGTTTCGCAGGGAGGGGCCGGGGAGGAGGTGTGTTGCCGGGCAGGAGCGAGCGCTGAGCTGTCGGTCGCTGCCGGCAGCGGGACCCGGTGCCACCGGGAGCTGAGCGCGGCTGTGACAGCCAGAGCAGCATCACCCCGGCACAGCATCACCCCGCGCAGCATCACCCCGGGCAGCATCACCCCGCACAGCATCACCCCGCACAGCATCACCCCGGGCAGCATCACCCCGGGCAGCATCAGCCCGCACAGCATCACCCCGGGCAGCATCACCCCGCACAGCATAACCCCGGGCAGCATCCCCCCGCACAGCATCACCCCGCACAGCATCACCCCGGGCAGCATCACCCCGGGCAGCATCAGCCCGCACAGCATCACCCCGGGCAGCATCCCCCCGCACAGCATCACCCCGGCACAGCATCACCCCGCACAGCATCCCCCCGGGCAGCATCACCCCGCACAGCATCCCCCCGGGCAGCATCACCCCGGGCAGCATCACCCCGGGCAGCATCACCCCGCGCAGCATCACCCCGGGCAGCATCCCCCGCACAGCATCACCCCGGGCAGCATCACCCCGGGCAGCATCTTCCCGACACAGCATCACCCCGCATAGCATCACCCTGGGCAGCATCCCCCCGCACAGCATCCTCCCAGCACAGCATCCCCCCGGGCAGCATCACCCCGGGCAGCATCCCCCGCACAGCATCACCCCGGGCAGCATCACCCCGCGCAGCATCACCCCGGGCAGCATCACCCCGGGCAGCATCACCCCGGGCAGCATCTTCCCGACACAGCATCACCCCGCACAGCATCCCCCCGGGCAGCATCCCCCGCACAGCATCACCCCGCACAGCATCACCCCGCACAGCATCACCCCGGGCAGCATCATCCCGCACAGCATCACCCCGCACAGCATCCCCCCGCACAGCATCCCCCCGCACAGCATCACCCCGGGCAGCATCACCCCGGGCAGCATCACCCCGCACAGCATCCCCCCGCACAGCATCACCCCGGCACAGCATCACCCCGGGCAGCATCATCCCGCACAGCATCACCCCGGGCAGCATCCCCCCGGGCAGCATCCCCCCGGTCAGCATCACCCCGGGCAGCATCACCCCGGGCAGCATCCCCCCGCGCAGCATCACCCCGCACAGCATCCCCCCGGGCAGCATCCCCCCGGGCAGCATCCCCCCGCACAGCATCACCCCGCACAGCATCACCCCGGGCAGCATCACCCCGGGCAGCATCACCCCGGGCAGCATCACCCCGGGCAGCATCACCCCGGGCAGCATCCTCCCAGCACATCATCCTCCTGGGGCAGTATCTTCCCGACACAGCATCCTCCCGGGGCAGCATCTCCCCGGGCAGCATCCCCCCCGCACAGCATCCTCCCGGTGCCTTCAGGGCAGACACGGCCGGGGCTGTGCCCTGAACTGATGGATCTGCAGCAAAGCAGCCGAGAAAAAATGTCTTTCTCTAACTCAGCAGCCGCTGGCTCTGCTCCTGCCAACCTGGGCTGTGCCCGTGCCAGGGGCTGTTGGTACCCTCCCGAGGCCCTGGCCCTTCTCTTGCCTGAATCTGGGTAGACACAGGGGATGCAGGAGCAGGATGTGCCAGCCCAGGCTGAGTCCCCACAGCCAGCAGCCAGCCAGGAGGGTGCTTGTGGCAATTCAGGTGTTTTAAAGCTGCAACTGCAGGACATTTGGGAACACTCAGGAATCTCATAGGGAAAAGGCTCCCCAGAGGGAGGCTGGAGTGGGCACCCCATGGGCTGAGCCCTGGGAAGTGATGCCTCCATCCTGGGGTGGGAATCCCACACGGCCCAGCTGATCCAGCTGAGGTTCTGGCTTCATTCCTGAGCCGAATCTGGCCCATTGTTTTCAATCTGTCTGCTTTCAAATTGCTCCTAAATAACACAGTTTATCTTTGGCTGATTGAGTCTAAGAATTTTGCAATTACAGACAAACAAGGACATTCAGCACCACTTGTTATTTGCATTTTTAAGGACCAAGACTTTTTTTGCTGTGGGTTTTTGCCTGCTGATGTTGCAGATTGGGGCTGATTTCACACCCCATCCCCTGTGTGGCTCCTCTTCCCAGCCCCAAAGTCCCTCCAGCCCAGCCCAGGTCTCCTCACACACCTGGGGAAACAAATTCAATCCCAAATGGGGCATTTTTTTTGCCTTGCCCTCTGCCCTTGTCCAGCTGCATTGAAGCTGCAGGAAGGCAAATCACAGCCCCAGTGCAACAGAGTGAGCCCAGAGCATCCGTGGGGCTGGCAGCAGATCCAGCAGCCTGCTCTGCCCTGCTGAGGCCTCATCTGTGTCCTGTGGCCAGTGCTGGGCTGCCCAGCTCAGGAGAGACAGGGAGCTGCTGGAGAGAGGCCAGTGCAGGGATACCAAGGTGCTGAGGGGATGGAACATGTGTGTGAGGAGGAAAGGCTGCAGCCCTGGGGCTGCTCAGCCTGGAGAAGAGAAGCCTGAGCTCAGGGGCACCTCAGCAGCACTGACAAGTACCTGAAGGGTGGGTGTCAGGAGGATGGGACTAATGCCAGGCCAAGGGGTAACAGGCACAGGCTGCACACAGGCAGTGCCCCTGGCACAGGAGGAGCAAGTCCTTTGGTGCTGAGGTGAGGGAGCCCTGGCCCAGGCTGCCCAGGGAGGGTGTGGAGGCTCCTTCTCAGGAGGTTTCCAACCCCAGCTGGACACGTTCCTGTGCCCCCTGAGCCAGGGGAAGCTGCTGGAGCAGGGGCTGGGGCTGCAGCAGCTCTGCAGGGCCCTTCCAGCCCCATCACCCTCCTGCCTGGGCAGGGTTTGCTCTGACAGCTCAGGCTCAGGCTCAGCAGCCCCGCTCCAGCTTTTATCCCCCTTTCCCCCGCCCGGCTGCTCCATTAAGGTCAGGCTCCTTCCTCCAGGCCGCTTTGTTTTCTGCTCTAATTACCTCTCCCCTCGGCCCCAGCCCCCAGCCGGCTCGTTGATCACCTTGTCACGGGAGGAGCCGCGGCAGAGCTGCAATTGCACCCTGCAAACGCTGCCCCGGAGCTGGGAGTGATCCAGCAGAGCCCGAGGAGCTGCAGCTGATGCACCAAGTGCTCTGCCCTGCCAAATACCTGCTGGAAGCCCGGAGGGAGCACAGCCAAGTGCAGAGCATCAGCGGTGCAAACGTTGCACACAGCCCTGTGCAGTGCCCCAGTTTCAGGCCTGAGGGTGCTCAGTGAGGCACCCAAACCTCCCAGCACCTGTGGGAAGCGTGTGGGTGCTGACCCCCAGTGAGGAGCCAAGCAGTGCTCATTCACAGTTACCCCCCCAGCTGCCATCTCCTGCCCTTTTAGTGCTGAATCCCACCTTGGCCAGCCTGGGAGAGCAAGTGGATCCCAGGGCTTCTGCAGCAGAGGGAGAATCAGAATCAGTTTGGTTGGCAAAGCTCTTGAAGCTCCTGGAGTCCAAGCCACTAACAGGGTGGCTGTGCCTGAGTGAGGAGGTGGCTGCAGGACTGAGTGGTGAAGGGATGCTCATCCCAACTCCCACAGTGCCAGGGAAACCCCCCCTCATGTGAGGTCCAGCCCCTCTGGCTCCAGTCAGCCCAGTGCCACGAGTTCCCAACAGCTCCCTACCCAGCAGCCCATTAAATCACAGCCACAGCTCATCTTTCATCCTCTGGGTTTTCTTCCCCTTCCTATTTTATTAGGTTGTTTATGTTTCTAAGAGCAATTAATTCCTGATTGGGAGCCAGCAGCCATGGGGGAGGGAGAGCATCCAGCAGCAAGGGGCTCAGCATCACTTCCCTCCTCCCACCAGTCACCCTGAGCACTGGGACCCTCAGGATTTGCCCCCTCTGCAGCATCACAATCTCCTTCCAAGCCTCAGCCAGGAGCTGCTTCAGCATCTCCAAACCCTCCTGTAAATTCTCCCTTCCAGTGCTCTCAGTAACCAGCAGCCCCTGGAGCCTCCCAGTCCTGTGGCTGTGCCCTGGTCTGGAGGAAGGACCTAATGAACCAGGGAAATGAGTGTGACATGCTCAAAATGCTCAGTGAAGTTTCCCCCATCACAGTTCATGTTAGAGGGGGAACTTGGGGCTTCTTTTCTCTCCCACTCTCAAAGTGGAGGCTGGCAGTGTCAGCCCAGACTCTGCCTTGGGAAGGGGGAGGGAAGGGGATGGGAGGAGTGGGGTGAGGGGAGAGGAGGGGGATGGTATTTCATTAAACATGCACCTTATTAAGGTTGGCAGCTGCCTAAGGTGACATTTCAGTGTCAGTTGTGCAGTGTGTGACTCTCACACCCCACAAGCCTGGAATCATGGAATGCTTTGGTCTTGAAGCCCTGGAGCTGCTGCAGCCCCAGCCCTCCCCTCACCCAGCCCAGCCCTGCCCAGGGTCCCCAGCCCAGGGTGGCCACTGGCCACGCAGCAGACAGGGAGCAAAGGCATCCAATTAGCTGTAATTAACGTGGTGCTCATCAGTGCTTCCCTGCTGGGGGATCTGCAGTTTCACTGGGATGTGCCAACCCCACTGGGAGACCCCAGCAGCAGCAGCAGCCTTTGCCTTGGCCAGCCCAGCCCCCGGGGCCAGGACCTTCTCCCACTGACTCAGGCTGAGTGGGGCTGGGGCAGATCCTCATAAATCTGCCCCTGTCAGCAAAAGGTCCCTGTGGCATTTCCATTTTATATCCTGCACTTTGCAAGGAATAAATCTTGGTGGGGAGGGGGAGGAATTGCCTTCAACACACTGGGCAGTGAGAAGTGCCCCTCTCATCCCTGTCTCCTGCAGCAAGCAGAGGGGATGGAGCCTGGAGGGCTCATCTGGAGATGCTCTGGCCTCAGGAACCCCCTGTGCCTGGGTCTGGATGGGGGAGGAATGGAGCAACAATCCCTTGGGGCAGCAGACAGGCACCTTTGTCTCCTTCTCCCTTCGTGGAGGGTAAACAGATGTTGTTTTCCTCGTGTAGGCTCGAATTTATGGCTGTAGCCACACACGAAGGGAACAGCAGGAGAAGGTGAGGAAGAGGAGGAAGAAACAAGGTTTTCTCCAAGGGCCTGGAGCCATTTGCTCAGCCCATTGCTGCTGCTGCTGCTGCCTCACCCAGCCTCGTGCTCAGGGCCTGGAGAGGCCACATGGAGTGTCCAGCTGAAACCCCAACACGCTGCTTCTCCCACCAGCCCTTTCACCCCCTTGTCCCTAAAGACCCCTCTTGTCAGCCAAGGCCATGGGCCAGGCCAGGGGTTGTGGCTGAGCCCTGATGCAGTGTCCAGCCCCAAATCCTGCTCCTTGCACAGAGGCCAGGGGGGGCTGAGGCTGCCCTGGGGACAATGAGCACGTCTGGCTCCTGGGTCTCAGCAGCAACTGATGCATCACCTCTGAAACAAACACCTGTGATGCAGGAGAGGCCACAGAGGCTCATCAATGAAGAGCATTAATGAAGGAACAAATCCCTCCTGCCTGTGCCATGAAGGGCTGCCTGGAGCTCCCCCAGACCCTGCTGCTCTCCCTCCAGCATCTGGAGGCTCCCTTTGGCCTCCAGCTCCTGGTGACTGGCCACAGCTGAAGGGTGGTCAGGGTCCTCCTGGTCCTTGTGGGCACAGGCACAGGATGGGTGCCAATGTGCTGAGCACAAAGCTCTGCACCATCAGGGACCCCCCTGTGCCCCCTCCCCGTGGCCAAGTGAGCTGGGGGTGGCTGCTGCCTCCTTTCATCTTTCCCTGGGCTGAACTTTCATTCCTATAATCAAGCCTGATATTAATGATGCTTCAAATTACCCCTGATTGAAAGAACCTTTTCCAGGCACAGCAGTGTGGGGAGATGACAGGAGTGAGGAGCAGCACAGGCCCCCAGCTCCAGCATCCACCCCCAGACCCCCATGAGCGGAGCAGAGATGCCATTTGCTTCATCTGGGGGTTATTTAGGGACTGAACTCTCACATCTTCCTTGTGAGCCTTGGTGGAAGGGTCACTGAGAGCACCCCAAAGCCCAGGGACCATGCACCACCTGGGGCCACATTCTGCTCCAAGCCCAGAGCTGTTTGCATCCCCTCTGCCCCATCCCCAGGGAGGGACAGGGAGGTGTCATCACCCATCCCTTTAAGGGACATAACCATGGGGCAGGTGCTGGCAGCACCAGGACACCCAGACTGGTGGGATGCAGAGTGATGATGGGCAGGTGACAGCCTCTGCTCCCCCAAACCCCCCATGAGCCCTGGAGCAGGGAAAGCAGCAGCCCTGGCACCCCAGGTCAGCCAGAGCACCCACAGCTGGGTGAGCCAGGGCTCCTGTGAGCAGTGTCCTCCCAGCCCTGTCCCCATCCCCATCCTGGCTGTAAATCCCTGGAGCCACTTGCAAACAAGCCCTGAAATCTCAGCCAGGGAGATGGGCTGAGGAAGATTTCAGGCTCCATTAACTTCATATTTACAGCCCCTTTGTAACAGGACATGGGTCCTGCTGCTGAGGGAGGATGCCCAGAGCAGCAACATGCCAGGAGCTGAGTGATGCCCCAGCCAAGCAGAGGCACAAAGATGGTGCAGTCTGGGACAAGGCACCCCAAGACTCACCCCACATTCCCTCCTTTGCAGAGCTGAGACCCATCACCTGCACTAAATCCCCCTGTCCCCATCCCTGGGGTGCATCCAGTGCTGCCTCCAGCCCAGGGCTGGGCAGTGGGAGCAGCCACATGGTTTAACAGCACACATGTCCCCCCCAGCCTCTCCTCTCTCAAGGGCTTCTCTGCCTGTCAAAGGACTTTGTCTAATCCAGGGAGAAGAATGGAAGCCCCAGCCCTGCAGGACGGACTGTGCTGTCTGGGGTAGAACTAATAGTTATTATCTCCATTAAGCACCAGGGCTGTCAGGGAGGAATTAATTTCCAAGCAGCAAGAGATGAAAGTTCCCCATTTTTCAGGGAAATCTACTCAGTGCGAGGTGGCTCAAGAAAAATAACTCAGCTGTGATTCAAAATGATCCCCATTTTATTAAAAATAATTGTAATTTATCTCTCCCTGCAGCTCCCTGGGGTGTTGGCTCCGAGCCCAGGCAGCAGGGCAGAGGGATCCTGGCCCTGCCCCACGCTGGGGCATCCCCAGGGTGGCTCCAGATTCTGGCCACATCACCTGCTGGGGAGCTGAGCTGCTGCCTGCCAAGCCCTGACACCCCTCTGCAGCGTCCAAGATGGAAAAGACAAGCCCACTCCCAGCTCTGCTGGGCCATAGCATCATAGAATCAATCATTTGGGTTGGAAGAGATGTTTAAGATCAAGTCCCAGCCCTCCCCTCGCCCTGCCCAGCCCAGCACTGACCCCTCAGCACCTCAGCACCAAGCCTTTGGGATCCCTGCAGGGCTGGGCACTCCCCCAGCTCCCTGGGCAGCCTGGCACAGGGGCTCACACCCCTCTCAGGGAAACAGCTCTGCCTCAGCTCCAGCCTCAGCCTCCCCTGGGGCAACTGGAGCCCATTTCCCCTTGTCCTGTCATTCATCACTGGGGAGCTGAGCCTGACCCCCAGCTCCCTGCAGCCTCCTGTCAGAGTGCTGCTGTCTGCCCTCAGCCTCCTCCAGCCTCAACACCCCCATTCCCTCAGCCCCTCCCCAGCCCCTTATGCTCCAGCCCTTTCCCCTGCTCCATTGGTGCCTCCCCTCAGGCAGCACAACGAAGCTGCTGCAATCCCAGACATGTGGGGGTCAGAGACACCCCTCTCTGAGCCATGGGGAGCAGCCCCAGCTCCCAGCCATGCCCTGGGCAGCAAAGCCTCAGCTGGGTGCTGGGTGCATGTGTCTCTGCACAGCCAGGCTCCTGCTCCTGCTCCCCTCAGCTGGGTGCTGGGTGCATGTGTCTCTGCACAGCCAGGCTCCTGCTCCTGCTCCCCTCAGCTGGGTGCTGTGTGCTGGGTGTATCTGTCTCTGCACAGCCAGGCTCCTGCTCCCCTCAGCTGGGTGCTGTGTGCTGGGTGTATCTGTCTCTGCACAGCCAGGCTCCTGCTCCTGCTCCCCTCAGCTGGGTGCTGGGTGCTGGGTGCATGTGTCTCTGCACAGCCAGGCTCCTGCTCCCCTCAGCTGGGTGCTGTGTGCTGGGTGCATGTGTCTCTGCACAGCCAGGCTCCTGCTCCTGCTCCCCTCAGCTGGGTGCTGGGTGCTGGGTGCATGTGTCTCTGCACAGCCAGGCTCCTGCTCCTGCTCCCCTCAGCTGGGTGCTGGGTGCATGTGTCTCTGCACAGCCAGGCTCCTGCTCCCCTCAGCTGGGTGCTGGGTGCTGGGTGCATGTGTCTCTGCACAGCCAGGCTCCTGCTCCCCTCAGCTGGGTGCTGGGTGTATCTGTCTCTGCACAGCCAGGCTCCTGCTCCTGCTCCCCTCAGCTGGGTGCTGGGTGCATGTGTCTCTGCACAGCCAGGCTCCTGCTCCCCTCAGCTGGGTGCTGGGTGCTGGGTGTATCTGTCTCTGCACAGCCAGGCTCCTGCTCCTGCTCCCCTCAGCTGGGTGCTGGGTGCTGGGTGCATGTGTCTCTGCACAGCCAGGCTCCTGCTCCCCTCAGCTGGGTGCTGGGTGCTGGGTGTATCTGTCTCTGCACAGCCAGGCTCCTGTTCCACTGTCTCACCAAGATGTTGCAATAAAAAAATCAATTAGTGGCTAATGGCATCACAGTGGTTGGGAGATCTAAAGCTTTCCAGGGACAGTGAGTGGTGGTGAGCTGCTGTAATTCAGGTTCCAGCAGTGAGGGATGGGAGCTTGCTCTCGCTTTAGGAGCAGCTGCCAACGTTACTCATCTCGTTAGGTTTATTCATAAGCTGATCTCCCCCAGCCTGGGGAGGGGCTGAGCCTGAGCTGTGCCTCCTGCTGCATGTGTGGGCTGTGGCTAAAGCAAGCAGGGGGCTGTTTTACCCAACCCCCTCCACGCCAACACCCCCCCGTCCTCATCCCAAATGGGGGGTTTGCTCATCTGTCAGATCACAAAGCCCCAACCTGCTCCCAGATGGAAATCTCTCCTTTGTTTGCTTTCCAAAAATACCTCAGTAATGGGCAAAGTCAGAGCTTTGAGCTTTCAGGGCCTTTCAGGGTTTGATTTTCTGCCTCTTTCATTGTGGCTGTGACAGTCTCTGTCCTGCTGCTGCCACCCCAACGAGATTCTATTGTCAGAGCTGAAACATTCCCCTGGCTGGTTAAAGCCTGCAGGGAGGATTCTCCTGCACATTCACAGACTGAGAACCAGTTGGAAGGGGGAGAAAAGACCAACAGCCCCCCCATTTCAGACTAACCCTGGAGAAGGAAGCCTGGCTCTGCCTCAGCATCACTGGCATCTCTCCCATCTGCTGCTCTCCCAGCCCAGATTGAGCCCAGGTTTACAAACAGCCCCACATTGGAGGGTGAGGAGATCAGTTCCTTGGGGTAACTTCCCAAACCCACAGCAGAGCCCTTAAAACCTCACCATTATCCCCAAAACGGGAGAGATGCCTTTCCCTGCCCCGTGCCTCAGTTTCCCCAAGTGCCCAGGCGGGCTGTGCCCGTCCTCTGGCTGGCATGGGGGGTGTCCCAGGCCCTGAAATGGGGCAAAACACCAGGAAATCGATGCAGAAAAACAAACAAGAGGTACCTAATGTTCACTTTGCTGCTTCAGAAGCTGTGCACCTCAGGGAAGGGCTTTGCCTTTACAATCCAGCCCCACAGCTGCACGTTTCTCTGATGCAACGAGATCTGGAAAAGAAGGAGCTCGCTGGAAAGAGGATGATGGACTGAAGCTGCTCAGGATAACCCACTGAAGCTGTTCTGATCTCTGTCTCTACACTCCAGTGTCCAAGGTGCAAGCATGAGGCCAAGCTCCCCCTCCTGATCCTCCTCCTGCCCCTGTTTCAAGGTTAATGCAGCAAAATGAGCCCCATTTTCTCTCTCCCAGCCTCAGATGTTACAAGTGCAGGAGACCAGGACTCCCCAGATGCCACCATCAGCTCCTGGATCTCAAAGCTCCTCACACCCCAGGGCAGCATCTCCCACCCCGTCCCCATAGTCCTTTCTGTTCCTGCCTGGGAGCATCTGCCCCATCCCACCACCCAGACAGCAGCTACAAACCAACCTGGCTCTGCAAAACCAGCCTCAGCTCCCTTCTTTTCCAGGGGAAACATCCCAAAAGCAGGAATGGGAGAGGAGAGGTCCCACAGCAGCAGACACTCCCTGAGGAGGCTGCAGGGAGCTGGGGGTCAGTTGAGGTCAGAGCTGAGGCAGAGCTGTGTCCCTGAGAGGGGTGTCAGCCCTGTGCCAGGCTGCCCAGGGAGCTGGGGCAGTGCCCAGCCCTGGAGGGACCCCAGAGCCGTGGGGCTGAGGTGCTGAGGCTGTGGGTCAGTGCTGGGCTGGGGCTGCAGCAGCTTTGGGGGCTTTTCCAGCTGACAGCTTTGCCTGACAGCTCCAGACACGCTGCTCACCCCCTGCTCAGCGCCTTAATCACAGCTCACGGCCCTGCAATGCCATTAACGAGAGTGGCTGAGCTAATTAAATACCTGTTAGTGATCCACTCATTACCGAGGGCAATAAAAGCCGCCTCTGAGCTCCGGGGCTCCCCTGCTGGGCTCGGTGCCCAGCGCCTGCAGCACAGCTCCCTGCAGCTCCTCAGCAGCCCCCGCAGGCAGGGCTGGGCACCGCCGGAGCTGCTGAGCTGGGCACGTCCCTGCCCTGTGCCCACAGCATCTGCCACCATCCTGAGCTCCACCGAGGTCCCCTCTGCTCCAGCTTCACCTGCCCCAGTGCCACCAAAGCCCCTGGGGAGCAGCAGTGCCCAGCCCAGGACTTCAGCAAGGATGGGAGAGTCACATTTGTCAGTGCCAGCAGCTGAGCACTGACACACAGCTGAGGCAAGAACAGAAACCAGCCAGAGAGATAAAAGCCCCAGTTTGGGAGCTGGTTCTGTTCACTGGAACAACTGGGCAGAAAAAGAAGGTCAGAGGCTTGTGCCTCCTCCTGGCTGCAGGTCACCCCTGGGGCAGCACACACCCTGCCCAAAGCTGCCTGTGGACTGAATGCCACGCTGAGACTGCACCAAGGCAGCAGCTCCAGAGCCAGGGCAGAGGGGGACTCATCCTGCACCCAGCCCTGGGCACTGAGGGGGTCCTGCCCTCCGGGATGCTCCCACTCAGCCTCCCTCTGTTTGGTGCTGCAGTTCACCTCCCAGAAAATTTGCTCTTTCTGCTCTTAATGAGAGATTCCTCCTGGAGCTGGGGAGCCCAAGCAGCGGGGTGGATGTCAGGGAAACCGAGGCACAGAGACACCAAGTGCTCTGGACTCATCCCCCCATGGTTGCCCTCAGCCTCCTGCTGCTGACCTGGCCCCAGGCACAGTGGGATGCTGACAGGGCTGCTGGGAATCAACCACCCACCCAATTAATCCCCCACAGCTGCCCTGGTGCTGGTGGGGTGCTGGGGAGCCCTGGGCTGTGTGCTGGGCTTTGTGGCCCCAGGGCTGAGCCCCTTCCCTGGGAGCTCTCTCCTCTGGAGCTGCTGAGCAGCCTGGCAGAGAGCAGTGAACCTGCTGCAGCTCTGCTCCAGTTACCTGCCACACATGTGATGAATTCACAGGGCTCAGCTCCCAGCCACAGCACAGGGTCTGTGGTTTCTCACTCCCCAGAGCCTGGAGCTGCTGCAGCATCCCTGGGCAGACTGGGGAATATTCAAGCCCTCTGTGCCTGCAGCACTTCAGCAAATCAACTGGAGCAGGGAGGTGTTTGGGCTCCTGGGGGATGAGGAAACCAGAGCCCTGTGTGGGAAACGAAGGGGCTTCACAGCTGGGGAACCTCTCTGAGCTGCCACAAAGCCAGGGATGCTCCTGCATGTGCTCAGGTGGCTCATTAATGCCAGGCCCAGGAATGCAGAGACAGGAGGGATGAGCAGGGTGAGTTCCCTGGGGAGGGATGAGCAGGGTGAGTTCCCTGGCGAGGGTCATCCTGGGGGCCATGAGCAGTGGAGGTCTCAGCACTGTCCCCTCTGCTCTGTCCCCTTTGTCACCCAAGCACAGCAGCCAAAAGCCCAGAGTCCCAGCTGCTGCCTTGGCTCACTGACTCCATCCCCAAGCTGCTGCCATGTGATGGTGACAAGCTCCTGCCATCTGCCTGCAAACCCAGCCCACAGCCTCACCCTGTCACTCACCCCCACGGGCACCTCCAGCCCCAGATGGGGCATCCCCAGCCCAGTCTGGATGCTCAGCACCACGCTGGAAAAGCCTCCATGGGAGCAGCACCCTGCGGGGAGCAACTGCCTGAGGATGCACAGCAGCATCCCCACCTGCAGCAGCAGGACCCTGGGCCCCCACCCTGGCCATGCTGTGGGGCTGCAGGAGGAGGAGGAGGAGGAGGAGGAGGAGGAGGAGGAGGAGGACAGCGCTGCCTGGCTCTTTCCCACGCTCCCTCCTCTCCAGCACAGCCGCAAGGCAGCGGCAGCACTTGCACATCCCAGCTCACCTTCCCGGGCTGTTTGATCTCAGCAAAGCCTTGGACCAAGGCAGCTCCCTCCCTCCCTTCCCCCACCGCCCCCTCCCTTCCCCCACCGCCCCCTCCAGGCTTTTCTTAGTTTAAACACACGGACGCATGAAAAATAAATGTTGCTCTGGAAAGACGGCGGCAGAGGGCTGGGAAGCAATTAGCATCCAAAGAGGCGTAATTAGTGCTCAGAATGCAAGCGGCAGAGAAGAAATAAAGTAGCGTTCGGATGCAATCAGGGTCGTGCCTGAATTACAAACCGTTAACGGAATTGCTAATTAAGCACCGCGTGTGAATCGGGGCTTATGAAGGGCTCAGCACAGGCTCAGAGACCCAGGGACTCACCGTGCAGGGTCACTGCTGGGCTGGGACGGGGCTTTTGCTGCCTCCCTGGTGGCACAGGCTGTCCCTGGCACTGCTGGTGACCCTGGAGGACAGATGGCACGTGCAGAGCAGCAGCTTTTGGGGGGAGTCCCCACTGAGATGATGCTTGTGCTGAGTGTGCCTTTGGCAGGGCTGTGGCACACAGGGCAAGGGCTGCCTGCCTGGCTGTTAATTAGCTGTAATTAGCCAGATTTGCCTCGTTTTAGCAGCCTGGGCAAATATTTGCCCAAGGAGCACTGGTGTGTCGGCTCCCCACAGGCCCCACGGGCTCCTGTGGGGATTGAGCTGCTGGAGGAAAGGGCTGCAGCCACATCTGAGCCCCAACATCCCCCTGAGGCCTTGTAGGGGGGATTTGCTTCACCCCTTAGTGTGTGGGAGGGGCCACAGACTCCTCAGTGGGGCCACTTCCCTTTGGGGAGCCCATCAAGACACCCTCATACCTTGTATCCCCACACCCTGCATCCTCACATCCTGCATCCCTCATCCCCACACCCTGCATGCTCATACCCTGCATCCTCACACATTGCATCCCTCATCCTCACATCTTGCATCCCCACACCCTGCATCCTCACACCCCACATCCCTCATCCCCACACCCCACCTTCCTCATCCTCACATCTTGCATCCTCACACCCTGCATCCCCCATCCCCACATCCCTCCTTCTCACATTCCTGCACCTTCACACCCCCCATTCCTGCATCCTCACACCCCACCTTCCTCATTCTCACATCCTCACACCCCCCTCCCCGGACAGGGGATCCCCTGTTTCCCAGCCCCCCCAGCTCAGCACCCGCAGGCAGCAGCAGGATCAGTCCCAGCCTCACCCCCTGCAGGGGAAGGATTAATTATTCATATTTTATCAACTTCAGACACGTCTTACAAAGGTCTGACAAGCTCTGCCTTTGCCCAGGGGGGCAGCTCTCCTTCCTGCCTCTCTTTTGCTTTCCAACCCTTTCTCCTTTTTTCCCTGGGATGGTTTTTATCTTCACCTTCTCATTTCCTTTCTCTTTTCCCCAGTGTCCCAGCAGCTCCTCCCCAGCACAGCTCCACCAGCCGTGTCCTTGCTGGGCTCCCTGACATCCCTCTGTGCTGAGCTGCTGGGGATGCACCACAACCTCCCTCCCTCCCTCCATCCACACCGGGCTCCCCAAGGGCTGGCATCCCCCAGCTTCTCCCTGGCAGGAGTGCAACAGCCTGGGGAGCTCCTGCCCTGCACCCCCTGCAGCTCCTGCCCTGCAGCCCGGGGAGCTCCTGTCCTGCAGCTCCTGCCCTGCAGCTCCTGCCCTGCACCCCCGGGGAGCTCCTGCCCTGCAGCTCCTGTCCTGCAGCCTGGGGAGCTCCTGTCCTGCAGCTCCTGCCCTGCACCCCCGGGGAGCTCCTGCCCTGCAGCTCCTGTCCTGCACCCCCGGGGAGCTCCTGTCCTGCAGCTCCTGCCCTGCACCCCCGGGGAGCTCCTGTCCTGCAGCTCCTGTCCTGCAGCCCTGGGGAGCTCCTGCCCTGCAGCTCCTGTCCTGCAGCCCTGGGGAGCTCCTGCCCTGCAGCTCCTGCCCTGCACCCCCGGGGAGCTCCTGTCCTGCAGCTCCTGTCCTGCAGCTCCTGCCCTGCAGCTCCTGTCCTGCACCCCCGGGGAGCTCCTGCCCTGCAGCTCCTGTCCTGCAGCCCTGGGGAGCTCCTGCCCTGCAGCTCCTGTCCTGCACCCCCGGGGAGCTCCTGCCTTGCAGCTCCTGCCCTGCAGCTCCTGTCCTGCAGCCCTGGGGAGCTCCTGCCCTGCAGCTCCTGCCCTGCAGCTCCTGCCCTGCAGCCTGGGGAGCTCCTGCCCTGCAGCTCCTGCCCTGCAGCCCCTGCAGCCCCCGGCCGGCGCTGGGATGAAAGGCGGGCGGCAGCGCTTGAAGCCTCCCAGCAGGGAAGGTCCCGGGAGCACCGCGGCGATCAAAGGCAGCTTCAGCTGGTTTAATAAGTCTCCGCTGAGACACCGCAGTCGGTTCAGTGTGGGGAAGGGGCTTTCCAGAGGAGATCAAAGGCCTGAGTGAGTGTGGAAGGAGCTGGGGGACTGGGAGGGAGGAGAGGAAGAGGAAGGAAGGGGAGGAAGGGAGCGAGGGCTGGGAACAAAAGATGGAGAGGCTGGAGCTTCCAGCGCTGCCTGGAGACTGTGCCCAGAGCTTCTGCACCCAGGCAGGGGCTGAGCACAGGGGGAGGCAGCTGTGGGACAGCCTGAGCCCTCAGCCAGCTCAGAACCATCTGGGCTAGTGCCCATCACCCTGCTCAGCACCCCAAAAGCCAGGCACCCAGAGCAGCCTCAGGCCCAGCAGGGCTGGGGGGGATGGAAGGCTGAGGCTGGGCAAGGACACGGTGGGGCTGTGGCAGAAGCCTCTGGCAGGAGCAGAGAGCTCAGTTGTCAGCATCAGGTCCTGTTTGCCCACAGATCACCAGCCCCTGCCTGTGTGTTCTGGCAAAATTAATCATAATTGCTGAAAGCAAGACACATGGCACTTGTAACTTTGGTCTGTTAATTAGGATGCTGTAATTGGATACAGCACTCCCTGTAAATGCAATTACCTGGGATCAGAGCAGCAGCAGGGCTTGGGCACTGGGCTCAGCAGGGACACAGCTGGGGTGGCCACTCCAGGCTCCTTCCTACCCCAAAAACTGTCACAGCCCCTGTCTGCTGCTGTGGTGAGGGGAGCTGGGAAGGTCCAGAACACAAAATGTCCCTAAATCAGAAGTGAGCAGAAGGCTCATTGAATCATTTGGGTTGTTGAAGCCCCTGGAGCTGCTGCAGTCCCAGCCCTGCCCTCACCCTGCCCAGCCCAGCACTGACCCACAGCCCTCAGCACCTCAGCCCCACAGCTTTGGGATCCCTCCAGGGCTGGGCACTGCCCCAGCTCCCTGGGCAGCCTGGCACAGGGGTGACACCCCTCTCAGGGAAACAGTTCTGCCTCAGCTCCAGCCTCAGCCTCCCCTGGGGCAACTGCAGCCCATTTCCCTTGTCCTGTCATTCATCCCTGAGCCTGACCCCCAGCTCCCTGCAGCCTCCCGTGTGCATGGCAGCCCTGCAGCCCCAAACCCTCCTCCCCATCCCCCAGCCCTCAGTGAGGCAGCCACACACCCCTCCCTGGGTCCATAAAGATTGAATTATAGAAAAGGCAAAGATCCCTTAACTACACTGAACAATCATCTGTGTTAATATCCAGAGATAAAACCTGATTGTTTCATGAGAGAGCTGGGTAATTGAGGCTCCATTTCACGGTGGTTTGGGCTATAAAGTCTCCTGGAGGGCTGCACAAAGGGCTGCACAAAGGGCTGCCTTTAGTGGGGGGTGTTGGTATTGTTTTACTTAAAGTTAGGTGGAAAATACACAACAATGACCCTTCATTCAAGGTGTCCCAGGGCTCCTCTGCTCCTGGCTCTCAGGGTACCTGAGGATGGTTTGAAGCACAGAGAGAGCAGAGGCAGAAGTGGCTGCCCACCAGCCCCAGCCAATGCCCCACCATGCTCCACATCCCCCCCCCAGGTTTAGGGTCCTTTCAGAGCAGGGCCAGGGCTCAGAGCAGAGCTGCTCCAGCCCCAGGGATGGTGCCCATCCAGGCTGCACACAGCCTGTGCCCATCAGGTGTGGAACATGCTGTGAGTGCCCCTCACACCTCCCAGGGCAGCAGGTGAGTCACCACCAGGCACTTCCCTGGGGGGGATGGATTTGCACCACTGGGAAAGAAACTCCCTCCCTCCCCTGCCCTCAGCCCTGCAAGGTTTCCTAACAGCAGCTTCTCCCATCAGGCTGAGTGTCAGCCCTAACCCTGACTGACAGCAGCCCTTTAACACCCGGATTTGTGCCCTTGGGAAGGAGCCTCCATCCCTGTTCCTGCTCAGCAGCTCCCTGCTCCTCTCAGCCCCAGCCCTGCCCCATTCAACCCCCTGTACAAGCTCCCCCAGCCCCAGGCTGAGCTTTGGAAACAGCCAACCCAGCCCTTGTGTCAGGGTGCTCATCCCCTGTCCCAGAGCCTGCACAGCACCCAGAGCCTGCACAGCACCCAGAACTTGCACAGCACCCAGAGCCTGCACAGCACCCAGAGCCTGCACAGCACCTAGAGCTTGCACAGCACCCAGAGCCCACACAGCACCCAAAGCCTGCACAGCATCCAGAGCTTGCAGAGCACCCAGAGCCTGCACAGCACCCAGAGTCTGCACAGCACCCAGAGTCTGCACAGCACCCAGAGCCCACACAGCACCCAGAGCCTGCAGAGCACCCAGAGCCCACACAGCACCAAGAGCCCGCACAGCACCCAGAGCCTGCACAGCACCCAGAGCCCACACAGCACCCAGAGCTTGCAGAGCACCCAGAGCCTGCAGAGCACCCAGAGCCTGCACAGCACCCAGAGCCCACACAGCACCCAGAGCTTGCAGAGCACCCAGAGCCTGCACAGCACCCAGAGCCTGCAGAGCACCCAGAGCCTGCAGAGCACCCAGAGCTTGCACAGCACCCAGAGCCCACACAGCACCCAGAGCTTGCACAGCACCCAGAGCCCACACAGCACCCAGAGCTTGCACAGCACCCAGAGCCTGCACAGCACCCAGAGCCCACACAGCACCCAGAGCCTGCACAGCACCCAGAGCCTGCACAGCACCCAGAGCTTGCAGAGCACCCAGAGCCTGCACAGCACCCAGAGCCCGCACAGCACCCAAAGCCTGCACAGCATCCAGAGCCTGCACAGCACCCAGAGCCCGCACAGCACCCAGAGCCTGCACAGCATCCAGAGCTTGCACAGCACCCAGAGCCTGCACAGCACCCAAAGCCTGCACAGCATCCAGAGCCTGCACAGCACCCAGAGCCCGCACAGCACCCAGAGCCTGCACAGCATCCAGAGCTTGCACAGCACCCAGAGCCCACACAGCACCCAGAGCCTGCACAGCATCCAGAGCCTGCACAGCACCCAGAGCCTGCACAGCACCCAGAGCCTGCACAGCATCCAGAGCCTGCACAGCACCCAGAGCTTGCAGAGCACCCAGAGCCCACACAGCACCCAGAGCCTGCACAGCACCCAGAGCCTGCACAGCACCCAGAGCTTGCAGAGCACCCAGAGCCTGCACAGCACCCAGAGCCTGCACAGCACCCAGAGCTTGCAGAGCACCCAGAGCTTGCACAGCACCCAGAGCCTGCACAGCACCCAGAGCTTGCAGAGCACCCAGAGCCCACACAGCACCCAGAGCCTGTAGAGCACCCAGAGCCTGCACAGCACCCAGAGCTTGCAGAGCACCCAGAGCCCACACAGCACCCAGAGCCTGCACAGCACCCAGAGCTTGCACAGCACCCAGAGCCTGCACAGCACCCAGAGCCTGCACAGCACCCAGAGCTTGCAGAGCACCCAGAGCCTGCACAGCACCCAGAGCCTGTAGAGCACCCAGAGCCCACACAGCACCCAGAGCCCGCACAGCACCCAGAGCCTGCACAGCACCCAGAGCTTGCACAGCACCCAGAGCCCACACAGCACCCAGAGCTTGCAGAGCACCCAGAGCCCACACAGCACCCAGAGCTTGCACAGCACCCAGAGCCTGCACAGCACCCAGAGCTTGCAGAGCACCCAGAGCCTGCACAGCACCCAGAGCCTGTAGAGCACCCAGAGCCTGCACAGCACCCAGAGCCTGCACAGCACCCAGAGCTTGTACAGCACCCAGAGCCCACACAGCACCCAGAGCCCACACAGCACCCAGAGCCCGCTGCAGTGCAGGGTGCTGGCTCTGCACCCGCCTGGGGCTGCGCCTGCCTGGCACCGCTGCAGCGGGCACCGCCGTGCCAAGGCTGCTGCTGCCATCTGCCGCCACGTGCTGCTGCCAGGACACAGCTGCCCACCACGGGCACCTCTGCCTGGGCCCCTCTGCCTCAGCCCCTGGGACAGCCCCGGGCTGGCTCTGTACCCCCAGACTGGGATGTGCTGCAAGAGCCCATGAAGTGCCCCGTGAGGCCTGGGGCTGTCTGCAAACAGCCAGGGCTGGGCAGGAGGGTTGGTGCAGGGGGCACCTCAGCCCTGGTGCATGCAGGACAGCTGGTGTGGGGCTCAGTGAGTGGGTGAAGGGAGAGCCTGAGCTTGGGGAACCATGAGCAAGGAGAGAAAACACCTCAGGGATGGGAAACATCCCTCAGCTGAGGCGCCTGGGGATGGGCTCGAGCATCCCAAGACAGACAAGGTCAGGGCAGAGCCACACAGGAGGCTGAGGACACAGACCCTGTGCCAGGGAGATGTCAGGGCTGTGCCAGGGGAGCAGAGCCTGGCCAAGGTAGGGCTGGACCCCACACCCCTGCAACCCCTCCACTCCCAACCCCTCACCATGACCCAATGGGCCACACAGCTGATCCCCTGGGAGCCTCCAGACACAGGCAGCCCTATTAACAGCATTAATTACACCAGGGGCTGGTGGATGATCTCATTATGAATGTGCCCAGCTTTGATTTTCCTTTCAATCAATGGTTATTATTTACACAGAGCAGCAGCTGCCCTGGGCAGAAGTCAGGGGAAGCATCTCAGCACTTGGCAAGGGGCAGGTCCCAAAGGAAAGGAGTGGCCAGGGCTGACCCCCTGGTGACAGCACCTTGCAGCCCAGGGCACAGTGGGGAGACAAGGGGGGGTCCCAGGAGGCTGTGGGGAGGGGGACACAGGGCCAGCTCCTTTGGGGGTCACTTAGTTTGAAGCCAGTGACTGGTCTTGCAGCAGGACATGGAGCAGCCACACAGGTCCCAGCACAAAGTGCCACTATCCCACAGGGACGTGCCCTGCCCTGGGGACCCCAAAGGCTGTGTACCCCACTGGAGGGGTACAAAAAGGAGGTGTCAGTGCTGTGGGGACCCCAAAGGGAGCCCAGCTGCCAGACCTCACTAGAGGGCAGCAAAATGCTGCTGTTCCCAGGGCTGGGGACATGGGGCCACCCGTCCCAGGTGCTGGTAGCCACGTCCTCTTGGGGATCCCCCAGCATCTGCCCCCAGTACATGGAGCCAACTCTCTCCATCACACTTGGTGTCTGCTGAAAGGGGAGCTGCAAACTCCTGGCTTTGCCTCCCCAGCAGCCAGGGGCATGCAGCCAGGAGGCAGAGCCATGGGCAGCCTGCTTGGCTTGGGTGGGTGATGCCAAAGGTGGGCAGTGGGCACTGCCTGGGGAAAGGGGCTGCAGAGGGGCTCAGGACCCTGGGGACCACTCGTTACTTGGGAGCACAGACAGACCCCCAGCTCCCTGAAGCCTCCTGCCAGAGAGAGCTCCTGGCTCCCCTCAGCCTCTTCTCCAGGCTCAGCACCCCCATTCCCTCAGCCCCTCCCCAGCCCCTTGTGCTCCAGCCCCTTCCCCAGCTCTGTGCCCGGCTCTGGCCACGCTGCAGCCCCTCAGTGTCCCTGTGGCAGTGAGTGAGGGGCCCAGCACTGACACAGCCCTGGAGCTGCAGCCTCCCCAGGGCCCAGCACAGGGGACAATCCCTGCCCTGCCCCTGCTGCCACCCCACTGCAGGATGCCCTTGTGCCCTTGTCCCCTGGGCACGCTGCTGCCTCCTGTTCAGCTGCTGCCAACTGACACCCCCAGAGCCTGCTCCCCTTGGCTCCTGGGAAAAGCTCACCCCTGGCAGCAGCCCCAGCACCACCACACCCAGATGGGACCATGCCAGCCCTCCCTGCCCCACGGAGCCAGGGCTGCAGCTCCCAAGGGGCCAGAGGCAGCCGAGCAGCCCCCACGGGCTGAGGAGCCCCCACGGCCCAGCCAGAGCGTTTCCAGCCCGGGCAGGCTGCCTGCTGTGGTGTCTGGGAGAGGACAGGGAGCCTCCTGCCATCTGGATCCTGTACAAGGAAACAAGATAAATGCAGAGGCTCAGAGCTTCCTCGCTGCCCTCAGCCGGGAGCCGAAGCTGGAGCAGGATCCTCCCTCCCCTCCCCTCACTGCCCCACACACAGCACTTGGAGCAGCACTTGGAGCAGCACTTGGAGCAGCAAACCTGCCCAGGCAATGCCAGGAAACACCTTGTCTGGACACAAATCCTCCTGCTCTGCAGGAGCAAGGGAAGGCAGCTGGATGGAGGGTGCTGCAGGCAAAGTCCCTCTGGCAGGGGGCACTGGGATTGCTGGTGCTGGGAAGATGAGTGTCTGTCCCAGCAGGGTCAATCACAGAACTGTGCTGGCTGGAAAAGACCTTTTCCATCCTCATTTCCATCTTTCCATCAGGGGCAACCCCCCTCAGCCCAGCTGTCCCAGCAGCAGATGCCCTGGCTCGGGGCTGGGCTGCCCACAGCTCACAGCAGCTCACAGGGACAGCAGCTGCCCCTGAGCTTTTCTTCCCAAATCAGCTCTTTTGAAGACCCCACAGCCATGCAAGACACACAGGGTGCAGCCACCCCTGCCCCACACACAGGTCAAGGCACAGCCCTGCAAACCCCACGAGGATTCAAGCCTGCAGCTATCAGATGAAGCCCTGGGAGCTCAGGCTGACCTTTCCCAGAGCCCTCCAGAGCCTGGCAGGTCTTTCTGAGAAGCAGCAGCACTGCCAATGCTCAGCAGCAGGGCCCAGCCCTGGAAAGATCTGGGTTTTCTTCCCACTCACAGCAAGACTTTAACATGGGAGAAGCACTAGTTTGCACCCAGTGACAGAGGTAAAACCTTCAGGGCCGTGTCACACTGTGCAAGTCACCAAATCCACCTCTGTCTGCTGCCTCTGCACCAAAACCATCATCCAAAACCCCCCATTAAAAGCCCCAAACTCCAGCCTGTGCCCACACCAGGTGTCATTAAACTCTGAATCCCTTCCTCTCAGCAGGCTGCTGCTTCCAAGTGGGCACAGAGGTGCCTCCCCAGCACAGCCACAGCCTCCACCTGCCTCATTTTCCTGCCCCTCCTGGGGAAACAGTCAATAGTTATTTTTTTTAGCTGCTGCAGAAAGCTGAGTGAGCAGAAAGCATCCAGCTCCTCAGCTCACCTTGGGATCAGCACCTGGCCAGGCTCCTGGGACAGGCTCCAAGCCCTGCACCTTGCTCCTGCTGGCTCAAGCTCCTGCACAGCCCCTCACCAGCAAAGGGCAGCTCCAGGCTGGGGCACAGGGGCTGGAGAGCTGCTGGAGGGAAAGGGCTTGGGAGGGCTGCTGCCAGCAGCTGAACAGGAGCCAGCAGCGTGCCCAGGGGGACAAGGAGGCCAAGGGCATCCTGGCTGGGCTCAGCAGTGGGGTGGCAGCAGGAGCAGGGCAGGGATTGTCCCCTGTGCAGGGCAGGCAGCCACATCCCCCGTGCCCAGAGCTGCAGCCCCAGGCTCAGGCAGTGCTGCCATGTGCAGGGCTGTTCCTGCTGCATGGGGAGAGCCCACTGCTCCAGACAGGGAATGTTGTTTTCCTCCTGGGGTGACACACCAACACTAATTGCATAAATTACTCTAAATGAGGAGATGTAGCTAATTGTGCACACAAACATGTCACTGCAGCTCAGCTGGGACTTGAGGCTGACCACAGCTAAAAATAAGGCACTGCTGCTGTGCATGAGCAGCAATCCCCAGCCACTGTGGGCTGTGCCAGGAGTCGCTGCCTGCTTGGGAAGAGCCAAAGAGCTCAAGTACAAGCCCTTTCCAATAACCCAGGCAACATCACCCTCCCTTTTCCAGCCATAGCTCAAAGCCCTTCACTGCCCTGAAGACAACCACAAGAGAACATTGCTTTTCTCAGCCAGGGCTTGGGAGCAGGGGCAGGATCAGTCCCTGATGGGCAAAGTTGGTTTTGCCACCAGATGCTGCAAACTCATGTCAGCACCTCTGCAGCTCCCAAAAAGCTCACCATGGCACTGGGTGTTGCAGGGAGCACCAGACACCTCCTCTGCTCCCTTCTCTGACAAGCTCCTTGGCACAGAAAGCAAGAGCCTTGGGAGGAATAACCTGAGCTTCAGCTCCCCACACAGTGCCAGTGCCCTCAGGAGAGACACAGCCTGCAGGGAACAGCCTCCTTTAGAAAGCCTTTCTGCAAAAATGGCTTTGAAAGCCCAAAGGAGCAAAACCCCCACCCAGGATTATCATCATTATTTATCTCATAACCTTCAGGTTTACTCCAGGCCGGTGTTTGCAGCACGACACCCACACTGCTCCTGCTGTTCATCTCTCCTTATTTACTTCTGACATTTATCAAGTGGCCTTCCTGCAGGCTGGGGCACATGCTGCACACTTCTCAGACCAGCAACTAACACTGGAAGGTGAAATGCTCTTAACTCAAGCTGCCAGGAGACTTTTCCCAGCTCCTCTCCAAAGCAAGACACAGCAAGGGGAAAAAAACCCTTCCCATGTGAGAGGCTCCTTGAGCTGAAGCCCATCTCCCCTGTGCCTGAGGTGGGCCTCAGGCTGTGCTCCCCCACTGCAATGGAGCTGGAACCTCACTAATGCCAAACATCTGGGCAGCTGCATGTCAGTGCCCCAGGCTCCCAGGCTCAGGCTGTGGCAGCAGCTCAGGCAGAGGCAGCCTCTGGCTGCAGGGGGAAGCAGGACACGAGCGAGAAGCTGGGGCTGAGTTAGGTCCCACCTAAATGGGATGCTCAGTGAGAGATCTTTCAGCTCCAGGGGGGGGGATGTGGCACAGATGGAGCAGGAGCTTTGCCTCATCCTGCAAGAGGAGGCAGAAGGAGGCTCCAGGGGAGCTGAAGGTGCAGCCGCTGCCTCGTGGAGCGAGCAGATTCCCCGGAGAAAAGACAACGGGGTTTGTTGTGCTTCAGAACAGCTTGTTCCAAGGCAGCTCTCTCCAACAGCACAGCAAGCACTTCCCAAACAAGGGCTTCACTGCCTGTGTGCTCAAGGGAAGAGGCACCAGACATCAGGTTTTGCCTGGCAATTGCATGCAGCTCCTGGCAAACACCAGCACAGCCCCCACGGTCCTGCCCGCCCGCCGCTGCCTTCTCCTCACCACCCCTGGCACAGCTGCTGCCCTTAAGCCACTTCCAGCCTCTGCTGGTGGACAAGACACAGAAACCTGCTCAGAAGATGCCTCCCCTCTCCTCTGCTCACCCTTTACCACGCTACACCTCAGCCCCTCTCCAATAATGAGGGCTGCAGGAGCTCTGAGCAGGAGCACAGGGCCAAAGCTCACTTCACATCCCCTACTCTCAGCATCCAATTAACGACCATCCTTTGCCTTCCCCAACCTCCCTCCTGTGCAGCTCCACGTGGACAACTGAGAGCAAATCACTTTCTGCCTGAAATCATTTCAAAACACCAGGTGCAGGCAACCCCCTGACCAGAGAAACACCCTCACCAGCAGCACCAAGGGACCTCAGCATGGCACATTTCCAAACCAGCCTGGACACGTTGCTGTGCCCCTGAGCCAGGGGCAGCTGCTGGAGCAGGGGCTGGGGCTGGATCTGCTCTGCAGGGCTCTGCACACCCCACCATTCAATGCTTCTGTAGAGCTGATAAAGTCAGATTCCCCACCAAAGGAAACCTCACATTGCATAACAGCATTTTGAGGCAGCTGCAGGCTGTGGCACACACAAGGCAGGCTTTTATCTGCCCTGGGTATGAATCCTCTCACATCCCTCCAGGTCAGTGTCTCCACCAAGCACCAGCATCGCCGCACGTGGCTGCAGAGCCGTGTCCCACCGCCGGCTACGTGAGCCCTGCCAGGCATCTCCTGGCATCTCAGACCACCACACAGCCCAGCCACCCTTGCCAAGAACCAAGTGCAGAGTGGGGAAGCTCTGGGTCAGCAACAAAGGCTTTGTGTGCCAATGCCAGCAGCGGGATGGCCTCAAAGGGGTGATGCTCACTGTCACTGCCTCCATCAGGCTGCAGAACTGCCCCCAGCATCACTTCACCTGCCTCACTGGCAGCCCTGCTTCATCCTTTTTAGGATTAAGGTCTCATCTATTTATAGCTTAGGTCAGGACTGCTGCTCATCTGCTACCTGGGCAATTACAGAGCTGTGGTGATCAATAAAACAAAGGTCACCTCCCCAGGGGCTGAGGTGCAGGAGGCTGCCTGCAGGAGCAGCACCAGCACACTGGGCTCACCCACACACCATCACACCTCCCTGTGGGAAGTGTTTCCCCACTGCCACATAACACAGTGACTCCCCTCCACACCAAGCAGCAGCTGAGGTGATGAAGTGGCTCCTCTTCCCCACAGCCCTGCTGAGCCACAGGAGCCCTGGACATGAGGCAGAGCTGCAGAGCCACTGGAGCCCTGGACATGAGGCAGAGCTGCAGAGCCACTGGAGCCCTGGACATGAGGCAGAGCTGCAGAGCCACAGGAGCCCTGGACATGAGGCAGAGCTGCAGAGCCACAGGAGCCCTGGACATGAGGCAGAGCTGCAGAGCCACAGGAGCCCTGGACATGAGGCAGAGCTGCAGAGCTGCTCCAAATCAGCATTTGAATCCCAGGGGCCGGGTGGGCTGCACAGAAACGACCCAGCTCACATCTTTACTGTCAGCAACACAACAGCCAGGCAGAGCTTGCTGCCAGAGCCTGGCTAAGATTGGCCAGCAGAGACACCCCCTTTTTTGACCCCCACGCTGCCGTGGAGCTGAAGGAACAAGAAGAAAATCCTCCTCATCTTGACCCGCCAGCACAGCGCGGTGCCGGGAGAGGCCGGAGCTGCTGCACTCGCCTGGCACGAAGCCAGGGCCAGCCAGGGCCAGCCGGGGGGCAGCAGCAGTGCTAACGAGGCCCTGCTAATTTGGAGGGCTGGGAAGAGCAGGCAGAGGTCAGGGGCTGCCTGCAGCCTCCTGGGTGACTCTCTGCAGCCGTCGCAGGGTCCGTGTCAGCCCCGCTGGGGATCACCCGAGGCCAGGCTGCGGGTTTTGCTCCGTGTTGTCTCAGCTCACAAACCTCTGTCGTGACCTGGAATGATGTCTGGTGCTCAGGGATGCTTTCAGCAGCTCCAAGGAGGGCTGGGAATGAATAGGAGACTGTTAAAGGGCCACCAGATCCACTTTCTCCTGCCTGACCCACAACCTCGCAGGAGAAGAGAGAGGCTGAAGAGCAGAAGGGTAAAGTGCTGTGCTCTGCCACAGCCCATCCCCACAGCAGAACCCACCCCAGCACAGCCCCTTCACACACACCTTCCTCATCCAGCTGGCCCCTTCTTCCCCGTGCATGGTCATCAAAAGGAGCTGAGGATCCTGAGTGCTTGCCAGGGAAGAGCAGCTCTCACATCTCAGAGCCATTGCCTCACAGGGCTGTGTGCCCAGAGGCTGCTGCCTGATTAATAACCATTTCATGCTCTGAAAGTTAATATTTCAACCAGAAGGATTATAGACTGGGCTGTGGCAGCAGCCAGCTTCCCTGGCACCAGGGAATCCTACCCAGATAACAAAACCAGTCCACGTTGTCTCTCTGAGCTGGCATTGCCCACCTTTGCCACCACAGCTCCCCTGCTCCGAGCCCAGGACTGACCCCCCTGGAGAAGGGATCCTCCAGCATGGGGGGGTCACAGCACCTTGGTCACCAGGGACAGGAGGTGCCCTCGAGTGCCACGTGCCCAGGGTGGTCTCACTTCCACCATCAGTGGCTGCTGGTGGTGTTTCTCCTGCACAATCACCTCAGCCTTCCCACAGCCGACTGCTCAGAGCAGCACGACTCGGTACGGGAGCAGCAGAGAGCAGCCAGGCTGCTCAGACTCCTGCCCTCCATCCCCAGGGCACTGCTGGCCTGTCTGCTGTGCCACCTGCCCTGCCAGGCTGGCTGCAAAGGGGACTGAAGCCCTTTTCCAGAGGGGTGGTCAGTGTAGCCAGAACTAGCCACGGATTTGCACCCAGATCCACGTTACACCAGAACGCCCTTTCCTGAGGTCAATGCCTTGGAAGGGACCCCTTTCAAGGTGACTTCCCAAGCTGCTGAGGTCCAACATCAGCAGGATTTTCCCTTATAACAGAATAATCCTGCTCAGATTTACCTAATCTCCAAGTGACTCATCTGCCTCCCTGGGTGCCCTGTCCCAATTACTGCTGCACTCAGCCTCCGCTCCCGGCGTCTCTCTGTGCATTCATGTTTTGCATCAGACCATTCCAGCCCATTTTTACTGCTTCCTGCAGCCTGGAAACACACTCTCCCTCCCATTAACACCTCCTAAATAGCTGCCTGGTGCACAGCACACCCTTGTCATACCCAGGGCCAGCCCTTGGCAGGCTGGTTGCAGCCGAGCTGGGATCTCCTGGGCAGCTCTACCATGAGGCTCCCCAGCTGCTGGGCTGTGGTGGTGTGGGGGGCTGCCCCTGTGCCCCACTGCTCATGTGGGGCATTGCCCTGTGTGGGATCAGGGGCATCCTCCATCTCATGTAGGAGCCACCAGCTGGAAACCTCCTGATGTACAGGAGACTTTGGAGAGGTTTGGACAAACCCCTGTGAGGCAAAGGGCTCGTTTATCTGCCTCCAAACCCCTTCTCTGCTTGCTTTCTAGTCCCCATTGGGGTGTGACAACCATTTGCTGCTGTGGATCATGTCACTGCAAGGGACAAAGTGCCCCAAAAACGCTTCAAAAACCAGCCCACCCCTCCCAGGGTAACTCAGGCAGCTCCTCCCAGCTCTGCCTCTGGGCTGGCTTCTGAGCTCTCCTGCTAGGGGCAACCCGCTCTGCTTCAGGCACCTTCTGCTCCAGCACAAACCTGCCAGCAATTAAGCTGTCTCCAAGGCAGGAGATGAATGCTGAGCAGGGCCCAAGCTCCAGCCCACAGTCCCCCCTTAGCCCAACCCCACACAGAGCAACAGGCACTACCGACGCTGTTCACTCCACGGGAACCAAACGTGGCCAAACTCCCAGAAGAAGCTGCTGGAGCCAAGAAATTAGCAACACTCCAAGAAGAAGCATATGTTTATGTGCATAACAGTGAATCATCTTGCAATAGTGAACTGCACACAGGAAAACAAAGGGGAAAAACACCCTCGTCCTTCCTGCTTGGGGTGAATCTTTACCAGGGGTCAGGCTGATGAGCAGTGGGCTCTGTCCAGGGGGGTCACTCCTCCTGGAGATCTTGGTGTGAATAACTGGAGAGCACACACAAGATGGACAACTCCTTCCCATCCTATCACACTGCATCTTCTAAATGTGGGTTAAAACCCAAGGGCCACAGAGGTGTGTTTGCAGCCATCACCTCACCACGGGCACATCTTCCTCCCAAGCGTGGGACAGGCAGAGCTCGAGCCTCACAGCGGGGTCAGCTCCAGCTGCTTCTCCAAGGCCCTGCCAGGCAGCCTCTTCCCCCTTGTCCTCACTTCAACGGTGCCTTTCCAGCCTCATTCTTTCACTGGCAAAAACAGGTCACCATCTGCTGTCCCTCCTGCCTCTGGCTGAACGACAGAGCCTCTGCAGGAGGAGAAACAAGGGCTCTGCAAAGCGCTTTCCCCAGCACACACACATGGGGGGACACACAAAGATTCCCTCTCCAAAGCAGATGACCAAGGAGGACACGAGGCACAGGGATGAGGGCTGTCACAAGGAGGCCTGCAGGCTATGAAATAATGACTGCCACATTCATCATCGTGGCCCCAGGAGAGGGGGAGAGCTACAGCCTCCACCTGCAAGGAAAGAATTCAGCCCTGCTCCACTTCAGGCTTTTACTTTCCGTGCTGAAGGACGAGCTCCTGCAGCCACTCTCTGCTCCTGGGGGTACGAAGCGCTTGAGCAGGCAGCTGACAGGCACAGACAAGACTTCCAGCCCCCCCCCAGGCTCTTGCAATCATCAGGCTCTGGAGGAGAAACCAGAGGGGTTGAACGTGCAGAAAGACTGCAAAAAGCAAGGGCCAGAGAGAAGCTGCCTCCCCTCCCAGCCAGCCTCAAGGACCTGGCTCAGTCCTGCTGCAATCCCTGCTGTGCCCACGTCCCTGGGCAGGGCAGGCAGGTCCAGGCTGGCAGCCTTCCACCTCCTGCTGCTTCCCTCACAGCCCTTCCCTGGGAAGAAAGCTGCTCCTAAACCTCTTCCCTGTGTTACAGGGCAAGTCTGTCTCTCATCAGGTGGCTATTTCATGGTGTCAGTCTCCAGCCAGCCAGGAGCAACAGGTCTCCTTCACAGGAAGGATCTGAACCCACATCTCAGCAAGTGCCCGATGCTCTTGGCACCCTGGAGTCAGGTGTCTGCTCTTGTTTGTGGGGATAAGACTGTGAAGTGCTTCCTCTGACCTCAAAGCCTGTTCTTCCTGGGGGCAGGAAAAAACCCAGCCCAAACACCCCAAACTGCAGGTGGCTTCCATCCATGTGGCTGACAGACCCAGGATCCTCTTCCCTTCTGCACAGAAAAGGGAGAGGCTGCAGCCTCACTGCTGTGCTCACAGGGGTCTCATCCCCTGCTCAAGCCACATTCAATGCTGATGCTTTAGTCCTGAGCTGCTCACAGTGGAGATGTGCCCAGGCCAAAGCTCCACTGCTGCTGAGCCCTTGACAGCTGTCTGTCCTCTGGGAAGCAGAGGGAATGCAGAGTGTGACTGAGCAGCTGGGGATGGAAACCTGTCCCCCAGTGCACACCACTACCTGCCACCTCCCTGCTCCCTCCTGCAGCACTGGCACTCTGCATTCTCAGCTCCTCAGCAGCAAACTGGAGAACCTGAGGAGGAAAGGCTGAGCCCTGGGGCTGTTCAGCCTGGAGAAGGCTGAGGGAGGGAAGTTATCAATGCTGATCAACCCCTGAGGGGGGTGTCAGGAGGATGGGGGGGGACACACTTTCTGGTGAGTGACAGGATCAGGGGTAAAGGACATAAACTGGAACACGAGAAGTCCTACTGGAACTCCTTTGGTGCTGAGGTGAGGGAGCCCTGGCCCAGGCTGCCCAGGGAGGGTGTGGAGGCTCCTCAGGAGGTTTCCAACCCCCCTGGACACGTTCCTGTGCCCCCTGAGCCAGGGGAAGCTGCTGGAGAAGGGGCTGGGGCTGCAGCAGCTCTGCAGGGCCCTGCTCACCCCAGCACTCTGTGATTCTGGGAGGGAGCCATGGCAGGGGTGAGTCCCTACACGTGTCCCACTGCTGCTACGCTCCCTCTCTGCCTCGATGAAGCCGTTTCACGCAGCACCCTCCCCACAGGGACACTCTGCACCCATCCCTGCACCCGCCCTGGCACGCTGGTTGCCATGGCAATGGGCTGGCTGGAGGAGGGAGGTTTATTATCAGTTTCTCTATTGAATAAAACCTTGGATGAAATTCTGTTTTCTGCCTGCTGATGCAAAAAGTCAGGGATTTGTTCGTGCCCCTGCTGAAGCTGCCTCTGTGTTTATGGATTACCCAGGCCAGCCTTCAAAGCATATTTTCTGCCACGGCTGAGGGAGTTTAATGCACACACTCAGCCAGGGCAGCAACTGCATCCCCATTAACAACTCACCCAAGCCCTGGGGTAAACCACAGAGAGCAGCATCCTGGAACAAAGCTCCTCTGGCCGCTTCCCAGGCGCTCAGGAAAGGCACCAACTGTCGCCAATCAAACGGCAATCAGCCACCTCCAAGGAAGAAACAAACCTGGGGGTCCCTCTGACTAATCCTGGAAGGTGCTGAGCCCCCTGTGCTGAGCCCTCCCAGTGCTCCTCAGCAGTGCAGAGGCTGCAGGACACACAGGAGCCCTGAGGCTCAGAAATGCAGAGCAGCAGGTTTGTGAGTCAGTTGTAGGAATGTGAGAAAACTGGGTAGGAAACAGCTAAACAAGTGGCAGATTTGGTGGGGTTTTTTCCCCCCCCCAGCTCTGTGTTGCAGTGCCAAGGACCCCTCCTACACAGGCCAATCCTCCTCACATCAAAAGCTCTCCAGAAGCTGTTCCCATCAGCTGGCAGGCTGACGCATCCCGGCCTGTTCCCTCAGTACAATGATGCGACTTGAGACAAGCTCCAGCGTTTTTAACAGGTTTTTAAGAGTCAGTTGGGAAGCAGGAGCACAGAGAAATCAGGGCTGCAGCACAGCAACACAGGGGACTTGGGCTCCTGTCTCCCAGGAGATTCCCAGCAATGGGCAGTAGCCTGAAAATGCCATTTCTGCAGCCCCTGGCTCAGCAAAGAGCCCTCCCTGGGAAAGCAGGAGAGCAACACAAACCCCTCAGGTTTCACCCCCGTGGAGTTTTGCAGGCTGGCTGCAAAGCAGCCTGTGCTCCAGCACAGGGGCAGGCAGCCTGGCCTCCCCAGGCACAGCCCAAGCTTCAGGAAGGGTGGTTGTGTTTCTGCCTCAGGTTCATGGCAAGCTCAGGGTGTAGGTGCCAGGGCTGGAGGGGGCTCACAGCCTGGTCACAGGCACGTCAGGGTGACACAGCTGCCAGCCCTCATTAGTGGGGAGAAGAGACTGACCACCTCACTACAACCCCCTGTCAGGGAGTTGCAGAGTTGCTCCTGTCTCCCATCAGTCTCATCCAGGCTGAACACCCCCATTCCCTCAGCTGCTCCCCATCAGACCTGTGCCAGCAGTGAGAGGACAGGGAGCAGAGCAGGGAAGCAGCAGCTCACTCCCTGTCCCTGGCTCCTCCAGCCCAGGCACGTGCAGCTCCATCTGGGCTGGAGCAGGAGCCACTCCAGCAGGACACAGCAACACAGGCTGAGGTGGCAGCACGTGCAGGAGGCAGCCCCAGCTCCTGCCAGTCACTTCTCGTGATCCCCTTCCCTCCCTGGGATGACTCAGGCCCTGTCTCTCCCAGTGCTGCAGGGACAAACCCCAGGCTACCCCAGCACGGGGATCTGCTCTCCCCTCCTGGCAAGGCAAAGGCAGGTGCTCTACCAGATGGCAACAGCTCAGCTGAACATTGAAAGATGTAACTGGCACCAAAACCAAAGGAGTCTGTGCCCACAAGCCGCTCAGTTTGATATTTTGGACCACAGTCAAGGGAAGTTCCTTGTGGACACGCTCTTTTTGGCCAGGAACCCACCCAGGGCTCTGCCAAGCCAACAGCCATCTCCCTCCTCTTAGCAAAGTCATCCCACTGTGGGACATCTAAAGGCCTCGGTGGCCTGGACCTGTCATGTTCAGCCAGGTGGCAAGTGTGTCCTGTCCCCCTCTGGGACAGCATTCAGACTGTGTGAGGCAGACAGCAGATGGGCAAGTCAGGCTGCAGCTGAACCAGGAATAGCATCTATGTCACTGGGAATCACACAGTGTAGCTGCAGGATGCTGCCAGGCTGGGCTGGCACTCGGCAGGCTGGGCAGGGATCAGATCTCCAACCACACTCCAAGTGTAAGGGCAACAAAGGCAGCTGGGTTCAAACACCTTCTGATCTGCAACACGCCTCCCGTGGCTAGCGAGGGAGGCTTACAAAGATCAGGTCCTGCAGGTAGACAGACAGCACCCTGGTGACAGCAGAAGGCAGCCTCCAAAACCTCTCCTCTAGCAGCAGGGACGTTGGGCTCAGGGGCTGCCCTGGGATGATCTCAGCAACACAGGAATGAGCTGGTGCCACTTCAGCAGCCAAAGTCTGTGTTTGGAAAGCTCTGTGACAGGCAGCCCTCAACTGGCCGTGCTCTGCAGTGGGGTGGCAGCAGGAGCAGGGCAGGGCTTGTCCCCTGGGGAGGCTGCAGCTCCAGGGCTGTGCTCAGTGTTGGGCCACAGCTCCTCCTGAGCACAACCTGTGCAGAGCCCGAGGGCTGCACGTCGAGACGTTACGGTGCAGAGTTAGAAGGTCACTGTCCTCAGCATCACTAAGTGGTTGCCCTTGAGAAATCTTTGTCAAGGGAACAAGAATAATGTCCTGCCTGAACTCTGCCAAGGCATCCATCTAAAATCCCTTCTTTGTCTCACACCAAATGCAAAACACACATTAAATCAACACCCCTGGTGTTTTATGACCCTTTTCTCACAGAGAGGCAGCGCTGGGCTCCAGGCGAGCAGGACACCTTCTCCCAGCCTCCAGCTCTCAGAGCCATTCTCATCCTCTTCTGCCTCAGCTGCACAGCAAACCTGAGGGAGACTCGAGCTTCTGCTGCAGGGTTTGTGAAGCACAGAGGTACAACGGGAACACGGTGACGGGACAGGACTGAGGAGGCAGCAGAGCTCCGTGCAGGCATCTGCCAGGCTCCAGCCAGGAAAGCACTTCACAAGGCTGCAAATATTTCTTCCACTTCTGATGGGAGGTCCCAAGAAGGTACAGATTTAACACTGCTTCATCTCTAGCACATATCGATCAGATATTGGTGTCAGGGACAGCAGAGAGCGCTCATCAATTAGGAGGATGCTCCCCTGCCGCATTCAGCCCTGCAGGCAGCAGTCAGCAGCCCTCAAAGGCTGACTCAAAGAGCAATTGCTTTCTGTATTATTGCATTTTCAATAGAAGACTGATCTCTGAGATGTTACATTTATTCCCATCATGAAAAAAATATTGCTAACTGGCTGAAGGACAGCCCCAGCAGTCAGAGAGCAAGGGCACTGCAGGGCTAGCTGCAAATCACCCCAGCAAAAAGGGACAGGGCAGCCAGCTGCTTTGCCTTAAGGACACAGCACACAGGAGGGAAGAGGCCCCTCTCCAGGGAGCTGCCAGGCTCCAAGTCACAAAGCACATTTGAAACACAACCAGATAATAATTCCTGAAGAGGTGTCAGGAGGAGAAGATGGACTGAAGGAAGCTCTGACATCCTGTGCTGCGTGATCAGCTGCTGTCAAACACCATCCTCCAAAGAAGCCAGTCCCACTTAGCACCGGTTCACCTGCCACACAACTCGGGCAGTGGAAATGCAAGAGGTTTCCAGCAAGAGCTGGAAGGGGCAGGAGGTGTCAGGGGAGGGTGCAGGGAGCAGGCAGGGCTGGCATGTGCTGGAGTGCTGCTGGTGCTGTGATGTGCTGAGGTGAGCAGCACACATAGGGCTGCAGGCAGAACCACCAGCCTGCTCGCTGCTGCCTAGTTGAGAGGCATTGCTTTCCTGCTACAGCTTCCTCTGATCAATTCACAGCTGAGGCCAACACACAACACAACATGGGGCTTTTTCCCAAAACAAGAAGCTGATTACAACTGATCTGAAGGTGGAAACAAGCCTCCTGCAATGTCAGAGAGGCCAGGACCCTGGGAACTGCTGGGTACCCCTTGGAGCCTCTGCTGCTCAGGGCCAGCTTCTGCAGCCTCCCCCTGTTTGAGGACCAAGATGGAACTGGCAAGAACTGCTGCCAGAGGGAAAGCTGGCCTGGCAAGTTGCTGAGTGAGCAGAGCCCTGGTTGGGTGTGAGAGAAAGTGCAAGCTGTGCAGCAGGATGCCTGTGCTGATGCCCAGCCCCACGTGTATCCCACGGGATCCTCTCTCCCCTTTCCACAGCAGGCGATGGGGTCCAAGGCCGGGATGAACGCTCAGCACTTGCTCTGCTCAGCACAAATGCTGTTGCTGTTGGAGCTCCTGGAGCATTCCTGCTGAGGAGAGGTTTTGCCACAGCATTGGCTTGTTAAGACTGAGCTGAGCAGGGTCTTATCAAGATTCATCCCAAGGGAAGTGCAGAGGCATCACTCCATGAGCATCCTCTTTGGAGGACGCAGCACTGCTCTGCAGACTGGAAACTCCAGTGGCTCAGAGGCAGCTGGGCAGCAGCCTGGTGACAGGAGCCTGGTGACAGGAGCCTGGTGACAGGAGCCTGGTGACAGCAGCCTGCCATGGTACAGCAGCACACACAGGCAGGCAGCAGTTCCTTGTAAAAGCTCAACAAAATTACTTTTCCAATCCCTCCATACCTGAGCTGATCTGATTTTTGTCTTTAGCCCTGCCACAATTCCCTGCCACACAGCACTGGCAATTTCTTCTTCAATTTCTCAGCAGTCCCTCTAGCCCAGAGCACAGCACATTTCCCTAATTCACATCATCAGCACCATTTGCCTGATGAACCAGGGAAGAAGCGCTGGAGACTGAAAGGAAAGCTGTTGCCCTTTGGGTTTCCCCCCCTCACAGGCTGCACCGTGTGTCTGTTTGTAGCCTCCTGCCTCAAGAGCTGTGCAGAGTTTAAACCCACTGGCCAGCAAACAAACAGCACATGCAAAACCCTCTCTTTGGAGCAGAAAAGCTATTCCCTTCCTAGGCTGTCAGATGCCATGGGTAATTGATACAGGACTCCATGAGATAAAGAAATAAACCATTCTCCCTTCTGGAGGCCCCTTCTGCCTCCAGCTCTCAGAGCTGGGTAGCCTTTGACCTTGAGTTCTTGCATTAATGCCTGCACACAGTCAGAACAGGGATATCACACACACACTCAGCTCATCTCCTGGGGTTTCTCTTTCTTCTGCCCCTGAATAATGGCAGCTTTGTCCTCCAGCAAAGGAAGGAGCAGCCAGTTTATTGCAGGCCCAGCTTGTTCTCACTGATAAACCCAGTGAAAAATGTCACCTGCTGATGTGATCCACCCAGTGTGCCACTTTAGCAGCTGATGTGATCCACCCAGTGTGCCACTTTAGCAGCTGCTCTACCCCAAACAGCCATTATCATCAAACAGGTGTGAGAATGGAAGTGTACAGAGCACACATACATAAACATGAGCTGGAGGAAAGATGGCATTTCGCCTCCCAGCCCCACAGGCCTGGCTTAGAGAGATGCTTTGTTTAGGAGCTGCAACAGCCCAGATTCACAACCAAGCTTTGTTATTGTTCCACTGGCACTGTGGCATCCCAGGGCTGAATCCCCAGTGGGCTGCACACCAGGTCCCCTGCAGACCACCCAGCTCAGGGCACGACAGCAGGACCCTGGGTAGCAATGGGGGTCAGGAGGGGAGGGCAGCTCAGCAAAGCTGCCTTGGACTTCACTCCTCGAGGAGGTTAATGCACGTCTGCACTTCAAGAAGCCACGGGGACTCGGGTTGTGTATCAGCTATCACACAGCTCCAGGGCAGGGGAAGGCAGAGAGGTGCAGCACAGTGCTCAGACCTGCCTCCCATCCCAGCCAGCACCAGCAGCCCCAGCTCTGCCAGCACCAGAATGAATTTCAAGCAATTTCCAAGCAAAGGCAAACAGTTTAATTCCTCTGCCCTTTGGCAGCCCCGTTTGGATTTCTTACAGAGGCCCTGAAATAAATGGGAGGCTTGGATTCAGCTTAGCAGAACACAAACAGGAAAGCCATATGACAAATTACCTTTGCAGGCACGAAGGATTCACCTGGGACAGTGCTATTACCTAGTAACCAGGAAGCAACCGCCGGTATCAGCGTCACATCTGGCTCTTGCGAGAGCAGCTTCACCCACCATGGCAGTGAGTGGGAGACACCAGCTCTCTCATCACTCCTGGGCAAAACAGCTCCAGCAGCCTCACCCGTGGGGTGATGCTAAAGGAGCCCTAGCAGCAGCAGCAGCAGCATCCTGAGCCTTGGCAGCTACTCACAGCCCTCCTGGGGTGTTTAAATTTACTGTCATCATTAAGGACAAAGACGCAAATGTCAAGCGGGAGGCATCCAGTAATGGATCTGATGCAGGCTGCAGAGGAGTTAACTGAGATGCAGAGCATTCCTCTTGCTTTAAGTAATTATCCTTGCAGGAAGGACCCTGCTACCACAAGCAAGTCTGCTGTAATTTCTGTCACCTTCCTCCTGACCCCTTTTTCTCCTACTTAAAATTTGTGGCTGGCTTTACAGAAAAGGAAAGCAAGACTGGCTCATTAAAGGAAAGTACAAAGCCTAACTACAGCAGGTTGGGATGGAGTCCACACAGCAATCAAAACAAGGCTTTGTAGTTAGCACTGAATTCCTGCTGTCTCAATTACGTTTGTGGAGCCTGCCCTGTGCACGCAGCTCTGCTGTGGGGAGACTTTGCTTGGTGCCTCACTGCTCACGCTGCTCCTGGCAGAGCAGTTTCCTTGACAACATTTTCTTTTCCTTTTTACATAGATCCCTTTTTTTTTCCCCTTGCCCCACTCCACCACTGGAACACCAGGCCTGGCTCTGCATCCCACTTGCAAAGCTGGCAGGAGTTAGCGTGCTGAGAGGAGGAGCAGCCCCACAGCCTGTGTGTGAGCAGAGGCCCCAGCCCCACGCAGCAAGCAGTGCTGCAGGAGCTGAAGGAACAGTTGGGCAAGTCGTGATGATCGTGAAGCTGTGCGTGATGCAGTTCTTCCTCACAACATTTTGTTACCCTTCCTCTTGGTTTTGGTGGTGTGTAGGGAAGAGGAAAGAGAAGAAGTCTCTGGCTTCTATCCCCAGGAGCTATTTGGGGTCACACAGCAGGTGCTGTGTGGTACCATGCGCCCCAGCTGACTCCTCTGAAGCACCAGCCAGCCCCTCCATCCCCAGGGAGTCCAGCAAATCTGCATCATTTCATCTCCTCTTTGCCAGATCCCACAGCAGGAATCCCACTGATGCCCTTAGAGCCCCCAAGCAACAGAAACAACCAACAAAGCAGCATGCATCATTATTAGGCCCAGTCAAAGCTCTTCCAGCGAGACAGACGCTCCCCTCCCTGCCAAAGGATGGGACTGAAGAGTTCTGCAGGAACATATCGATCCCATCGTAGTCCTCAAACAAGCAGGAGGCTCTGCCTGCACTCCTAGCACTTCAAGCTCACAGGCAGCAGGGCTGAGCAGCAGTGAGGGTTACATGTCAACAAGCTGCTGCTATTTTAACATCTCCCCCCAAGCCCACTGGGCGCCAGGCTGATGGCTCCTGCTGCCTTTTGCACCGAGAACATTTCCTTGGTTCAGTCCTAAGGCCATTTACAGCCCATGCAATGGGCCCCTTCCTTCCCTTTCAGTGCTGGGAGTTTGAAATTGAAATGGCATTAAATCACACAGCAGCACAAGAGGCAGCCTGCACAGAGAATTATCTGCAGCACAAGGTACCCCAAAGCACTCGGTCTAGTCAATTGGAATAACCAGCTCAGCAAGCCCGTGCCACCCAGGCAGCTCATGATCCTGACAGCCCTCTGGGGAACAAGGACAATCAAACACAGAAACAAAACAGTAGCCCAGGAAGGTCACCAGCTCCACATGCATGGCCTTGCCAAAGACAACCCAAGGGCTCTCTGATTATTACTTGAGCCAGGGGCTCACGCTGTGCTCTCCGTTCTCTGCAGAACACGGCAGATGTTGACAGCCCCAGCCTCCCCTTCACAACATCCCATCCTCCAGCTCCCTGCATGTGCATCCCCTCAGGGTGCTTGTCAGCGAGAGAAGCCTCTCAGTAAAGGACTCCAGCCACCAGCATCCAGCCCTGCTTCCAGCAAAGCACTGCAGGAACCACGGAGGATGCCCCACCTCCTGGGGCCACACTCCCCCAGCCCTGAAGGAGTCACCTTATTGCCTGGTGCTTACAGACAAGAAGCAATTCCTTACCTGGGTGTTCTTCTCCTCTTGAGCTCTTCTAATCCACCCGAGGATTTGGATCAGGGATTTTCCTCTGGCTTTGGCTCTGGTGTCCCTCGGTCAGCTCCATCTACAGAGTTAAGCCCTGTAAGAAAGGGCAGAGACATAGCCACCTCAAATTCTAGCTATCCTGCCAGTATCAATACAGCCACTGCCAAAAGAAAGGAGATTCTCTAGCAGCCTCTAAATCTCACCCACAGTTGTTTCTTCAAGAGGAAAGCTCCTTGCCAGCCACACCACTACCCCCACAAAGCACTCAGGTACCTGCTCCCAACCACATCTGCATCTGTTCAGAGGCCCAAAGAGAAGTACAAAAGCCCAGGAAGGGAAGCTCCCATCAACAACTTTGTCAGCCTGTAGCTGTGAGACAGCCCAGTTTTCTCCCTGATGTCCCAGCAGGCAGCAGCAGCAGGATCTGGACTGATTATATGGCATGAAAAACGTGAAGACTTCACTTACGTCACTTCGTTCACTGATGACGGCGACTTAAACTCTGATGGAACGAGTAGAAACCAGACCAAGGGAAGGTCCCAAGACTTAGCTCCAAATCAAAGGTTTGGGAAAAATATTTAACACAAGTTTATCAAGGTAAGGATGTCCACACTGCCCTTGGACAGCCTACAAGGAAAGCTGTGACACACCTGTGAACAGCATGAGCTGTTATGTCCCTTCGGGTCTTGACCAGACATAAACACAGCTCCAGACAGTCATCCCTGACATCTCCCTTTCCACAGGAGAGCTGTGCTATCCAATACCCCCAACTTCACACCTCTCCAAATCCATGGCAGTCTATTAACCACAGCCTGGTAACTCACTTCAGAGCTCAGCTGCAGATCACAGTGTGCTCCAAGTGCCTTTGCCCAAGAATCATCCCATCTCTGTACGGGAACGTCACAGCGCAGAGCCCAGGCTCTGGCCATCTCTAGCACGTGACTGTTGTCTGCAGCAGAGACACTACTCAAATTTAGAGAGACAACAGGCTTGGTAGTAACCTTAAGTTTCCTTCAAGAAGCTGTTCTTCCCCTACCCCAAGAAACACATGTTTAAAATGCTCTCTGAAAGTGATCTGCAAGTTCAGGAGTGAAACCTTTATCATTTTCTGAAGTACACCATTACAGAAGCACCAGCCATGACTCCTGCAGTTCCTTCCCTCATGCAGAGTCACTCAGCTCTGCTTATCCTTCTTAATTGCTCCAAAAGTAGCATCTTGAATGATATAAATATGCATGTGATTAAGTGTTATCTCCAGTAAAAGCATCAGCAGCTGAAGCCTCCGAGATGTTAGTGGGGAAAAAACCCCTCCTAACACAAGACACAACTGGTACAGGAACAGCTCAGCTCCAGTGCCATTTGTGTCGTGTTTTATGCTGGGTAGCCACAGACTGGCAGAACATTTCACTTCTATGCAGAGTAACCAAAGGGGCAGAAACTTTGCAAAACAAACAAAGCAAGAGCTGAGTGTTAGAAACAAAAAACACACAAAACCTGTACAAGTAGAAAAGAGGAGCTGGAACTTCACAGTCTCACAGTCCAAGTGGGGTTATTATCTCCTTGCCAACAGGGACTCAAAATTTGCTCCAGTACACCAGTGGGAAAAATCTGATAAATCCTAGAAACACGACACCACCTGCAAGTCACGTTTTCCTTTGATGGCAGCAAAGCAAAGCTGATTGGGCTCTTATCTGTGAAGCCCAGAAAACAGCACCTCAGTATTATTTAAATACATTCTACAGATCAACACAGTGACAAATTCTGCTACCAAGGAAGGGGAACTGCTGGGGCTCCAGCACTCTGGAAACTCCCCCGTCGTTCCCCCAGAACAATAACCCTGCTCAGGCTCTGCCAGGTGGCACCGTGTCCAGTTTTCTCCAGGGCACCACAGCAAGTTTTGCAACAGATCTCTGACAGTTCTTGGGAAAGTTCAGAGCTGTTGTTTGTTTGGGGGGGTTGCTGTGTTTGTTTAAAGGTAAGCTGACACGTTTTCAAAGAGGGAATTGAAGAGGACTGTTCCTGGCGGCAGCACCCGCTCCCTCTTCCCGGCCTTTCCCACCAGCACATCCAAGCCCTGTAGCACCCAGTGATCAGTAACACAAGGGCCACAGACAAACTCATCCAAAGGCCTTTACAAATCCAACTGAAGAAGAGCATTTAACAATAATGAGCTGCAATAAATTCATCAAGAGCCAGAGGGACGATGTTTTACTGCAAGAACTTTATTGCACTACGTTCAAGTGCTGAACCACGCTTTGTGCCTCCTGGACATGGGTCACAATCACACTCCCCCTCTTCTGCCTACACTGGCTGACACTCTGCACTTCCCACTACATGTTTTTTCCCCCCCCTCAATTAAGGCTGCAGAGTCATATAGATGATAATTAGTACATTATAAACCAGAGTCAAACTAAGGGGAAGAATGCAAAGTTATACAGAGAGCACGTAAAAGTTGCTTTATTGTTCTTTGGAAGGGCTTGGGGTTTGGTTTTTAACCCAGCTCAACACCTTCCCCTCCAAGCTGACTTCCAGCACCTGTCAGATTGGCTTCAGCTACCAGTATTTTCAGTTGTTAAAAACATCATTTTTCATTTGCAGACACCAGAACATTAAGCTTCGAGTTTGTGAGGGGAAGGTAAAGGCTGGAATCAGGTCACTTCATTCCACACACACCCCAGCGGCACCAGAGAGGTTATTTCCCTGCTGTAGGCACTGACATCACAAACACTTCTGTGTCTCCTTTATCTAGTAAAGAAATCAGAAACGTTACACATCTTAAAGGGAGGAAGGAACTCAGTACAACAATACAGCTCGAGTCAGGGTACAGACCAAGTGTTGGGGAGCGCAGGCACGGGCTGCAAACGGATCCGTTGGCCTGTCTGTGAAGTGAAGGGCTTGACAGAATCATTCTTCTTTTGCTTTGCTTTAAATTTATAAATCCCTTCCAGGAATAGAATTGTTAAAGTCCACCACCTGTGTTCTGAATGTGTTTGCACAGTTGAGCTGCAGATGAAAAGCAGAAGTCTAGAACAGGAAGAAGTCCTGTGAAGGCAGTTCCCATCGCCAGCAGCTGAGGTATTAGTAAAAGATGGGTATTGGTCTACACCTACTACAGGCACAGACCAACAGAAAGCCTTTGGTGCACCCCAGCAAAAGATCACAGGAGAGTATGACCCTAAACTTGGATTCACAGCCTTCAGTGGCTGAATATTACAGACATAACATCAAGTTGAAAGCACATGAGGTCACTACTGGGGTAGGGCACTAAGTTAACATGTGCTTGGTGGAGGCAGCCTGGCTGAAACTGCTTATTGGAGGCTGTAAAGTGACTTCTTTTGATTAATTCACTGGCAACACCCAAGGCCCTACAAAGGGAAGGTGCTGCCAGTCCCCACTCCAAAAGCCAGCATGTTTATGGCCTGCCAGTGGAGAGTACGTGGTAGGCATGTTGGTGTGCAGCTAAAGTCTCCCTCCAAAAGAGCCTAATAAAAAAGAATAACAAGGCAATCAGTGGTCAAACTGAACTGTACATGAGGGCTAGTCTGGGGAAATACCCATACCAGGCATTTATCCATGGCCCACATCGCTGTGTGTGTCCCATCTTTACCTCAGATAGGATTCAAATGGGATCCTCCCCCCAAATCCTGATTTCCTGACTTCAGCAAGGCAAAGAAACTGGACAGCAGCAAAAAGCCTTTTCTTCCTTATGACAGATAACTTTCAGTCCTTGTCTGAGTTGCCCCTTGCTCTCACCTAGGGCACTTCTGAACACCAGTCTCGTGCCAGGACAGATTTTCTATCTAGCAACAGAAAGACAATGAACATCTCAGCCAAATTCTTTGGAAAAATAAGACTGACGTGCACACACCCAAAACCTCACACGTGCACACACCCACACAGGGAAAAGCACTGTCTCCCACCAACCACTGAAGGCCTTCAGCAGATTCACCAAAGACACCAGACAGCGAGTCTTCCGTTAAAGCCCACCAGGAAGTTTTTCACACCTGCAGAGTCTGAACACCACAGAGACATACAACACACACATCACTGAACCTCTAAAACATGCCCAGGCTGGGCTTAAGGCTGTCAGACTGCTCCCATACAGTAACAAAGGCTCTGCCAGGTCCCAGCAAGGTTAAAAATAAAAGGCAACTCTGTTTAAGAGAGTCCCATAGAAACGACTGGATCGGGCCCTAACTGTGGGGAACTTGCCCCAAGTCAAGAAAACAGTTTGTGCACAAGCCAATGCTCTGCTGGTTTCCTTACACATAAAATTTACTTTATTTCTTTTCTTAAAAAGTTAAAAATACAGAAGGTTCAGAAACTGATTTTCTCCTTGCAGATGTTCAAACTGCAGCTTAAGGAGAAAACAATCCTTCACTGAAATGCTGCTCTGAACTCTTTGTTTGTTTAATTTTTATTTCTCTTTCAATCACCACCACCGTTAGGACAGAGGTTGAGGAGCACTGACTCCACCACTAATTTGATGACGTAGTTTGATTCCAGATTCACATTTCCAGGTGCCAAGAGTCCAGAAAACAGCCATGCTAACTTCTGCCTTCGTCTGAGATTACTGGGTTTGTTTTATTGAACACAGCAGTGACCGTTGGCATCTTTGAAGCGTAATCGCATCTTAGGTCGGTATTTCTCAAGGTAAAGCAGCTGTTTGGAATTGAAAGCTCCCCTCCTTTTCCTAAAACAAAGAGAAGGAAGGCTAGTATCAATGGAAGAAGTACTGCTTCAGTCACCACACACATTCTAAGGCAGGTTAATCCTCTTTTTCTGCATTTTGGCTTGGTGCCACAGCCACTGCCGCTCGGAGGAAGGACAAAGCGGGCCAGCACGTGCAGTTCATCACCTACATGCCAGTACCCAAATCACAATCCAGTTAGCCAATTTCAGCATATTTTCTTGGGCTGGGAGAGTTCATTTCCAGCACCAGCAGCAGTGACTGAACAACATCAAGGTCACCCTTGCCCTGCAGATGCACACGCTACTTATTCCATTAGCTAAGACAGACCGTGACATTCAGACACAGATTCACCAGAGGTTCTCAGAAAACAGCTCCTCAGTAGAAAGTGTGTTGTGCCCAGGAACAGAGAAAGGAATTCAAGAGAGGAAAATTTCAGGAAGGCCTGTTGACAGCAATACACAGTTTGCAAAGGTAACTGAAGACCCCAGGAATCCATTAAAGGATGAATTGCTTTTTTGGCAAAGCTCATCCAACATAATCTCACCTGCTGGGCTTCATTTCAAGATCTGATATTATCACTAAACCATCAGAGCTCTGCAAGTCTCATCCTTCACCAGTTTTGTTATTTTCCAGACAGGGTGGCTGCTGACACACTCACCCACCACACCTGTAGGAGTGTTGCTGCTCACCTACTTGCTGTACAAATCCTGCTCAGGGCCACAGGCTCAGTAGGATTCTGTTTTCACTTAGGAGCAGTTAGTCCACGTTCAATTCATCCACGATTTTCACATCCCCAGCTGAGACATTTATCCTTCCAAGTTCAATCTTTGTGTCTTAAGTCAATGGCTTTACATGTAAGCCCAGACTTATTACAAAAACCAGACAGGCAAATAAAAGAGATCACCTTTTAATCCTCATCTCTAAACAGAGGGCAGGGCCCAAGCCTCAGCATTACTGTTGAAGTCGTGCCCATTGCTGTCAGGATGCAGCAATTAGAAAACAAATCAGAAATCTAAAACTTGGCTGTTCCAGTACAGTGGAAAGCAGAGAGATTCCTTGAGGATGGGGAAGTTTAACTTACTGCCTTATAAACTGAACTGCATCTTCATACTTCATTCCACATTCAATGAGAGCAAGTGCAACCAGTACAGGAGCCCTAAAGGAGAAATCAATATTTAAGGAAGAGCTGGAAAAAACGATGTATTGAATCTCTCAAAAATACATCAAATTAAACCATAAGCAGAGAGCTGAAGTATTTCCTCTTCAAGCATTCTCTCCAGAAAGACATTTGCCTGCTGAGTACCTAATGTAAAACTTCTTTTAGTAGATAGCTCTGCTTCCAGCCCACACATTAAAAAAAATAAGAAATCAATCACTGCTCAGTGTTTGGGGCATGAAACAATCCTTCCACGTTTCTATGCTGTCTCATTTCACTATCACCTAATTTTCCACTTTGCTAGAACAAGTGTGTGATACCTCTGGCATGCATTGTGCTTCTCATGACACTGTAGATGTAGCTGTGAACAGATGAACAAAGCACTGCAAAGATGATTCATGCAGATTTGGGGTGGTTAATTATGTGTAGTCCATGGAACTGGGCATTCCAGGGACAACAGAGTGAGACTTTCTGCTTCACAGTCCACATCTGGGGAACTGGTGAAGTGTAAAGGGATGGCTTCCCAAACAGGCAGAAGTCACATTACACACCAACCTTGTCCTGAACTGACAGCCACCCCAGTAGACACACAGAGCTGCAACAGGCACCTCTGACAGTAGTGAGGGATTAAACAGGCACCAGGAACTGGGCAACTTGTACTCATGGCCAAACACAAACAGTTCAGGAGAAACAACTCCCACTGCCATGCTGCACCTGCACAAGCAGGGTTCTTCACTCTCCAGAGGAAACTCTCTGAAATCTCAAGTCACTAACAAAACCAAAGCTCTCTCTTTTTACTCCAGCTGAGGTTCAGTTCCCCATCACAGGTAGGAAATTAAAACTACTGCATTGTCTTACAAAGTGCACTAGAGGTGTGTATTATTGCACTCATCACCAAGCACAAGAGATGTTATTGTTTTAGCAGCAAGATGTAACACTTTCAAGTTAATAACATCTCGAACTGCTCGTGTGGTGGTGATTGACACAAGGGTTCTGAACAACCTCTCCAAGTTTTTCCTGTCACCCTTGATCAGTGTTATGAATTACTGAAGATTTTTAAGCTGCAAGAAGCCTCTCTTGCCTTAATGACACAAACTTGATGCTGCTGCTTTGAAGTGTTATTTGGGAGAAAACAGAGAAATTGGCATTTACTTAACCCCTTCCATGTCCTCCCTCCCAAACAAACGAACTAACTTGAAGTGCAGTGTGACAAGAGAGCAGAACACCAACCTTCCCAACCCTGCAACACAGTGAACAGCAACGCAGCATCCAGGCTCCTCACGAAATTTGGTTTTCAACAGGTTTAGCCAGTCATCAACTATCTGACTGGGGGGTGGTGCTCCATCGTCAAACGGCCAGTCCTTGGGAGGAAAAAAACATGACATGAGCTACACGGATTTCAAGCCATACCCAACAGCAAGGGAGCTGTAGCTGGGAGAAGGAAACCACTGCACTCAGCAAGTGCATGTTATACACATGGTTCTGTGGGTATGTTCTGGTTGCACAGGAGTTTGCAGGTCAATATCACAATGCAACACTAAAGGTTTAACAACCCTTTAATTGCACTGTCCAAGGGAACTCTACACTAACACTAGGATAGAATTTTTCAGCAGAACAGCTGCCCTGGCAACCTCATCTTAGGCAAAATATGTAGAAATCAATAGCCATTTCAAATAAACATTTGAAAGATGAAAACTCTGCAGACTTCTGCCTGTGGTTCTGTGAACGTTTTAAAACACTATTTGTACACCAGACCCTGTGCAGGGGAGAAACTGCTTCATAACAATTCAAGGAGAAGGTACTTAGAACAACTCAAAAAGATCATCTTGTCCAGCTGACATGAATCCAATAAGCAAGACAGCTCAAATTACCTGAGTAATTTCAAGTGAAATAAAACATACTTACAAGAAAAAAACAGTGCACAGGGAGAGGCAAAGTCAACAGCTAAGCAGCGTTTACATTTCTGTCTATGACAGGGGTAGACCACACTGAGACTACCCAGGACACATTTAGTATCAACGTGGCTGTCCATCAAAATTACATGTCAGAAGCTTCCCATTTTCCTGAGGTCACAGCTCTCTCCTGGAACTCGTGCTAACTGGAGTACTACATGTCCTACATTTCAGGACCAAGCACAACATCACATGCTTTATAATCTTCTCAGGCACAGGGAGTGCAGCACAGAGCACTCCTGGATGCAAAGGAGGGAAAAAAATAATACTTGGCAGCTATTTAACACTTTTCATTAGACAACTGCAAGGCATTTCACAAGCCAGACTCACAGCCAGGTTCATATTGTTCAACAACCTCTCCAAATGGCAGGGGAATTGCTTTGAAAGGAGCCCTCTCCTTCCCACATTGGCTAGAAACAAGTCTTTCAGGTAGCATCTTGAAAACAGGTTAACATGAAGGAATATTCTCTGAAGCCTGAAAGAAGCACGCAGAAACTCTGAGCAGGGACAGCCAAGACAAAAACCCACCACACTTTGCATGTGATTAGCACAGATCTCAGCCCAAGAGAACCTTACAGACAGGTTGGCACTTAAAGCTGTAAGGTGGAAGGAAATCTGTGCCACTGAACTACAAAACCCAAAAGCTTCAAGTTACTGAAATGATTTTACATGCAATTAATTCAGACAGATACACAAAGTCTGAAGAGTGCAGAAAGTCCTTTCCTCGATGCAAATGGGAAATCAAAAATATCTGTGACAGCACAGCAAAAGAGAAGAGCTGCAGCAACAAGATCATCAAGTAAAACTTGTTCTAATAAAAGGCTTTTACAAGATTTTTCCACTCAATCCCACTATATTATTTTAGACTTAGTGCCATCCACTGTCCCAGGAAGAGGCAGCCAAGGGAAGAGACATGATCCATTGCAGGATGATTTCCTTCGAATCTGCCTGGCAAAGAACAGGATTTGCACCTCAGCTCTAGCTCCTAGGTTTAGACTGAATTAAATTCCTTCCTTGAGACCAAATACAGGAGCTTATTAACATGTGAACTAAAGCAATGTAACTAGGTGTCCACACAACCCTGGTGCTGGCCTGAATTAATCACAGTCATCATTTCCCCACACAGATCACCTTCTCAGCAACGGTACACCCCTGCCACTAAATTAGCTCTGACAAAACACTGCTGCGTGGGACACTGCCCAGAACAAGGCACAGGAATCATTCTGGGACTAGAGGAGTAATTGCAGTAAAGTTTTGCAGGTTTTTTTTCCCTGATTATGATTTCTGCCAGCATCTCCACTGAGTTCCTGTCAGACAGGATAGAAAACAAATGGCTAAGCTCCACGACCAACAGAGTCATTAATAACCAGGATGATGTACTGCAATTGCACAAGCAGAAAATACGGCTCTTTTGTGCCACCCTGCAGCAGCTGGGAAAGATGACAGGCAAGAAAGGGTTATTCTTATTTACCCTCTGTCTGGAGCAGCCTTGCTCAGCAGAACAGCTCAGGGTTTTTCAGCCAGCAACGACTGCAGGACTGACAACGCAGAAGTGAGATGACCAAGAAGCAGTACCAGGAGTTTAAGGTGACAAAGAATCTGTTCAAAACCCTCATGCAACTTGCACCAAACCTATGGCAGGAAAACACTCCCAGAACCCCCTGCATCTGTGGAGGACAAAACCACAGTCACCAGCATGGAACCTTCCCACCCTCAAGGCCAGAGCCCACAGGGGTGCAGTGAAGCCTCATCTCTAACATCTCTAAAGCCTCATCCTGACTGCAGAGTTTCCAGATCTGAAGGGCAGGGTGGGAAGAGCCTGATTCAGGGATGAACGACAAATGAAAGGCTGGTGGGAAAACAATGGGTCACCAGCCAGTGCACAAATACTTCCAGAAGAAAGCCTCCCAGCTTTTCCAGTGTGACCTTTCTATGTAACCAGATCTTACACATGAACATCACTGTTCAGAACTGCAGAAGCCCACAGGACCTAAATTCATCCCCGCCTCCTGTCTCCTGGATTTAATCTGTTGATAAACATGTGCATGCAATAGTACTACTTCAAACATGGAACATCTCATTCTCCACTTTCTCACTATGCCATCTGCCAGAGGAGCTCTGTAGCTGCCACATTCTACCCATCGTGCCAGTAGACGCTCCTGCTCCACAGCACGAGAGCAGCCTCTGCTCCAACGCTCTGGTTTTCAGGGGCTTCACTACGCCTTTGACCTCAGCAGCTTTCAAACAGACACTCATCTCTCTCAGGCTGTGTTTTGAATCTTAATGTTATTTTTGCAAGCAACACTAGCTTTAAATAGTGACGTGTTATTTTCTCAGCCAGCTGGTAATTCAATACCACTTCAGCAACAGGACTCTGCTCTGAAAAAGTCTGCATTCAGAGGAAGGAAAAGCTACCCAGGAGGTGGTCACGTCAGTGACCAGTTAAGATTAGCTCAAATAGCAAAACACTATTGCAATCCAGCAGATTAGGAAGACAACCTCATGACTAGGATCATCAGGATCAGTGATGACATTAGCAGCAAACCTTCCCTGTCACCTCCTGCTTTCTGTTATCCTTAACAGATGCCTGGTGGATTTATGCTCTCTCCTGTTTTGCCTTCTGCAGCAGTGGAATACTAAGAACTGGTATGTACCAAACACAGAGAGGCTTGTCAGTCAAGGCACATGTGTACAGGCACAAGACTCTCCCATGTGTTGCTCAAAGGGAAAGGCTCCCCAGCAGAAGAGAGCTTAGCAGAGCTTGCAGAAACATGTTTCCAGTTTTGAGAAAAGCTTCCTCAAAAACCTGCTTTCAGTTCAGACCCAGCCAACTCCAAGTTTTAAAGTTCCTTGAGAACTAACATCTCCAAGCTGTTTCGGAAGTGTAGGCTGCAGAGCACAGTGCTCTGGCTCCAGCAGCTGCTCCGGGGCCCCAGCCACAGACTGGAGAAGGTGGATTTCACTCATAGCTGCAGCAGTCAAGGTCAGCTGGCCTCACAGGGCAGCCACCCTGGCAGAGCTGGACACCTGCAGAACTGTCCTAAGGCTTCTAGGAAGAGCTCAGATCTCTGCTCTGGCACAGGAACGAAAAAATACTCTGTCCCATTTTAAATCAGGTCCCTGAAGGCTTCTACTCCAGAAGTTTAATCCTTCCAGCCTTCAGAAGCCTCAGGAGTTATTTGGCTAGAGGATTCTCAGCAGTGAGTCCAAGATAGCTCTGGAGTGAACCAAACCACTGGTCTAGAGAACAACCCTAGGAGCACTGCTAGTCCTGTGATGACTGATTTTCCAACAACACTGAGGCACACATGGCTGCCTGGAACTGGAGTCAGTGCTTACTAGGGCAGAAAGCCAAGAAACCCGACTGACCTGTGTGTGGAGTTTTCACAGATATGGCAGGATCCAAATTTTTGTCCTAATAGAAAACTGCAGAAGTTTTCCTCCAACTGAGACAAAACAACCAAGAGGCAACAGGAGACTGACTACCTGCAAGATGCAGGTAAGGTACAATTTCTGGCCTCACAGCAGGGTAATACTCACTGCAGTACAATAAACTGATTATATCTGCCACACTAATAATTCAGAAGTATTGCCTGGAAAAACACGGCCTGCAAGCTGCAGATGAGCACACACCTATTAGAAAAACCTCCCCTCAAACACCAAGCAATACCAGCTGACAGAGTCAGACACTCATTGCATAAGCTGTGCCATGAGCAGCAGTTCAGGAATTCTACCTGCTGAACAAGGCAGCCACCAGCAGCCAGGCTCCATTTGGAGGTGAGCAGTGATGAGGCTGTCGATCCATATCCTGCTGCTAACCATTAACACAAACCTTTATCATCATGTCAGCTATATTCTCAAAAGGTGGCACTTTTTGAAAGAGCAAGAGAAGGGAGATAAAACTGCAGATAAAACTGCATCCTGAGAAGTTCGACTGTAAAGCCAAGAAGTGTTGTATCAAGAGGAAAGGACCACACCAAGCTGTACGAAGCACGAGGCTGAACGTTGGATTGCTACTGAACTGGTCACTAAAAGGCACCTTGACAAGTGTCTCAACAAATCCAGAAATCCAGGAGGAGACATTTCCATTCCAACTGAAGCACTCAGGCAACAGTAAAGGAAACAGCAAGTACCTTTCACAAAAGCACAGTGAGTTTCTCAAAACCAGCTTTAGCTGATGCTGGTGACCATGTTGCTTGTGGCCAGTCTGAATCAGTCATAAGCACTCGCCCAAGGCACGAGGGGCCACCCCCAGCACTTCCACACACGTCACTCTGCATTTTTAGACAGTTTTAAAGGCAACTCACTAGAACCTGGATTCCTTCTTTTTCAATAGGAGCTTGATCGTAAGTGGCTTCACAAACTCGCACCAGGGTTGTCACTCCATACTTCTTCAGCTCCTTTAAGAAAAAGGAAAACAGGTGAGCACCCTGACAGAGGGAAGGATTAAAGCACTTTCTTATCAGCTACAAAACCAAACATTTTCCACAGAGCCAGCAGTACCAACTATTGCACAGCTCCAACGAATGAGCAAGGGCCAGTGCAGGAAGGGGGGTTATGGCCCACGTTAGGACACAGCTAAAAGTGACAGGAATAAACGTGAAGCATATCTCAATTCTCCTCTGGGAAAAAAGGTGGAAAAAATCCATCTATAGCAGTAAAATTAAAATAATTGCTTCTATTCTTCAAGCAGCTTTTCCTTCTCTTTAAACAGAAACCTGGAACTCTCTGCTTCAGCCAGTGTTGACATTTTGAGGCAGGGAGGAACAGAACACACACTCCACCATGCTCCAGCTTCCTTGTAACGCACTATAAGCAGCACATTGTGCTACATAAATAATCAGAAGATCAAACAAAAGCTGTTCCAGTTCACTTTGAAGGTTCATACAGCAAGCAGAATTTCCTCTCATGCTTGGATTGACTCACTATAAACTTCTAACTGGTAGCAATAATACCTGTGTCAGAGTCAAGACTCCTGAAAAAGGAAGACAATTCATTACAGGTATTTTTTTTAAATGATAGATTTTACTTTACCAATCAAGACCAAAAAACTGTGGCTTTCAGACAAAATTAGACACTAATATCTGAGCAGATTCATGATTTACAGTTAAATGATGGAAGTCTGTTAATAGCCTGAGTCAGACGTGGGTATCAGATGACAGGATCTCTTTGGAATGAGAGAGACCTGCATACACAAGACAAAAGTCCTCTAGATGTAAGGGCACAAAGATCCATCAGCTTTGGAGAATGCAGAAAGACACTGTACTAATGCTTCTCTGGTGTTGCCATCTGTTACTTTTTCAGAAAACCAAGTATTAATTTTGCAGTATTTAAGACCTTATTGTGCCAGTCTTGGTGTGATCCACTGCTGATTGTCATGACAATGGGCTCTACTCCAGTCTGACAGAGGCAGATGTCATCCTTCATGGAGAAACTGGCACCTGAAATCTCTGACATTCTGGGATTGGCAGGACAGTTTGATAATGCATCTTATAAACCAACACACCAGTTTAACTATTATTAACATCCTCCTCTTAAGAGAGAAGGTCAGAAACCAGTACAACTCTGTCAACTAGCTCTTTAAAAGCCAGGAGATGAGCACAAGATCAATGTATCAGAAGAACTGTCTCAGTTCATGAAAAATAACATTCAGAATCCCAGAACATGCAGCCCTTCAGAAACCAGGACAAGAACAATGGCATGGGTGTGTGTCTGCATTCCAAAATGGAAGAAGCTCATCCAGCCACTCACAATCAAAGAGCTGCAGGACTTGGGAAAAAGTAACTGGTGGATTCTCATACTGTCAAGAGAACTTGAACAATATGTCAAAGATAAAAACACCTTTGGTTTCAAGTAACACAGAATATGTAGGCAAAGCACTGAGCAAGAGGCACGAAGAATGACTGCTCAGTGCCCCTACAGAAACGAGGAGCACATAAGGAACAGAGGCTGGTGCTTTATTTGACTGCCTTACCTCTATGAATTTGCTGAGGGTTGCGTTGGTTGGGTTGTGAGTGATCAGAAAACGCATATTCTCGTAGCTGATTTCCACGGGGGCCGGACGGTTCATAATGGCAAATCAAACGTGTCAGGGGCCAAAAAAAAAAATCAATAACCTTGGAAAGGTTTCACAGCAGAAAACATTAAAAAGACCACTAAAATGCCTGGGATTGATCAGAGCTTGCTTCGACGTGTTTGTTCCTTAAAGAATTCACTTCCAGAAAAGCAGGTTTGCTTCAGGAATCACTTGAATTCAACTTCGGCCTCAATTACTGCAGGTGGTATCCTTTGGACTCCAAAGATTCTGACTACATGCAAGACTAGGCAGCCTGTTCTACATTTAGGCACTGGTGAGGCAAAAAAGTAAGGGCAGATTTTCTCTCCACTTTGTTTTCTTGATGCTTAGTTTTGCTAGAGTCAGTAAAAGGAATATGCTTCCAATGTGCAGAAGATATCCCATATATTTGAGTGTGTTCACTGTGTCTGGAGTCTTCAAGGCAAAGTAATTTTGGCACGTAGAACCTCCTGCACTCAGCTCACTTGTCAGCCAGGGTGCTGTGCTGGGCCTGGCAGAAGTCTGCCCTCACGCTCAGAATCGCCATAAATGTGCGACGTATATTCCGACAGAACACCTGAGGGGAAGAAACACACCACGTCAGAGTTGGGTCCTTGGACTTCCAGATACACCAAATATCAACCCTCTCAGAGAAACTCTCACTCTGTTTAAGAAAAACAAACATACATCAGTCTTCACTGGAGTCCTGACAGTGGCAATCCCAAACACTCTTCTGTCCCCGGGTGTGCTGTAGCCCAGAGACTCATAATTGCTGCCCGTGGCAACCGGGCCCTGGAGACAAGCACAAGGAAAGCTTTCTGAGCTCCAGGCAGCCTCCCCCTAAACTAGGTGCCCCAGAAGTGGAGAAAATGGCACAAAGCCAAGTCCACATTGGAACTGTCCCTTGGTACAGGCACTCCTATTTGGCTTAAGCTCAGATATGGAAAGGATATTGTGGGGATGGCTTTATTTTCTGAACCAAACAAGCAGTAAAAGCAGAAATAAGGATATAAGTAAATTAGGACGTGTTCAAGCTTTAGCTAGCACATACATTTCATCAATGTTGTTGTAATATCCTCCAGAAACCAGTCATTTCAAAAGCAACCAAACGTTCATGTAGCAGTAATAACTTTTAGTTAGCCTTATCTGTGCTTACACTCCTATATTTGTTTACAGACTAGGGCATCCAGGCAGTGGCAGCTTCCAGTGCAAACACACAGGGTTCAAAATAGAGACGTTTCAGCAGCAGCAATAACAGATGGAACAATGTAATTCTACCATGAAGTTGAGGAGGATGAAAATGGAGCTCACCTGCACTACCTCGACTAATTTAAGGCTGAAAACCCAAGCAAGATGGCTTTTCACTGCGTTCAAAAAGCATGAAACCAAAGAATCCTTACTGATGCTTCTTTTACAGGGTATTTTTAAATCAGCTGAATAAAATCTAAAGGAGCAGCCAGAAGTCACAAACCTGCAACTGGAGCAGAAAGGTCAACACGGCACACTCAGCTGAACGCAGTGAGGGGAAAGCACACACGTGTGAAGTTCACACCTCGAGTTTCTGCTGTGCTCAACAGCTTAATGAGAGCCTCACTTGAACACAGGCAAATGAAGTGTTACAAAACTACCTTTTTTCCACTGACATCGAGTCAAAAATCACCCAAAGAACAGCAATTATTTCCTTAAAGAATGGCTTTCACTACCAAAAAAACACATTAATTAGTTGCCAGAGGCAAGAACAAAGATGTTTCCAATAACCTCCCCCAACCTTCACACAGTTCCTGCTCTGAGTGACTGAAATGCAAATTCCACAAATGAATCCTGGAATATGTTATCAGTGTAATGGCCACGGGACGAGGCTCAGCCCAGATGGAAGAGTCCCATCTAAACACATCACACTCAAGTCCTTCCACTTGTCAGCTCCTGCTCATTTGTCACAGCTCTCTGGGATTTACCAACCACCAAAGCTCAAAGCAAAGGCTTTGTTACAGCGCATTACAGTCTGCTACAGCAATGCTGCGCCAAGGACCCGACAACTACAGCCACATCTGTCCAACACCTGTGAAACCACACGAGAAAGTCTTTTTTAGGGCAAACACCGGCCTGTTTTCTCTCCCTGTGAACACTCTACACATGACAGGTCCAGGAGAGCAACCCGTGGATGAACACCACAGGAGGAGTTTTCAAACCAACCTGTGAGGACCTAACAAGGCCATTTAAATAAAAATTGGTCAACAGTTCTTGGCACAGGAGATCACAACCTGGATGCCGAGTACCTGAGGCTCCCAGCGTGACAAAGTCCACTGCTGTGAGGGGAAGAGCGATTGTGTCACATTTCAACAAATCCTTTGAAACATGTTTCTTTTCAGCAATTTGGTTGGAAGAGCCTCATCCAGCGCTATTTGCAGTGTGGGTTGTATCAAGTCAGGTCATTATGGTTACACTTCTCCTCCCTCAAGCAAATCAAAGAGGGAATTTCAGCCCAATTATTTTTAAAGTCTTTTGTAAAAATGATTTACCAAGTCATTAGGAAAGGACACACGGAGATGACATGTTGCAGTCAATTAAGTATGGCAGCAGAGTCACCAAGTCAAGTCCTACCCTCAGATCTACAGCTGCTCGTGGTCTGACCTTGGCCAAGCCACTTCCAGCAGCTCGACTCATGTGTGCAACAGGAAGGACGGCAGCTCACCTTCCCCAGAGGAAGGCTGCTGAAGCGGTTAATTAGCTAACAGCTAAGGAGTGATTAAAAATGTAAAGTGCTGTATTTAAGTCAGAAAAGCAATTTCCAGAAGGAGAAAAAGTTTATGTAGCACACAGCCCTGTTTTTAACAGTTTGCTTTCAGACACACACATCCCTTCCTCCCTGACTTTCAACTGCTGTCAAGCTGAAGTTTTAAAAGGCTTCTGATTCAAAGAAGCCTTAAAAAAGCTTCTAATTTGAAAATGAAAAACAGGAAACCCCCTATTGTCCTTAACTTCTGACCTCCCCCGAGTAAATCCTTTACAATTTCTTCCTCCTTGTCTTAGCAAGCAAATTTGCACTTCAAAATCCCCAGAGACCAGAGCACTATCAGACTGATGGCAACAAACAGCAACCGGCTCTACACACAACATAAAACAAGGAAGAATTTTTCAGCCAATTAACCTTCAACTTTTTATACTTAGAAAGTGAGACAGCACATGGAGAGAAACCAAAAAATTACACCATGCTCTCTGTGGCTGGCCTGAGACGGGGAGCAGAAGTGTCCCAGACGTCAGTGCTAGGAATGAGGTGCAACAGCTCCATCAGGAACCAGAGGAGGGGAAAGGGCAGAGACAGCAGGACGACCAAGCCAAGCCACGGCCATTCCTGCATCTGAAAAGAACTCCATGTGCCGGGGAGTCAGCTCCTGGTGGTGGTTAACTTCATTATTCTGGAGTAGCCATCAATCAACGTGCCTATCTACACAACCAAGTTTAGTGAGCTGTGACAGTCGCTGTACCTAGAGACAGGACTAATTTGAGCTGTACCTGCCAGCACTGTGAGCTCCCCAGCTCTCACACAGCCACACATGCCAAGAGAGCTGCATAAAGCCTCATAAGGCCAGTTTGAGGAGACTGTCTTTCAAAACACCAACGTGCAAGAAGATGCTTTGAACATAAGCAAGGGGCAGTCGTGTTAACTACCACAAATAAATCTAAACTAACTAATTAAGAGAGAACAGGTCAATGAATTCCTGACTCAATAGAAGCTTCGCTTGAGATTGCCTTAAGTAAAAATCCAAACACACCTACAGCTTTCATCTCCAGTGGCTGCCTCATCTGCCACTGCTCTGACGCCTAAATTAGACACTTCAGCAGGGCAAGGCACTTGCTCTTCTGCATTGAACACATACAGGCTCAGGGAGACAGGTCTAACAAAAAACAAGTAATAACACTGTAAGAAATTGCTAGTTCCACTGTCTCCTTCAAAACACACCAGTAAAAGTGCTGCCTTAGCTACACCAAGACAGCAAAAGAGTCTGCAACAGCTGCAGCTTCCAGAGACTGCAAAACACAGATACCTTTGCAAAGGTCACTTGGATCACCTTTCAAAACAACACAGCACACAGGATCCACAGCAAAACCTGCTAATTTGTCAGTCAGTGTTAAAAGAATATTTCAGTGTTTTGAAGACCTGTGTTTTCAAACCATCTCAGTGAATTCTCTTCCTGTGAGAACCCAGGTTCAATGTTAACAAAGCCAGGCCATAAACTGATGACTTTTGCTCTTTTTCCTCTTCTATAAAACATCATTCTTGTGATTCACATTTATACATGAGAAATAGGCACCACAGGGTACAAACTGTCATTCTGATAAGACGCTGCTGTCCAGCCAGGCTTTTCTGACACCCTTTGGATGTCACATTTCACTTCCCCTTCCTCATTGCCCCACTAGTGACCTGTGTTCTACCCATACACTATCAAAGTGTCCTTTTTCATCCTGGAGCACACAAGGTGCTTTGCAAGTGAAAGAATTCACACAGATCTCAAAAACGAGCCTTAAAACAGTGGAACACACATCAGCCAGAAGCAATGCCATCACCTTTTCTAAAAGACACTCTCTGAGTACACAGAGAAAAGAAACTCTGGGACTGATGTTCTTGGAAAAAAATCTTGAAGGCTCTCTGAAGGAAGCTTGCTCAGGATGACACGTGCCTGGAGAGGGGTGAGGTCAACAATTTCACTGTCCCACCCAATCCACCCCCGCCGTGGAGTTCCCTCCCAGTCTGCTGACAACTCCTGCCAGTGACTCATTCGTTTCCTTTTGCACTAACCCAGTCCCTCCATCCCAGGCCATAAAACCCACAACAGAGATCTGCCTTAGCAAGGGATAAAAAAAAAAGTCCAGATTAAAGAGGGCTCAACTTCAAAGAGGCCCATCAGGAAACAGTAAGGACTATCAAACAGTGAGAGAACGTCCCTGCAACGAAGCTCAAAATAGAGAGCTCCACATAGAAAGTTTAACTGTCATTCCTCAGTTTGGGTGAGGTCAAAGCACTCTGTTCCACACAGGCATCGATGCACAGAGAGCATCATCCTGGCAAGCCTGGCAGCAGGAAGTGATCAGACGCTGCATTAAGCTCTTTCAGGAAGAAGGGACGGGCCTGCGTGCTTTACGCTTCAGATCTTTCCTGTCAAACGGAACCTGTTCTGTCGCTAAAAATGCTGTTCTGACAAGAGCTTTTGAACGCCTTCCTCAGCCACCATTCCGGCGCTAAAAACCCATCAGAGGATGCATTTGAATGCTATTTACATACCATGCCCAAAAAGTTTAAAGTTACCAGAAGTGTTTGAAGTCCAAACCAAAAGGCCCTGCTAAGAAAAAGAAACTTAAGTCACAGGAACATATTGAAATGAAATATGAAACACTTGAGACAAGAGTTCATGAATATGTAACACTAACAGTCCCACAAATCAGAATGCTCAGTCTATTCAGCTACATCACAGAATCACAGAATTGTGAGGGTTGGAAGGGACCTCAAAAGCTCATCCAGTGCAACCCCCCTGCCAGAGCAGCACCACCTAGAGCAGGGCACACAGGAACTCATGCAGCTGGGGATGATTGTCTCCACAGAAGGAGCCTCCACAGCCCATCTGGGCAGCCCCTGCCAGTGCTCCCTCACCTCAACAGGGAACAAATTCTGCCTTGTGTTTCTTTGGAACCTCTTGTCTTCCAGCTTGTGCCTGTTGCCCCTTGTCCTGTCATTGGCCATCACTGAGAACAGTCTGTCTCCATCCTCCTGACACTGTCGGTCTTCCAACACACAGCCCTGCCAAACCATCAGCTCCCTCACCAGCTCGGGATGAATCTTCTCACACGTTGAGGAGAAGCACAAAAAGCCCACCAAACATTAACCACAAACCCATTTACAAGTCAAGCAGGACTTAAAAGCAATTTCAAATCACACAGCAACAGGGATATGAATCTGTGAAGTCAGGGAGTGGAGTTACTTGTGTCTTACTGATCTCATTTATTTGAAGTTGCCGCAAACTGCCCCCGTGGAGAGCCGGCTCCTCTTCCACACTCCTGGGGCAGTTCAGTTCAGCCTGGCAACTGAGACTGGAGTTTACTGATAAATTTCACTGCACGCCCACAAAGTCTCAATTGTTTCAAATCCACAGTCCATTATTTCGAGCAGAGCTAGACTTTCAGTGTCAGAGACCAAGAAGAATTTAACTTTTTGGTACAGAACACAGAGAAACTCGGGGAAACACAAAGGCACAGACAAGAGTGACCTGAATAGAGGCACCAACCCAGCGTCTCAAGTGTTAGAACTGAGAAAAAAAAGAGATCAAGAGATTTCAGACTCCTTTACCCCTTCACAGTTAGCAAAATGAGCCATGAGATGATACCAAAGCCAACAGCCACTACAGAGGTATTCTGTAGTCTCTTATCACATGCATCAGCCAGGTTACTGGCCTAAATAGGTGACAGTCTGACCAGCAGTTCACAAGCACCAAAAAGCGTAACTTCTACCCCAGATTCTCAAGCCATTAGAGCTATTTTTCAATGTTTGGATGGAGCTGTTTTAAATCTCCAGCTCTTTAACTGGCAGAGAAGCTGCCAAACTAATCCAAATACAACACAGCCTCTCTCTGCTAGTTCAGGTGTGGTACATCACCAACAACGTGTTTTCTCCTCCAAATACACAACTGACACCATTTACCAACACTGCCTGCTTGCACTACAATCTCTCTAGAGCTGCATTTGCAGATGTGGATGGTCTTCCTTAAAGTGAGGACAGAAACAGCCTCTTCAGGAGCCATGCCTCACCCAGCTCTCCCTCCAAGGCCTCACAACACTCAGCCAACACGGCATTCCTCCACGGGGCAAAGTCCTGCAGCAGCAGCGAGGAAACCAGCTGCGATCACAGTTCAGCTCTGCCCTGACAGAGGAAGGGTGTTTTGAGTACTGCTGTGTGGAAGAGAATGAGGGATGTTTGCAGCCAATTAAAACTGAATTCAGTCACCTACATGATAGAGATGTACATAAAAACACCACAAGTAGATCCTGTGTAAGGAGGCCAAGGCTCCAGCCCGTGCACACGTACGTACGCAGAGCCTTACTCCTACCTTCCCTCCAGTTGATCTTTTCTTTCCAACAGTTGGGTTCATTAAATCTAAGTATTTCTACATGTTGAGTCATAAGGAGATAGAGTTTTCTGGCTGCTGCTGGTGGCGGGTTTATCTTTTTTTCTTCTTTAAATACTAACTGCAGTTCTGAGTCAGAACCCAACTGGTTCATTTTGGGGGTTTTGAAGCGAGTTTCCATTTATACAGTAGCCCTTAAAAGCCAACTTTCTGCCTCACTCCTCCTCACTGAAACCAACAAGCACATAGCTGCCCTGAGAGAAAAAGCAGATCACGACTAATCATGCCAAGGAACCACGAGGAGACATCACTGCAGCTGACTGGAGGCCCCTGCTCCGATCATCCCGGTCCCGTAACACCTCTGAACCTGCAACCTCACCTGCACTCCAAACCTCCAGCTCCCAGTAACTAGGGTTTCTCACCCACCAAAGTACACTCTAAAGCAGCAAACCACAGCCATTCTCAGTAAGTACACCCCTCCATGTCCCAGGCTTCCCTGCAGGTCACTCTTGGCACCCTCAGCAACACCAACATTTTCTTTAGCTACTGCCCTGACCAGGACAGACTTCAGCAGCTCCCCCCATCAAGCCTAAGCAGCTCTAAATCCCACAGGACAGCCCTCTATCTACACAAACCAGCCTCGCCATTAACAACCCTGCCCCCACTTCAACCCCGGGAAAACCACCACATCCTGGACACCCTTCCTTTCCAGCTCTGCATGCCTCACTCTGGCCTGAGAGGGATTCCCCCCCCAACATTGCTACCAGTCTTCCCCCTTCATTTTCCAGCCTAAAGCCCAGAAATATTCTTTACCCTTTACAGACCATCTCCAGGCCTAAACACCAGCTATGACCCCTTCCCTCAGAACAACCCACCCACCCTTTCTCAAACTCTTCCCTCCCACACTGTATATACACACACAAACAAATCCTTCAAATGGCCCCTATCCCGGGTACAAGCAGGACACCCCCCTCCATGCACCCACACCAACCCCCTTCCAGTCTCTTTACCCTGTCACTGTTGCAATCCCATAGGAAAGTACCTCCCTTCTTGACCACCCTCACCAAGCTCAGGTACACAGCAGACTCTTCCCTAAACGCTCTTTTGAGGGTCCACACTTCCCAGCCCCATGGCTCAGGGGTGACCCACAGACCTAAGGAGTGGAAGTAAAGTCAACCCCATCCCACAGGTGAGGGAAGGGCTCTCCAAAGCAGCCTTCTAGGCAGAATGGACACCCCACAAAGCAGCCCAACACTGCAGCCAAAGGCTACTATCCTAAAACCAGCTTTACTGGCCATGGGGGTTCCTCGTACCAGTCCAACTCCACAGGTGGAGAAGATCCCTCCTGAAACAGCCCCAAAGTAGAATAGGGACATCAGAAGCCAGGGAGTTGTCCCCAAGCCTGCTCCTTGGACCAAGGGAGCCCCAAACAAGCCCACAGGTCAGGAAGTCCCCACGGGCCAGAAGAGCTCCCCCGACTGAGTCCCTGAGACCAAAGTCTCCTAGGCCAGGAAGAGCCCTCCCAGCCCAGACCTGCCGCCCAGGCGAGATATGCAGAGAACAAAAGCCCCTTCCCCCAAATCAGCCGCAAGGGCCAAGAGAGACTCCCCAGGCCAGGGAGATCGCCCTGGACCATACTCGGAGGCCAAGGGACTCCCCTCAAAACCTCTCAAGCAGCCAAGGACGGGCCCCCCGGCGCCCCTGCCGCCCCCCACCACACGCCAGGCCCGCCCAGGGGCGGGAGCTGCAGCCTCCCGCGCTCGCTCCTCACCCGAAGCCCCCCAGCTCCTCCCCACCGCGGCCCCTCACCCTGAGCATTGAGCGCCTCGGCGTTCTTCCGAGTGGGCCCAGCGCCTCCCACACACCGGGCCGGGAAACGAGAAGGAGCGAGAGGGGGCGGGAGGGGGCGCGGCGGCGGTGGGGCCCGTGACGGGGCTGCGGCTGCGCTCGACCAGGTCCGGCCCGGCCCGGCCGCGCGGAGACACCCGAGAGCCCGCGCGCCGCCCGACGGCTCTTCGCGCACAGGCCGCTCCCTCCCCGCCCGGTCCCGTGGTACGGCCCGCCCGCCGCTGATTGGCACGGCCCACCTCACACCCACCGCCGGCATTGGTACGGTCCGCCCGCCCGCCACCCCCGGCCTGGTTCGGGGAGTAGGGCGCGTCCACGCGCAGACCCGCGCGGGGGGGAGCTCCGGCCGCGACAACGGGCAACCTCACTCCCCACTGCCGCGGCTTTGTCGTGCCGCTGCTATGGGACCAACTGCGTCCTTCTCCCCGAGCCGCAGAGAACGGCTCCCTCCACCCTCGCCGCTGTTGGAACAGGCCCTCTCCTTCCCCTGCGAGAGAAGCGTGATTGGTGTAGCCCGCATCCCCCTCTTGGGCATTGGTATGGCCTTTCCCAAGGCGCCGGAGAGCTCGGGGGCAGCTCGCTCTGCTCCGCCTGCCCGCCCCCGGCTGCACGGGCCGAAGCGAAACGCGCCGCCCTGCTCTGTGCGTGTGTGTCCGCCCCCCCTCCCCGTCCCGGTGCCTGTGGACTGGCCCCTCCGGCCGCACGTGCACGCGGGGCCTCCCACGCCGGCACACCGGAGTCCCCAGCGCACAGCACAGTGGTACGCACCGATCCCCCCCCCCTCCGCCCCTCAGTGGTTCGGCCCGCACGGCGGTTCCCACGCGCCTGCGGCCCCGGGAACGGGCGGCGCTGGGGGGGGGGGCACCGAAAGCCCCCGGCGGGAGCGGGCCGCCGGGAAGGGGAGCTCACGGCCGGGGCTCCCCCGGGCTCTGCGCACGGCCAACCCCGAATCAATGAATGACCCGTTCATCCGGTTCCCTGCCCCAGGGCGGAGCAGCGGATACGGTGACTCAGAGGCTGGCGGGAGCAGGATGCTGGCCCGCAGGAAGCCCCGCGCCTGGCCGCTGCCGGCCCCGGCCACGTGGCGTTAGGTGGCCCAAAGGGACAGCCCCGGGCCTGGCCCCAGCCGGGCTGTGCCCCGCGACACCCCTCGCTGGCCTCCGACACGGCATTTATCAGCAGTGCTCGTATAATGCAGCTCCAGCTTCTTCATCTTCCCTGGAAAACGGGTTCAAAGGTCACCGGGGCTGGATGGGGCATCAAAATGTCACGGGAAGCCAGGTGGGAGAACCCTCGGTGGCACTGGGCAGCAGCAGGCACAGCTTTCCCAAGCACGGGGTGGCATTTTCCCCTCCAAAAGCTGAGAGCCAGGCTGAGGCTGCTCCAGCCTCCCAGGAAAATGAGATCTTCAGCCACACATAAAGATATCAGAGGCTCCCGGTGAGCCCCAAGAACAGTAGGGTCGGCATCTCCAAGGCTAATGTTTATTAATCCCCCGGCACAAAGACCTGCCTTTGGAGCCTCAGCCTGGCACATCCTTTTCTGCCAGATGAGATAAAAATAGGGGAGCAGAGGACAGAGCTGTGGGACAGATGGCCCATTCCTGCTGGCCCAGCCCAGGGAGCAGGCAGCCTTGCTGGAAGTGGCACCAGCCAGAGCTGGAACAAGAGCTGCTGTGTTCTCAGCTCCCACGGGAAGCCCTCGGCAGGGCCCCTCATGAGCAGGCAGCAGTGCCTCTGACACGCAGCCATTTGCATAACACACAATATCAAGTGCTGTGGACTGGCAGGCCTCTTCCTCTTCTGCAGCAAAACAAAGGCGTTTTCTCCAAGAGCTGATGAACCGCCCCTTCAGAAACCATTGTGTCCATCCCAGCCATTGGCTGCTCCCAGAAGACATTCACACCAGGAGGATGCAGCAGGGGTGGCCCAAAATGCACCCACCTCCTGTTTTCAGGACATCATTCCTCTGCCCTCAGTCTGGCACTCTGGAAGGGAACCACCTCCCTTTAACACCCAGTCACTCTATTTCTGAAGCAGCTGGCATCTCTGGCCCAGCTCAGAGCCTGGCTGCTCTCTCTGTAGGTTGTGTAAGGTAACAACAAAGGAATGTCTCAGCCCATTCACACTCTGAGCATACCAGACAATACTAAAAAAGAAAGAAGTGACTTAAGTGACTGGTTAAGAAATGTGCTGGGATTCACTCAGGAAGCCTGGGAAGCATTAGAAACTGCTCCCAGATTTCCTACTTTCCAGTTCAGGGCCCCATCAGGCAACTTTCCTCTGAAAACTGAAACGTATTCCAAAGGAGCCACATCCATCTCTTTTTCTTTGCTGAAGTTCTTTGAGGAATGAGTCCAAATCAAACAGCTAAGGAGAGCTGCCACCCACAGCCCCAAAATCAGAGGTGGTGGGAAGGGGGGAGCTGGGAGTGTGGCTGAGGCAGCAGGTGGAAACCCCGGGGCAATGACAGCCAGGAGGAGTTAGTTCATTGCAGCTCTGGGAAGGTGCCATGGCATTTCCAAGTGAGACAGGGATGGCAGGTGGGGAAGGAGAATCTCAATGGAAAATATGCAAGAATGACACTGAAGATACATAACGGTGGTGAAGGAAAAAAAGAGACAGTATGTGAAGAGGGAACTGACAGAGGAGCAGCAGACCATAGCAGGGATGCACACAGCTATCAATAGCAGGAGCTGCCTTATATAGGCAAGATGTTTAGTGCAGTAGAACTGCACAGCCACTGAGTGACAGGTTTGCACAGGTTCGGGGAGCCTGTTTGGCACCCTGGAGGCAAGATAGACAGGACAAGGTTCAGGCTGCGTTACCTGATGACATCGAAGGCTATGTCTGTCCATGAACATCAACTTCAGCTCTGCAGAGAAGGGGCTGCTGCAGACAGCGGTCTGTCACAAGACATTGAGAGATCAAATAAGAACTGGGTGCCTCCTTAACAGGCTAAACTCTGTGTGCAATTTCATGAATTATAAAAGCTGCTGTCTTTCCATGTTCTCATGCTATTAATAAAAGGCTTTGTTTGATACTAAATTAAGGAGCTGCAGCGCCTGGAACATATCCTGTATACTAAATAACTGCTGCCTCCACAAAGCACACTAACAGAAATCCCTGCAACACAGGATATCCACATTTGCAATGATCCTGACTCAAAAGCCACCCAGTGCCACTTTGCTTTCTTTCATGACTCCGTAGACAAGCCTTCCCCCGCTAGCTCCATCCCAGCACCTTTAACTAGAGGTTAATTGACAGCTATCTGATAATTGTAGCCCATAAGACTCTTTCTTTTTCCCCTGGTAATTGTAGCCCATAGAATCACAGAATGGTGGGGTTGGAAGGGACCTCCAGAGATCATCTAGTCCAACCCCCCTGCAGAAGCAGGTTCACGTAGCCCATAAGACTATTTCCCCCCCCCCTTCAACACTGTGTAACATCACCTACCACACGAGAGTTGTGAGAGTTGTCTCCAAAGCCCCAGACCAAAGCACGGGGCCCCTGTGACACTTACATGCCTCCTCAGGGGGCACTGCCAGGGACCGCAGGGCAGGGCTGGGAGGGCCCAGCTCCCACACAGACACTGCCCAGGCCCAGCAGCGCAGGGCAAGTTTTACGAGCAGGACGCGTGCTCGGCGCTTTGAGGCAGGAGGAGGTGCTGCCCTGCGGTGCCCGCGGAGGCCAGGCGGCGGTGGCCACACGGCCGCCGTCACTCGCCAGCCAGCCCCGGCGCGCGCGCGCCCGCAGCCGCCGCCTCAGGGCCCGGGGCGCGCGCGCGCTCAGCCGCCGCTTTGTGTCCCTGCGCATGCGCCCTGAGCACGGCGGGCGCGCGCCCCCTCACACCGGCCGGGACTCGACGTCGCGCAGCCGGAGCGGCCGCGGCCTCTTCCCACACGCATGGCCTCTCCCTACCGCCGCCGCCACCACCACGGGGCTCGGTACCGGGCATGCGTCCGGTGACGGCGCCTCGTTGGCGGTGTCGGGGTCGGTGACGCAGAGCCGCGCGGGAGCCGGCGCTGAGGGGACACACACACCCCGCAGGCGGCAGGGGGCGGTCCTTCCGGGCCCTCACTTCCGGCGCTGGTGCTGCGGCGGACGGTGTGGCAGCGCCGCTCGTGCCGCTCCGCGCCCGCCCCGCACCGCCCCCCCCACCCCCCCCCCCCACCGCATGCAACGCCGCGACGACCCCGCCGCCCGCATGGGCCGGGGGCCGGGCCCTGGCGGTGCTCGGCAAGGGGGACCCCAACAGAGGCGGCCGCCCCGTGGCGGTGGGGGCCGAGGGGCCGGTAGCGGGGCGCAGCAGCCGCCGCCGCTGCTGCCGCCCGGCTCTGCGGGCTCCGGCTCGGCCGGTCAGGGCGGCGGTGCCAACGCTGCCCCGCTGCTGACCGGGTCCGGTGGCAAGATGGAGCCCGAGAACAAGTACTTGCCCGAGCTGATGGCCGAGAAGGACAGCCTCGACCCGTCCTTCACGCACGCCATGCAGCTCCTCACAGCAGGTACCGGGGGCAGGCGGGGCGGAGCGGGGGCTGGGCAGGGCGGGACCCCCGGGCAGTGTCCCCCCGGCGCTCGGTGGGACGGGCAGGGTCGGAGGCAGCTCCTCATAAACGCTGTGTGTGGCGAGAGGGACCCCCTGGGTGGCTGATGCGGCGGCTCCCGGCCAGCCCCGGTGAAGCAGCCGTTGGCCGGAGCTGCTCTGGTTCCCCTTTCCCGGTGCGACACCGAAGGCTTGAAGATGAGATGTTTGTATTTCATCTGTGTTTAACGCAGAGCCTGTGCCGGGTTAAACGCAGAGCCAGAAGTTTCTTTCCCCAGCGCGGTGTGCGGTCATACCGGCCCGTTTCATCCCCGTGAGGGAGGGAACCAAAGAGACCGGTACCGACTGGGATTTTCCCGGTAGCCTCTGCTTGAGGCCTCCCCGTGAGGCATGGTTCGCCATCTCTTTGATTTTTTTTCACTCTGGTAATCTATGTTAGAGCTTGTTTCACGCTCCTGACGGCCCTAAGTAGGGAATGGAAATGGCAGCCTTTGTTCTGCGCCCAGCCCAGCCTTCTTCCCCGCCACCAAGCCCGCTTTCCCCTGGCTCTCGTTTCTCCCCAGTGCAGCTGCTGCACCCGCGCTCAGTGCCTCTATGGAGGAGGTTCAGCTGCCTCAGGACACAGCAGTCAGCTTAAAAAAAATGAGAAAGAGTTAAATATTTGCTACTACTTTAGATGTGCACAGGGGAGAGCTGGGAGGGAGGTACCCGGGGTGAGAACGTCCTCAGATTTCATCTGCAGATGAGCGGAGATGCTTAGCTCTGCTGTTTATCATTCTGCTTTTCAGTGATTATTCTTGTTTTAAAGGTCTTTAGAACACACTGTATTGTCTTGGTGCAGTGCTAGAGATTTTATTAGCTCCTCTTCAAATGTAGGCAATAATTGTTAGGACTTGCTGTGTGAGTGACTGAGGGGTGTCATCACGGGCGACTCGGCATCACCCGCGGACATCTTGAGCTAAATAAATTAGTTTTATAATCGGATTTGCTGACAATTTAATGTTTTTCATTAATAAAACCCTTTAGCCAGCTGGTGCTTGACAGCTCAGTGGTAATGCCTTCCAGTGAAATGAAACCTAAGGAGTTTGCTGATTCCTGCACAAAGGACAGTGTTCTCAGCCCACTGGTGTAACAAGGGGTTATCAAGTCTTTTCACACTTAAAAACTGCTGATAATATTGACTGTAGCATTGTGAGACTTTAAAATTGATCATTGGAAGGGCTCCAGATGCTTCCTGCTTGCTTTGGGTGTTCTGAAAATCGCTGTCCTTTGGGAGCATTCACCAGCAGTCCAAATTCAGGCTGATCCGACCAGAAAGCTCGTGAGAAAGGATCTGAGATAAAGGGATGGGTTTAGGCAAGTAAATCTTTCTGCACAGATGACCCCAAAGTAATCTGGATTGCTCAGGATGTCTCTAGTGTTGTGGCACTTTTTGGGAATGTTGTTGGAGAAGCTGCTGTAAAGCTTACTTTGGAATTTCGGTCTGGGCCAAAGGTTGCCATGCACATGGCCAGCAGAACTTGAACAAAATGACTTCCAGACAAAGAAAAGATACTGAATGTCAGCAGTATTCCTACTACAGCCTTTCTTCTGGAGTGGAAGGTGCTTGTCCTACCTGCCTCTGCATGAGTTCTGCACTGAAACTAAGACTTTTGCTTTAAAACCACGTAAAAATATTCCAAGAATACTTCTGTGTCTCTGAGGCTGCTCAGCATTTCTAGAGAAAATCAGCGTTACTGGGAGCTGTTCAGGGTACAGTGATGTGATACTGCTTCTCAAACAGCACACTGTGATGAAAAGGCACTGTAAAGTGGCTAGATTTTAGGGCTCTCTTTCCCAGCACCCTGAACAGAAATTGGAAGCTCTGATTTCTTGCACTTTGGAGGCTGCTGCAGGTTTCCTTCTGTGACTGGAGTCGCTGTGACCTTCCATAGGAACAAGAAAACCCTTTTTCCTCGTTTTGATTTATGCCCTCCATCTGCTGCGGGGAGAGCAGGAGGAGATGCTAGTGGATCCTCTCTGCTTGCATGCATTGGGAAGATAGGAGGCATCCAGCAGTGTGTTAGCCAGGTGCAGGGGGTTTTATTCAAATTCTTGTGGTTATCTTAGCTATTTTTATTTCATGGAGAAACTCCCAAGTGAGAAGAGAGGGTCATTGAGCTCCCTGTGCTGCCAACAGATACGTGGGCTATGTCATTCCTCTAACGAGTCTCTGTATAGCCAGCACTGTGTTCAACCTGAAGTTAAATGCAGCACCTCACATCCCCAGAAGCATGGAGGGAATGGAGGTGGGTGGCAGGAGGTGGATTCAGAGCACTGGGTATTTGAACAGGACTCATGAAGGGAGGGATCACTGAGCAACAGGAAGCAGAGCAATGTGTTGTGTAGCAGCGAGCAGCTGGAGGTGTTGGAGGACTCCTCAGCAGAAGTCTTTCTCTCAGACCATGCCGGTTCTGCAGCCAGGCTCAGTCAATCTGTGTGTATTCCTTGGAAGGGAAAGGGCTGTCTGGGAAAGTCTGATGGCTGGCCTCACTGGTGTGACCTGCCAAGGGACCAAATAGTGGGATTAGAGATGGGTTGAGGTCATGGGGGTGATGAGAAACTGTGTGTAACCCAGCACAAGACAGTGTCCTGAAGCTTGCTTAGTATGAACTTCAGGCTGTCCTAAAATGGAGAAGATTAGATAATCTTCTGTGTTTCTTGAGTGTAAGCCCTACCCCCTGAAGGAGCTGTAACTGCTGCCTTAAACTGGTGCCCAGATGTCACAGGCTGGGATATGCTAACACTGTTCTACTGTTGCATCTTTAAATGTACTGCTAAGCCATGCCAACATTGTTAGATGCTGATGCCAGCCTGCCTGTCACCACTGTGACTCTGCCTCCTCCCACTCCTCTCCCAGGAGCCTCTACTACCTGTGCCATCTCCCCCTCACCTCCAGGCTTTCTTCTTCCTGCCTTGTGCTTGAGCAGTGTTTCTTTTCTTCCCCTATGCCCTTTCTCCTTGTACCAGTGGCAGTCCCCTCCTCAGCAAAGCTCCAAAGCAGAGCTGTCTACATACAAGCCCCAGCATACAGGCTGGAGGAGCAGGGGGTGTTTCAGCAGGAAATGGGAGGGAAGTGGTGGGGTTGTGCTTGCCAAATTCTGCAGAGTCCATACAGGAACAGATCTCTGCTTCCTCTCCTGCAAAAGCAAACCAGCTGGGAGCAGTAGCATTGGATAGAGAGAGATCTCTTCTTTCCCCCAGAGCCTCCCATCCCCAGGCTCTTGTGGTTTTGGTGGATTTTTTGTTGCTTTTTGAGCACTGGGTCAATATTGTTGTACTGTTCAGATAGAACTGTCAGTATTATGATTAAACAGAATGCCTCTCTGCTTACAGAGCACAAATGTGCTGCAGGACAGTGTTTAATATGGGGTTTTTTGTTGTTGAAGAAGAGCTTGGGCTTAGATCAGGAGTAGCACTGTGGCTGCTTAGCCTCCTCCTTGTAAAGCAGCGGTGTTACCAACCCCCTTTACCTACCCCTTAGGATTTCATCTGAGACAATGCAATCACTGCCCCACATGAAGTCCTGGAAGCCACTGCCACTCATGCTGCCAGACTGCTGACATTCCCCGTGGCAAGAAGGTAACCTTCTGCTGCACCTCTGACACGGCTGTAAAAATCAGCACTGAAATGAGGCAATGCTTAATCCCTCGAGGTGTGCGTACGCTGCTCCTTCCTCTCAGTAAGTGGTCTGACACACTGCTACCACTCATCACTTCATTCACTCCCTGTGCAGCTCCTGTGCCAGAGCGCAGACAGGTAGCACTGGAATTGTCACAGGTGGTGTGAGTGCTCTGAGTTCTCCTTCACACCTATTTCCAGCCTGGGGGGTTTGTTCTGAAGGTGTGAAGGGGACTGTGAGGTCACCCCTGCGACCTCAAGCTGGAGAGCTGAGCAGTTACTCTGCTGTGCAGTGTTTTCCTCTCCTGTGTTCTGGGTTTCATTTGGATGTGGTGATGGATCCAATGCCACTTTGTTGGTTTTACTTCTTACTATTTTAGCAAATGGTTCCTTCCTTGTTGCTCTCACAGACTGATTCCAGCTGCTGTAGCTCCTGTTGCAGGAGGCAGAGGGGATTTTGCTGCCTGGTTGTGAACTGTGATTCAGTGGTTTGCAGGGGTGCACATCTGATTGTGTTGGCTTTTGACAAGGTAGAAGATGCCTCTGGGTAGCCTAATTGACATGAAGGAAGTTTTAGGGTGCTTTTAGTCTTGATGGGAGTGTCGAAAACCCTTCTTGTTAATATGCAGAATGCATTTGGAGAAGCTCACTTACTGGCTTTGGAGAAGCAAAGTCTTTGAGAAGCAATCACATTGCATTATAGTGTCTAAAGCTGCACCTAACCAGGGAAAAGGCCACCAGTGCATCTGTAGTTTCCAAATCTTGATTTTCTGACCTGTTCCTACAGCTAAAATTCAAAAGCCAGGTAAAACTAACCAAGGCAGACAATGTTTTTTTTGCTTGTTTTATACATTTGACAGTGCTGGGACTCCTGGAGCTTTCACTTGTGTAGTGTCTTCAGGAATCGTTTCTTTTTAAAGCAAAACTAATTTTTCAAAGCAGTTAGATCTGGTGATTTTATTTTTTCTAAACTCAGGTAACACTTGTGTAAGAGAGCCAAGGTGCTGCTGCAAGTAGAAATACAAAATCCAGTCTTTTTTTCCTCATAATTATGCCACACAATCTCCAAGTTCTGTGTTTAGATGACTAAACTAAAAACCAGTTTATGCTGCTGTGTCTGTCAATGAAGAGTTAAAACATGGGTCATTCAACCACGTTGGTTTTTGGGTTGCACATCTAGTTGCTGACTTTCCTTGAAAAGTGCTTCTCAGCCCATGAGGCTGTGGTTGCCTGTTCAGTAAACCATTGTTCCTCTCTCTTTGGATGATAGGAGACTGTTACTAGGTGGATAATATGTCAAGTATCTCATCTGCCCAAAACTGTAACTGTGAACTTTTAGTCTATAGTTTGTGACACAGACAGAAATCATGGGAAACACAAGGAATTGCAGCTGCCCTCTTTCAATTCTGGTAATGACTAAGCAGTCTTCAGTTTCAATTTTGTCTTACAGCCTTAATCCAGTTTTGTGTATAATCTTATGAAAGTGTCTCTGTCTTTCCCCTGAGATGTGAGAAGTTGTATTTAGAGCACTTTTGACTCAGAAGAGATATTTATAGTGCTGGGGTTTGCTGATGAAATGGCACAGTTTAACTTCTGAGGAAGAGTGGTGCTCCTCCCATGATAAGCATCTGTAAATAGTGATTTGTGATGGCTCTGCTTGGTGTGCCCAATTGGTTTGTAGTTGGACCACAGAGTGCACAATGGTTCAGCAATAATTAGGGGTTAATGATGGGTATTGTTAGTAATGGATTGGCTCCAAATTGGAGGGAATTTGTAATCTAGTTGTTGGCCATTCAGTAAAAATGGTGTATGACTGGACAGCTGTGGAAAGGAAAAGTCAGTCAGCTGTGGGCTACATTCCTTTCGAAATGGTGGGTGTTTTGTGTTGTACAAAGGAAAGAGCACTAATGGCTGTAAGAACCTATGCTGGAAATGCCTGCCTTGAAGATGATCTTCAGTCTCCATTTGTGTTCCATGAGATGTCCCCTGCCATCTCTCAACAAAAGTGTAATTTCTACCCAGATTTGAGGTGGTTCTTCTGTACTAGTTCCCATTTGCCCTACCTTAACGTCCTACTTCCAGCAGGTTATTTGGACTTTGTTCCAGGCCCCCTTAGGCTGCAGCACACCTTCAGCTCAGTCAGGCTGCCTCTTCCAAGACTCTGTAATTCACCATATACCAATAAAAATGAGGATCTTATTTTGAGAGACACAACTTTGGAGTTGCATTTGCCTGAATCAGGTTGAGGACTTCTGACACTTTCGTGTGCCGGAGGCTTGCCATTTTGAACAAACCAAGTTATGAATTGCTGGTGTGACAAAGTTGCATTTGTCTAATGAAATGGAGCTTAGAAGAATCTCATCAGCCAAGCTACACACTAGTGTGTGTGTGCCAGTCATTTGGGCTTCTGTTTATGAGGAGTGTTTGCAGCTTCACTGACATTGTAGTGTCAGTATGTATTGACAACACTAATTAAATTCCAGATTTAAAATAGTGCCACAGCTTGCATCCTAAAAACTTGCTGGGTTTGCTGATGGCTGCTGTACTGCAGCAGCAGTCCTGTAGGTGTACAACCACGGCAGCTGAGGCTGGTTTCCTTGTAGGTTTAGGAGACCACATGCTGGGGAGGCACAAGGTTGGGCACTGAGCACAGCAGAAGTGATACACAAGACTGTGCTTGCAGTTTCCTGCTCTTACCTGTTGAAGGTATTTGTAGGACATTCTCTGCTGTTCTTTCTCTCTTTTGTTTGTTGTCCCATTTTGGAATCTCTGGGTGTGAAGGGAGGAAGGGGGGAGCTGGGCTAGCACTGAAGATTCCATTAATGCAATTCTAAGTGTTGCTGTATTCACAGAGAATGAGAATGGTGTGTCCTGTTGTAATCCCAGCTCCAAAAATGATGCTTGTTTGAGGAATATAAGCAGCCCTATTTTTATCTTGTTTAGAAATTGAAAAAATTCAGAAGGGTGAAACAACAAAGAAGGATGAGGAAGAGAACTACCTGGATTTATTTTCCCACAAGAATATGAAACTGAAAGAACGAGTTCTGATACCTGTCAAACAGTACCCCAAGGTGAGGGCCAGCAAATAGCCTACTGAATCTCTGTGATTTGCTGCTTTTCTGTGGATGTTACAGCTGACTTGTAGAGATTGCAGCTCTCAAAGTGTCACCAGGAGTTATGCCACTGTTCCACTAGCACTATGGAATTCTTCCTGTGCAAGCTTACAGGATCTTATTTCTAATATATGACACTTCTAGAATGTCTTGGCATAAAGCTAAATGGTGATGCATAGTTGTGGTCTTTTATTACTAGAGAAGACACTTTCATATGTAGAGCTTTGTGTTTTACAGTTAAGAATTCACTGAACTCTTCAGACTCACTGCCTGTAAATTACTGGAGAGGAGATGTTAGAATTAAATGCTTTCTGTGAGTTAATTTAGCTTGATTTTCTGGTGGAGCATTTTTTTTTTCATGAAAAGAATGTTCTGGAACTTAACTTTTCACATGCTTTTTGGTCTGTATTTTCTTGGTGAGGTGAAGGGAAAATGGAGTGACTAAATCTTGTGTCAGCCAGCACAATGTTCAGAAAAGCTTTTGTGGTGGCTGCTGAGCTCTGGAGATCATTCTTTCCTTGTTTTTTCCATCATTTACAGTTCAATTTTGTTGGAAAGATTTTGGGACCTCAAGGCAACACCATCAAGAGACTTCAGGAAGAAACTGGTGCTAAGATATCTGTGCTTGGGAAGGGTTCAATGCGAGATAAAGCAAAGGTGAGGGCACCTCCCTGTAAACATAAATATTCATGTGTATAATATATAGAAATCTCTCTTTGTGCCTGTATTTATGCTGTGAGATATAGGGGCTCTCAAAGCATCTTATAAAAGGTGAAACCATTAAGATCCAACAGCAAAGGCAGCAGGAAGTCACCCTTCCTAAGTGTTCTGTGCACTTGGGTGGGATGGGTGTTTTCTTTAGCAGTGTGTTTTAAGAGACCAGTCCTTTGCTATCCGGTACCTTTGGATGCAGGGATAGGTTAAAGGTGAAGTACAAAGTTTATACATGAAGTATTAATTCCAGCTACTCTGTAGAAAGTCATTCACTGAAAGAGTGAGTTTCTCTTTCAGAAAATAAAAAACCAAAACCACCTAAAACCTTCTTTCTCCAGATGCTCCCTCTGAAAGCCTTCAATTGTCCTGTTCACTGGGGTTGTTGAAGCAGTGTGTTCCTGGTAATCTTTACTGAATCACAAAATGCTGGAGGGGCACTGAGCAGGAAAAGAAAAGCAAGAATAATGTTTTACCTTCCTGCTTACTCCCAAAACTGAACAAACAGTCAACAGAGCTGTAACTTGAGCTTTTTACTTCAGCAGCATGAAAAGCTTTTACACTTGTAGCTCATGTGCAGCTTTTTTGAGCCATCTGAATAACACAGGTACCTGGGAGCAGACTTTAATGCCTCAAACAAGCTTGCTCTTTGACTTGAGTAAAGAGCACCTCGAGCAGAAAGGTGATGTGAAGAGGAAGAACTGCTTGAGTATGCTTAATCTTCTGGGAAAAGGAAAGTGTGTGGCATCAATGCATTAGCAAAAAGAATACAGCAGCTAGAAGCTGATGGAAGGTTGCATTTGCCTTCTTGTCAAACTGTAGACCCGTGTCAATAGGATGTTACAGTGATCCATGTCCAGGCCAGGGACAAAATGCTTTTACAGCCATTTCTTGTCAAGGTTTGGGAAACAGGTAACAGAAAGCTAGTTTCTCTGTATCTCCCTTAGTTTTAGGAACCTCTAATGTGCCTTGTTTCAGGAGGAAGAGCTGCGTAAAGGGGGAGATCCTAAATACGCTCATCTAAACATGGATTTGCACGTCTTCATTGAGGTTTTTGGACCCCCTTGTGAAGCGTATGCTCTGATGGCTCACGCCATGGAGGAAGTCAAGAAGTTCCTCGTTCCAGTAAGTATGCTGCTGTTCTTTCCTTTCTGAAGGAGGTAGATGGGTTGTGAATATAAGAATGGGCAAAGTTTGCACAGTGTTAATGTTCATACTGCAGGAATTGGAGTTGAGGAAGCCTGGAGTATAGTGTGTTTGCATGAATCTTGCATGAAGACATGTTTTATTCTCCTAACCATGATTAGAAGATACACATACACAGGGCAATTGTACAGGAGAGTTGAAGCAGGTATTTCTCTGCCAGTTCTGGCTGTGGACACTGGGCTGGATGGGTTGCTTCTCTAGCTCCATGTGTCAGTTGTAGTGGGAGAGCCTGGCATAGAAGAGACTTCTTGGATGAGTTCCTCTGACTTGGAACTGTAAACTCCAGAAATAGAGCTAGAGAGCTTCATTGGTCAGATCAGAAAGTAAGTACAAAGATGTTTGTGCTCAAAAGGAGTGGTGTGAGGGTGAGGAGGGTGACTGCTCAGGCAGCTCAGTAGTAGTGTTCAATGTTGAAGCTGTTTTCTGAGACACAGCTGTTAAATCAGTATTTCTTTGAACACAGATGATGATAAGGAACCTCTTTTTGCTAACCAGGTATTTATACAGATGACTCTTGTCTACTTGGGGATGTCTTTTACTGGTGAACCTTGTAAGACCTTTATGGTCAACTTTGTGTTAGTGTTGTGCCAGTACCTAACACCACAGTGCTGGAGTATCACCTCCAAGAGCTGCACAACCTGAAGGAGCCTTTCAGATGTTATTGAAACAATAGTGTTGCTCACTAAATTAGGAGAAAAAAGCCAACAAAATGAGAAAGCAGCATGCAGTGCTTCCTGCCTCTGGCTAGCTCAAATGCCTGGCAGGTAGATCACTGAACATGCTGTCACTGTGCTCTGCAGCTGAGCTTGGAGAGCTCAGATGTTCTGTCTGAAATACCAGAGGCCAGTGGAACTCAGGAGTGTGGGGTAGTAGGGAAGTGTGGAAAAGCATTTGGATACTGTGTGATTTCTGCAAGTCTGACACAGAGAGGAGGAGAGATTGCTGTGTGAAGTGTCTTTGAAGGAAAGAGGTCATCTTCAAGGAGCCCCTGGGATGTACAAAACCTCAGCTCCCTAAAGCAAGCGTGCAGCCTTGCTATTTAAAGTGTCTTATCTATTGCTGCCTTCAAACAATGTGTTAAACTTGTGAAAATTGACAGAGAAGTCACTGTGGAAGCCAGCAGTGCTGTGAAGACACATCTGGTAGGAGACTCCTTGCTTTGTGGTGTTGCTATGGCATCGTGAAGATCCTCAGATCGAGGCCCAGCCTGCCTGTGTATTGAGGGGAGGAGTACAATGACTTCTGCAGGGTCACCAGAGATCTGTACTAATTCCTGAAGCCAGATCCCCTGAGGTGATAAAAATGCACAGAGCCAGACACATACTGTGTTCCTAAGAATATGAAAAGACAGCCTAGGTTTGAAGATGAGTGTTTACTCTTTGTCAGGCTTTATGGTATCCTGTTCCTCCAGTGTGTTTGAAACGCAGCAGTATTTGACATGGGCTCACTGCCAGCCACTTGCCTTTAAAAGAGAGCTGTAAGGTGCACGAGGTGAGATGTGTCTTACCTGATTTCACCTCTGAACTCTCCAACACTACCAATAAATCCTGTGACATCCCTGGCATGATGGTCATCAGATGCCTCCAGAACCCCTATGAGAGAGGTCCCAGGGACCACCTGCCATGCTCCCAGACATGGAGGTGGATTGCCCTTCTCGGCCAGTTTGGACAAGACTGCCAGCTGTGCACTGCTGCCTGCTGAGCAAATCCCAGTAAAACGAGCCAGCAGATGTCCATTGAGGACTATCAGGTGAATTTCATTGCAGCATGGTAGCCTGTGATATCCTGGAGTACAGACTGGCTAGTTAGGTGCTCTTTGGAGCTGACTTTCTCCCCTTTTTAGGATATGATGGATGATATCTGTCAGGAGCAATTCTTGGAGCTCTCCTATCTGAACGGTGTGCCGGAGCCAAACCGTGGCCGAGGAGTCCCTGTGCGGGGAAGGGGAGCAGCTCCACCGCCACCTCCGCCGGTTCCAAGGTATCTCACCCAAAGGCACAGGCTTGGAAATGCTTGTTCAGATTTCTGCTGCTAGATAAGGTTAAGCTACTTGTGCACATCAGCTGTTGGCCTCAAGCTTGGCTTTTGGCCAGGGCATTCTAGCCTTGTGTTGCAAGCTTGCTTTTAGCAAGCTGGCATCTAATGCTTTGAGATGTAATCTGGTGCAGTGGATGTCTTCTGCATTATTTTTGATGGCTGAAATCGGTACTTTATAAAGTAACCTTTCAGAAAAGGGCCTCCAAAATCCTGGATAGATGAATGTGTCACATTTGCTTCTGTAGCCTTCAGCAGAATAAGCATTTCCAGTTCAAACCGGCCTTCCCTTGAAAGTTATGGAATGATGATCCTGTCCTTGCTGTCAAGCCATTGGGATAAATTGATGATAAAACTCTTATTACTCTAATTCTTGCTTCCCTGTTTCATGGGGGAAAGTCTTTGCTTCTGTGTTTGGCCCAGAAGTGTCCCTGCTTATCTCCTCATTGATCTGTACGGCCCTGCAGGCCTGGCAGTCGTCACGGGTTAGTGATGGAGGGCTGTTTAAAATGACCTCTGACAAACCACTAGGCAAAGTTCTGTGTCAGATTCACTTCTTTGTCTGTACAACTTGCAAAGCACTGGAGTTCTCATCTCAGAGGAGGGTTTTGTAAGTCCTGCAATACCACAGTACTCTCGTGCTTTCGTTCTTGATGATTTCTGACTGATCTCATGGTGCCAGTGTTTATCTACCGAGCTGTTGCATTGCAAGGTAGGCGTGGGAAGCGCCTGCCCTGCCCTGCGTGCTCAGCACACCAGCAGTACCACAGTAGCTGCTCACAATCCTTTTTCTCTTCTTTGCAGGGGCCGTGGTGTTGGGCCTCCCCCTCCTCCTCCTCGGGGGGCTCTGGTGCGAGGAGCCCCGGTACGAGGGGCCATCGCCCGGGGAGCTGCCGTAGCCCGCGGGGTTCCTCCTCCCCCGGCCGTGCGCGGTGCTCCCGCACCCAGAGCGCGTGCAGCTGGCATCCAGAGAATACCCCTTCCTCCTCCTCCTGCTCCAGAAACCTATGAGGAATATGTAAGAAACTCTGTGTCTTTGTAGTTATTGAATTCCAGCTAGCATGATGTCTTAGCATTGTTTACAGAAGGGCTCCAGCCAGTAAGATTGCTCTGGAGAAGCGACCACCAGCACAGACACTGGTGTGGTGCTGGGTGGCCTGCACTGCCTCTTAGTCCTCAAAGAAGGGATCCACTAGTGTCTGTGGGGAAGAGGTGGTTTCTGTAAAACCGAGACATGTCCCTGAGACTGAAGTTTGCTGTAACTGTCAGTGCACAGTAGAGAAACTGCATCACAAAGACTGATGTGGTTCACAGCGCTTCATCTCCCTGTGAGCAAGGAGCAGCAAAGGTTTCTCACTGCCCCTAAAATCCTTCAAGTAAATATGTGAATGAACATGGTAATATTTCAAGTCACATAATCCCACCCTCTTGCCAAGCTTAGCTTAGCATCTCTGTTCTGGGTAATCTCAAGGCAAAACAAGCCAACTGATTTTGATGTGCCAGAGCATTTAGGGGAATCCTCACAAATGCTGATGCATTGGAAAGGTCTGTTTGTCCTCTCAGTAAAACTGCTCAGTTTTTCCACTGAAACAAGTCGTAAGTGAATAGATCGGGTTTGGTCTGCCTGTAAGTCTGTGTTTTGGGTAGCAAAGGTATCTTGTCTTGGCACGTGGATTTGTACCGCAGACAAACTGCAGCCTTGGACACAGACACACCAATGACTTGGAAAGGCCTTGTAAATATTGGCATGGTTCATTTGTCCCAAGCCACAGGGCACGAGCAGATCTGAGCTCCCTGTGTCTCATGATTGAATGCAATCCCTGTGGCAGCCAAGGATTCACAGGCTCCCCTGGAAGCTGCTGTTGCCTGGATTCAGTTTTGCCATTACTCTTGGTCAGCTGTTAAGCTTTGGTCCTTCCATTAACATCGTCTGTGTCGCCGTCCGTTCCAGGGCTATGATGATGCCTATGCAGACCAGAGCTATGAGGGCTATGAAGGCTACTACAGCCAGGGCCAAGGGTAAGTTTGTTTGTCTCCTGGCTGTTGCTGAGACAATTATGCATGATCTTTTTTTTTCCTCTTGTCTTTTATTTCTTTAAGGACATGGAAACACTCATTTCTGAGTTTGAGCTGTAGGGAAAGTGCCCTATTCTGGAATCCAGGAGTGCCTGGGGAATAACTTTTGGGAGTGTCCCAGTGTCCTTGACAATTCTGTAAGCACAGTGATCAGACACACCACAGCCACGAGCAGTATTGGGCATCTTTGCTTTTCAAGTGTTTGTGCAAGTTGTGTCAGTTTAGGGATATGATTTCAGCACTGTGTGTAACCAACATAATTACTCTTCCAGGGACACAGAATACTATGATTATGGACACGGGGAGGCACAGGAAACCTATGAAGCTTATGGTATGTCTGGGAATACTGTTCTCTTGACAGGGAAGGGGCTGCACGTAGTGGGGAGTTGCTTGTGGCTGACCCAGGTGTTTTCCAGTGCCACTCCATGCTCTTGAGTAAAAACGTGGAGGATCTCAAGTAATTGTCATGGTAGAATATTTACACCCTACAGATTATCCAGGGCTGAACCACTGAAGGTGTTCTGTGGGGATTAGGTTCTTACCCAGCTGGATTGTCTCAAAGGTGATGCTTTTCCAAGTCCATGGTTTTTTACCTACGGAAATGTCTCTTCATTTCCTTGTAGCTTTGGAGTATTTTGAGAGCTCTGCATTGCCACCCACAGCACTGCCTTTGCTGCAGTCTGCTTTCCACAGATTAGATTTTGTTGAGCTGGATGAGGGCATGGTTCCATCTGCTTCCTTATCCTCAGAAACCTGCAAGCTGATGCTGCCTCTGCACTACACATTTGCTCAAAAAATGGATTTAAATGTCAGATGAAGGCTTCCCTTTGACTAGCTGAAGATAAAATTGGCCAAAATTGTTCCAAGTAGTCTGGGAAGTTTAGCTAATTTGAATTATGTAAAGTTATCAACTTAAGCTAGACTGAGGGCTGTGGGAGACCCAATTTAACCACAACTGTGCAAATCAAGTGTTGAAAACAATACATCAGAGGTGTGCTGGCAATAAAGGACTGGGTGACAGCATTGGGGGTTTTTTGAACTAGTTGATGAATTGGAGCTTATGAATGGCATCTGCACGTGGCAATGAGTAAGAATCATTTTCCTCTCACTGCAAACAAGCTGAACTATAAACAAGTTAATGCTGCACTGCAAGCTGCTCAGTTGCATAGGAATGGGCTGCCTTGAAAACAGTCCCTTCAGCAGAGCATCAGTTGCCTGAAGGTGTGAATAGATGCAGGTAGTGATGGTTATCACCAGCTGCAGGGGCTTTCTGGGATCCTCAGGAGCTGGGAATCCCATCAGGGACGTGCAGTTGTTAACAATCCAGTGGCTGTCTCCCTGTGCCAGCCTCGGGGTGTTCCCTGCTCTGGGCTTAACTTGTGAGACAAGTTCAAATTCAGGTGCTGAACCAGGGATGCTTTTCCACCCCAAGCTACATTTGAGTAGACAGCTGCTGTCAGGAACCTTGGCTGTCTTTCTTGCCGTCAGTGACTTGGTTGGTTGCCTGTGTTAGTCACGCAGCACAAAGAGGTTTTTGTGCCGCCTACTTGGTAGGAGAGCAGTGATGTTGTCTGGGATATGAAGGCCAAAATGCTCATTGTATACTTGGCATGAAATTGCCACAGCTAATCTGTTTATCCACAGTCATTTCCTTTGGTCTCTGCTTTCATGAAAACAGAATTAGAGAAATAGATCCTTGAGCCAGGCTGGAGACAGTTTGGAGAAGGCAGGAAGGTGCTCCGTGGTGGTAGGAACAGCCTGGGCTGTCTTCCGGCCTTCAGACGCTTGCTTGCAGAAGTTGGTGACCCTGGAGAGGAGTGGACATGCAAGTCTGAGTGTTGCAAGCACAAGCCACAGTGGAAGCTGAAGTTGTATAGTTGGGGCCTGAGCTAGCTCAGGGACAGAGGGGATGTGTGATCCTCATCTGCTTCAGTGGTGGCTGTATGTAGCAGGAAGGGCTTGTCGGGTGCTTTGTCTGGACAGCAGCTCATGCTGGTACAACAGCAGTAAGTGATGTCTGCTGGGAAGAGGTGAGCAGATGCTGCTCTTGAGAGCTGCAGCTGGAAATTTTCCTGTGTTGAGGGAGGGGAAGGAACAGCAAGTCCCAGTCAGGAACAGACTGGTGCCTGGCAGTTCAGTCAGACGCTGCCATCCTAGAGCAGCGCAGGGACTTAATTATTGCAACACAGTTGTCTAGAAGCTGCCTTGCCTGGTGTCTGGGAAGGAGGGAAGCACTACTTGTAGTGATTCCCCCTCAGCCAGACCTCAGGGTTTTAGATGCTGCCAGCTCCCAGCCCCATGGGCCGTGGCTGCTGCGACCTTCGCCGGCTGCCAGAGCTGCCCTGTGAATCGGCCTTGGCTCTGCTGCAATTAATTACTCCTAAAAGGCACCAGGTTTGTCCAAGCCAGGGCTTAGGCGAGCTGTAGGAGCTGCAGGCTTCCCAGGGATCCAGCTCAAGTGGCGTTTTTCCCCTGTAACATCAGAAGTGCTGCAGCCCAGGGTTTTGGTGGGCCACGGGGCGTTTGAGAGGCCGGTTTTGGGATGGAGCGGCTGTGACGATGCCCTGTGCCTCCGTGTGGGCTCTGGAAGGGGAGCCCAGCCACCCCCTCCATGCCCCTCAGCTCCCAGCACTCCACCTTCCTTGACATATCCCTCTCTTTTCCGCAGGGCAAGATGACTGGAACGGAACCAGGCCCTCCCTGAAGGCCCCGCCGGCCAGGCCAGTGAAGGGGGCCTACAGAGAGCACCCATACGGACGTTATTAAAAAACAAACATGAGGGAAAAATATCAGTTATGAGCAAACAGTTGTTACTGATTCTTGTATCTCCCAGGATTCCCGTTGCTTTACCCACACCAGACAAGTAATTGTCTAACTGTTTTTCTTCGTGGCCCTTTTTCTCCCACTCCATCCTCACCCTGCATTCTGGCTTCTGTACGTAGTATTTTAAGATGAGTTTTAAATAGACTTAGAGGAGCGACTTTAAGTTCTTTTTATCCCTTTTTTTTTTAAGTGTGTAGATGGCTTTTCTTTCTTTGTTGTTTAGATCAACACAAACTGTACCTTTTTTAATTAAAAAGAAAACACACAAAAAAGAGTTAAAGCTGTTAGTTTCCAACGGGACGTGCTTCTTGCTTAGCAGTTATGAAATTATGGGTTTTTATAAGTTTGGTTTGATTAAGGAACCCCATAAAAGTTGTAGTTGCAGAATCCCAAAGTAGGCTACATTTCAAAATTCAGGGCTGTTTTTAAGAGCTAAAATCACAGAGTTAACGGTAGTGGCTGCCACCGTTTAAAAGGAACCTCAGCTGTCAAACCTTTCCTTAAAAGCAAGATTGCTGGTGAATCTTAAAGCTTACATTTTAAGATGAAGGATCCTCTAACGAATTAAATAGCATTGTTTTAAAGGTCATTGACTTTTAAAGAACCAAAAAAGTAAAAATTAGGTGTGTAAAATTGACTTTTCTGACGTGGGTTTTGAAATCTAGCCCCAAAACAGGCGGTGTTGAGAGGTGCTTGGGAAGCAGGATGGCAAGTGCAAAGGGGTTCGTAGCGTGGTTCTAGATGAAGAACTCTTAAAGGGGAAAAACAATCCAATGAAAGCTCTAACTGCCTAGTGTCTGATACCAGAAAACAAAAGAGTATTCCGTGATAGGCCTGTGTAAAATTACAGTCTTCTCATTTCTTTTTTATAGTGCTTGGGGCAGATAACACAGAGCAAGTTAAAAACTGGCAGGATGGCCGATGTTAGCAATCCCATTGACTCGTTCAAGTGCATCTCAACACGAGCTTTGCATAAAAAGGGACACTGCAGCTGAAAAAAACAAAACCAAACCAAACCATGAGGGGAAAAAACAAAAAGTCACTTTGTACATAGGATAAAGTCCTAATTGGATTTGTACACTGTCCTCCCACTCTGTTCCTGAAGATTAAATGCTACATGTGTAAGTCTGCCTAAATAGGTAGCTAAAACTTGTCAAAATGTCTGCCGCAGTTTGTCAATAAAGTTCAGTCCTTTTTTAATCAAAGTCAATGTGATGAATTGTCATTTTTATCTCTTTTTTTTGATTGTGAAGCAATAAAATACCTTTTTTTTTTCCAAGTAAACTTAAATTAATGCCACAGCTAATTGTCTTTTTAAACGTGGAGACATCCCAAAACGTGGTGGTTTGCCCTGTCCTCACAGTTTCTCCAGCTCAGTAAATGGGCTGAATGCTCTTTTTTTTAAAGGAAAAAAAGTATTGTTTTTCACCCCCTGGAAGTTGTTGAAAAGCAGTTTTGATGCTGTGACTATGGCAGCAATCTGACTTCAGTCTGCTGGTTGTGTTTTGCTGGTTCTTGCCCAATTGGAGCGGCCTGGCGCAGCATTCCGGCCCGCAGGCTCCAGCCTGGGGTGCGATGGCTGGTTTAAACGTAGCGTGACAAAAGGAATGCTCAACAGTGCCAGGCTTAGCTTGCCAGCAGGAGGAGAAGGAAGCTTGCTTTCTGCTTCAGGCAAAAACCCCTAACCCCCTTGGCTAAGATGATGTGCCCTTCCTCCTTTTACATGGAAGCCTCTTAAAATGTCTCTTTCTTTGAGAAGGGTGCTGCAGTTGCTCCCCGTATCCTTCTGCGAGGGTGTGTATCTAGAGATGTACAACATCATAAACTGCTGCTTAGAGAGACATGCAAAATGGTTTGTGTTTCCCATCTGCAATGTGAATCTGGCATGCTAGGGGGAAAGAGACCTAAACTGCTCGGGGGTGAAAAATGGAGCGTTAGGAAGCAAACTGCGCTGGAGCAGTGCACGACCGAGGGGGAACACTTCAAAAACAAACCAAGGAAGTTGTATTTGGAGATTTGTTATGAAAGTGTAAATAACTTGAATTCTCAACAATGGTTTGGAGTCAGCTTTCAGGGACATAATGTCTTGCTTGATGAAAAGATCACCCTATACCCCCCTTTTAAAGGAAAGTTATCGCAGGAGAATCAGGATGTGTAAAGCTAACAGGCATCGAAAGCCCAAAAGGTAACCTAAATGTCTGATTTTAATAGCACATTTCTCTTTTATATAAACTGTGACAGCAACTTGCATAAACTTGACTGAACCAACCCTTCAGCTGTTAATTTTAATGTTAAAAAAGCCCAAAAAAAAAGAAATGTTTAAAATAAACGTTTAAAAACAAGAAAAAAACCCAACCAAGCAAAGCAAAGGCACATGGCTTGTGCATAAATTAGCTCTAACTTTAATACTGTGCCCTTTGAAACACGCACTGTCACCTAATGTGGGCAAAGAGGAATCGGCGAGCTTAAATACCAACCGGTGTAAAAGTGCCAACGCGTGTAGAGAGTCCTGCTGCTGCCAGGCCCCCTCTGCTCAGCTCTTCTAAACCTAAAGATGTGAAATGATGGCCCTTTGTAGACCCCCAGTATTGATATTTACTGTGAAACTGTTCAATGCTCAGCTTAAGTTGCATGCTTTCCTTCCTGTGTAATTGCATGCAGGAGTCTTTGGGTGTGTGTTCTCTGGGGCTGTGCTCGCACTGGGGACGCTCACAAATGTCCTTCCCTTTGCAGGAGTCAAGAGTACGTGGCTGTGAGTCACTTGGGTGAGGACGAGCAGGGGCAACACGAAGTGGGTAAGTGTGTTTGGTTTTTGCCACCCGTTGCAAGCTGCTAACATGTTTGGTGTGGGAGTTGGGTGGGGGGAGGCACCATCTGAGCTGCTAAATTGAAGCCATTCTTTCTAGACCCAGAAATAAATGACTCTTGGGAAAGGCCGGTTACATGAGTGATGTTCTTGCAGAGGTCGTGGTGTGGAGGAGGCTTTGGGATGTACCTGCATAGAAGCTCTCCCAGCGAGGTCCTGTGGAGAAGGAGGTTTAAGTGGATTTGAGGAGAGAAGGAAATCATTGAGTGGTTTAGGTTGGGAAGTACCTTAGAGCTCACTCCAACCCCCATGCCATGGGCAGTGACACCTTCCTCTAGAACAAGGTGCTCAAAAGCCCATCCAACCCGGCCTTAGAACACTGCAGGGATGAAGCATCCACAGCCTCTCAGGGCAGCCTGTGCCAGGGCCTCACTGTCCTCACAGGAATGAACCTCCTGACAGCTCAGTCTGTCCTCTTTCACTTTAAAGCCATTGTGGTGGGGGGATGTGGCTGTTGGAGCTGATTCCTGGCTGACATGCTGACCTTCACCAGAGCAGGCTCAGCAGCAGAGCAGCATTGCAGTTGTTACCCCGTGCTCTGGAAACAGAGCAGCCCAAGGAGCAGCTCAGGAGGAATCCCTGTACAAGCCCATAATGCTTTAAAATGACAGACTGCAGATTTTGGACCAGATGCTGCCCAGCTAGGCCTTGATAGTTCTACCCCTTCCATGCCCCCATCAATGAGCTCTGAATGGGGGGGGATTTATGGCTTTTTGTCTGCTGTCCTTGCCAGAGAGGGCTTGGGTAGTGGTCCTGCTGGGCTGGCTGGGACATACTAGCTCAGAGCCCCTCAGGGCTACATGTCTGATGCCCTGAGCCTGCAGAAGGGGGTGATGGACCCCCCCCCAGCACCTTTAGGGTGCCAGTCAGGGCTCACAGTGGTTGGGCTCCCTCTGACAACTGCTGTGACCCCAATGACTTGCTTGTTTGCCAATAAATACCTTAGTAAACACACAGGAGTGCTTGGCTGGGGAGACTGTCAGGAGTGACCTGCTTACAGAGCAAGGACACATCTCCCCCAAGGCCCCGAGGCAGCAGCTGCCAGCGTTGCCTTTGGGGACAGCTAATCGCTTCCTCTCAAATCTTGAGATCACTGAGAAGTCTGAGCTCTGTAAATAAAAGAACAAAGACATCAGCCCTTGGAAACCCTGAAGTCGAGTGGCTTCAAAAGGCAACGCTGAGCAGCCCTGGGCATGGGACATCAAGGACACAAGTGTTAATTTATGTGGAACTGTAAAGCTAACAAAGGAGCTTCTCTTATCTTGGGAATGGGGAAGCAGGAATCTGTGGAGATGCTGCCACAGAGTGAGATTGCCCTCAATACTGTGACTTGGCCATTGGATCTGTGGTGTTCTGTGAGGGGAGATGATGATGTGTCTGGATTTGTGGCCCGAATGCATCTTCATTTACAGTGTAATTGGAACATCCATTTCTGTGCTGGTGTACCAATCTTTCCCGTTTCTTTCTTAATAGGCACAGCTTTTATATCAAGTGGAAAAGATTTGATAGAGATCATCTATTATGATGCAGTTTTTTACCAGTAGAAGTGGATCTTGTGACACTGCCTTTGGAGTAACACAGCTTGCTTGTGCATTGCCTTTGTTGCATGTTGATGTGAAAGATGTTCGTGTCCTGGAGGAATGTAAATCTCAGTACCTTGAAAATAACTGTATCTGCTAAAAGCATTTTGAAACCATGCCCTGCATCCAACGTCCTCCTCCCTCCCATGGTGTTACTACACACAGATTTTAGCCTCCAGTCTGCAGGAGCTAATTTGAGATCCCAAAATAGCCATCAGCATCGGATGTGCCTCTCAAAGCTGCTCTAATTAGCCAGACGTTCTGGGGGTGACACAGGGCTTTGGAATTCGTGAGGGGTAGAGATTCCTTTGAGTACTGAGGGCTGAGTCACACAAATAACCTTCCCTGTCCTACCACCACGTAGCCACTGGAGGTAGCATTCTGCTGGCCGTGAGCTCACAAGCGCCGCTGAGCCGCGTCTCCCGAGTGCCCCGAAGGACTGAGCCACATCTTCTTGTTTGTAGGATTTTGCTGAAGGCCATAAATGAGATCAAAGCCTCTATTGTGCTTGGGACTGTACAGTGAGATGTACAGCAGCAGCTCTGTCTCCTCTGTGCAAGTGTTTCCCAGCAATCCTGCTCTGTTTGAGAGGAGCTTGGCTCTAGAAACATCCTCGTGCTGCAGAGCACTCCGTGCCTCAGCAGTCCCATCTTCTCTGGCCCTTGCCCTGAGTGGCCTCAGCTTCTTCAGCCTCTATTCCAGCCTTTTGGTATAAATATTCAGGCTGGGCTTGCTCAGAGCTGGGACAAACCTGGACTTTACACCTCCTCAGGGAGGTCTCACCATGGTGGTTCATAGCCAGGATCTCAGACCAGCAACAGGAGCAGGAAACTGAGCTTGCAGGAGAACCCCTCTGCCTGGTATTGCAGAGATGTCCCCAGCAGCTTGTTGTGGGAGGAGGCTGTCACACCCTGCCCATTCCCTGACCCTGCTTTCAGGTTGCTGTTTGGATTATTAAATAAAGCAAATGGCTACGAGCTTTCACTGTGGGATGTTCCTCTGGTATTGTGATGCTGAGCTGAAAGCACAGTGGCTGCAGACGTTACCTCTGTAACTGCACGTTTGGTGAGCTGGGTTGAGAGCACAGCTGCACTCCCTGTTTGGCTCTTAAAGCAGCTCATTCTTTTTTTTACACAGAGTGAGTTTTTAAAATTGTATGAGAGCATCTGTCACCAACAGAGCCAAGAAAAACAACTTCCACACGTGCCTCTTCCCTTCCTCAAGCCCTGCCGCTGCTCTGCTAAGGAGCACCTGGGCTGAGGGGGCTTCCTGCAGCCTGTGAGAGACCCTCCAAATGGCCCCAGAGGAGGAGAGACCAGCTGTGCCCTGTTTGGGGGGGGCTGCAGAGGAGAACAGGCTGTGCTGCTAACAGGGCTCTGCTCTGGGCTGCCAGGAGCCCAGTACATATGGTGCTTTTGGGGAGAAAGACTGGGCTCAGGGAAATTCTCCTTCAATTGATAAACCTGTTACATCTTGGAGGAGATGTTGGACACGTGCCCAACTTGTAAGCTTTGGGGGGTGGAATTTCTGCAGGCTGGGCAGGGCCCAGGGGAGCTCCCCCCTCAAATGGAGATGTTACTCCTGTGTGTGCAGGGGAGGCTGAGCTGTGAGCACAGAGCAGGAAGCAGCGCTGTTCCACTCGGCTGAGCCTCCCAGCCCTGACATATGTTTTAATAGAAATGTTTTGCTTCCACACTCATTTTGCTCCTTTTGCAAAGTGGGATGAACCTCCAGTGAGCTGATAAAGGAACCCAGTCGAGATGCTTCGCTGTGGCTGGGAAATAGGAACCTGCCGGCTCTTGGTGAGTGCTGGAGGATGCCAGAGCCTCCCTCAGCAGCCACAGAGGCTGGGGAGCAGCAGCTGTGTGTTGGAGTGCTGAAACAGAAAGTGTTTTCCAGTTAAGCTCGTTCATTTTACCACTGGCTTTAGAACCAGCTATGACCAAAGGCTTGTTTGCAGTTTACAAACTTGTTTTTAACCTCAGTACCTCCTGTTACCTTCAGACTTGTTGCTGGGAGATGCTGTAAAACCCACAGGATGCTCCTTGGTTTTTGATGGCTTCAAAACCAGTGAGAAATGAAACGTGATCCCCATGGAGGTTTATTAGTGATGGCTTTGCCTCCAGCCCAGACAGGGCTGCTGAGCATCAGCGGGGCAGTGTAATGCTCCATCTGCCCTGGAGCATCGAAACACGCCCGGGTTCAGGTGAATCCGCTGAGAAGCGATGCAGGGGAACCACGTTGTTCCAGGGCGTGGCGCTGGGAGGCGGCAGTGAGCGAGGGGCGCTCGGCACGTGTCGGGAGCCGTTATCACGCCCCTAATAAAGCCTGAAATGAGACGCGCATTTAGTTATTCGTTCACTGGGGCTTTCCAGGGCCTGGGCGGGGCTGCTGCGGTTACTCTCCCTGCTGCAGCGTCAAGGGGAGGACGCGGGGAGGGGGCTTTGCCGCAAGAAGGGGGGTGGTTTGAAGGGGTTGGTTTGAAGGGGGGGTGTTTGGGGAGGGGGGTGTCCAGCGCTGCCTCGGCGCGCGACGAGTCCTGCGGGGCTTTGGGGGCGGGGCCTGGGTTGAAGGGGCGTGGTCTCAACGGGGCGTGGCCTCGGTGGAGGGGCGTGGTCTGGTTGAAGGGGCGTTGCTTGTGTGGGCGTGGCCTCGGTGGAAGGGGCGTGGCCTGGGTGGAGGGAGCGTGGTCTGTTTGGGGGCGGAGTCTCGTGGGAGGGGCGTGGCTTGCTGCGTGGGGCCGCCCCCCCCGGCCGGAGGAGGAGGGGGAGGAGGTTTGTCCGCCCTCGGCCGCCATCGCGCCGCCGGCCCCTCCCGCCATATTGTGGCCGGCGCAGGCGGAGCGGCGGCCGGAGGATGGGTGAGGGGGGAAGCGAGCGGCGGGACGGGAGCGGCACCGGGAGCGGGGCGGGGGGACGCGGGCGGACGCGGGCGGGACGCGGGGGAGGGGGTGAGGAGGCGCTGGAGAGCCCCCGGCTCGCCCCGCCCCGCTGGGATGGGGGCGGCTCCTGGGCCGCGGCCTCGCCCGGAGCCCCCCCGCAGCCCCCTGCTCGCTGCGGCCCCGCTGCGCGCTCCCGGAGCCCCCCCGCAGCCCCCTGTGCCCTCCCTGCACGAGTCTTGTGTCCCGCTGGAGCCTGAGGAGACCTCGGGGCTTTCCTGGGGTCCGTCCTGACAGCCCCTGGCCCCCACAGCACCCCTGCAGCCCCCACAGCACCCCCCACAGCACCCCCTTAGATCCCACGGCACCCCTGTAGCGCCCATGGCACCCCTGTAGCCCCACAGCACCCCTGCAGCCCCCACTGCCGTGCCACAGCTCTGGCCTGCACCCCAAGGGCTTTCATAGTCCCCACGACCTTTTATGCCCCACTTGTGCCCCCAGACTCCCATTTGCCCCCTGCAGCCTCTGCCTGCAGCCCAGGAGTGTCTGTGGCCCCTGCCTGCACCTCTGGAGACCCACAGCCCCCAGCTTGTGCCCTCACATCTGCCTCTGCTCCTTCAGAGCCCCCAGCCCAGACCCCAGAGCACCTGCAGCCCCTGTTGTGCTTCTGAGGCCCCACTGGCCTCAGAGATGGCTCCAGTTTTGGGGTGTTTTTGCAGCCCCCTCATTCTCCTGCACTGACACAGCCCTTTTGCTGGAGGACTCTGGAGCTCAGCAGAAGCTTTACAACCCATTTCAGTGCAGTCTCTTCTTCAGCAAGTCTCTTCACATCAGCTGCTGATTCCTGGGTGATGCCAAGGGGAGCTCAGCCCTGGCAAGGGGAAGCAGTGAGCAGTGGATGTGACCTCATCTGAGCTTCCTCCTGGCTCAGGTTTCACCTCCAGGAAAGGGGCTGTTATCACCCACAGCTGGGGAGGCTCTGCTGAGGGGCAGCAGGACGCAGGGAGGGTTTTCAGAGCCTTGGTGTTGATGCTGTTTACACTCTGAGCAGCCAGACTTTGGGCTGACACACCACAACAGCAGTGCCCTAAAATCCCAGCTGCCTTCTCCTACCTTAAAGAAGCCAAACAAAGGGAAAGGCCAGTCTGTGTGGTTTTGCAGCTGTCCCCTGACAGGAGCTGTGAGCCTTTGACCCTCCTTGGGCAAAGGGGGCTGAGGGGACACCCTCAGGGTACTGAACCCTTTGGGTGAAGGGTGTAACACCCTCCTGAGTGTTTTGCTCTGCCTGTAACACAGGGACAACACTGTGGGGGTGAGATTAAATTCCTTGCAAAGCACCTTGGGTTGAGAGAGAGGCATCAAAAGCCTGCACACAGAGCCAGGTGAATTCACAGCAGCTCAGCAAGCTGCTGCATGTCTGGAGAGTGTTCTCAGAGGCTGCACCTGTAGCCTGTGGCAAACAGGAGATGCAGAAAATCACAGAACCCCCCCAAAGGCGGAGTGGGCAGGGCCCTGCAGAGCTGCTGCAGCCCCAGCCCCTGCTCCAGCAGCTTCCCCTGGCTCAGGGGGGTTTGGAAACCTCCCGAGAAGGAGCCTCCACACCCTCCCTGGGCAGCCTGGGCCAGGGCTCCCTCACCTCAGCACCAAAGGAGCTTCTCCTCCTGTGCCAGGGGAACTGTTTGTGCTCCAGTTGATGTCCTTTACCCCTTGTCCTGTCATTGGCCACCTCAGCAAATGAGACCAGCCCCATGCTGCTGACACCCACCCTTTGGGGATGGATCAGCCTTGATAAAAGGCCCCCTGAGCTCAGGCAGGAGGATGCTCCATCCCCTCAGCATCCTGCTGTCCCTGCCCTGGCCTCTCTCCAGCACTTCCCTGTCCCTCCTGAGCTGGGGAGCCCAGCCCTGGACACAGGACTGCAGCTGAGGCCTCCCCAGGGCAGAGCAGAGGGGGCAGCACAAGCTCCCTGCGCTGCTGCCCCGGGACACGCTGGGACAGGCTGGGACAGGCTGGGTGGGTTCCCCTCAGGGCACAGAGCAGCCTTAATGACACCAACCTTTCTCCTTCCAGTTGCCAGGGCTGAAGGCAGAAGCCCGAAGTGAAGAGCAGAGCAGCCCCTGTGTGTTGCCATGGCCGGGGGCCGGCGGGGCCCCAGCCGCGCCTCGTACTGCCGCAGCGCCCTGTGCGAGCCCGGCGCGGCCGCCTCGGGCGGCTCCTGCGTGACAGGCGTGCGCTCCCGCACCAGGTACGGCCTCCTCCTGCTCCACACACCCAGCCAAGCCTGCTGCTCCCCTCTGGGGCAGCCCTGAGCCCGCCTCTACCCACTCAGCGGCGGGTTTCCCCGTGCCCGGTGCCAGGACAAGGGGTGACGGGCATCGGCCGCAGCGCAGGCAGCGCCCTGGCACAGGAGGAGAAGCTCCTTGGTGCTGGGGTGAGGGAGCCCTGGCCCAGGCTGCACAGGGAGGGTGTGGAGGCTCCTTCTCTGGAGGTTTCCAAACCCCCCCGAGCCAGGGGAAGCTGCTGGAGCAGGGGCTGGGGCTGCAGCAGCTCTGCAGGGCCCTGCACACCCCACCAGTCAGGGACTCCGTGCTTTCTGTGGCAGAGTTTAGCCAGGTCAGGTGGGGGGAGGGCTGTGGGGATTTTTAGGCTCTGACCAGGTTGGTTTCATCTGTGTGGCAGAGGAAGGAGAAGGGGAGCACTGACAGCAGTGCCCAGGCAAGGACATGCCTCGTGACCTCTCTGCAAAGGGAGTGTTGGATCCATCCTCACACGCTCCCTGCTCACAGCCCTGGGCCAGGCCATCTGCAGGGATACAGCCATCCCAACAGGTTGTTGTGAGCCACCACCTCATGAGGCTTTGCTGTGGGGTCTGCACAGAGGCCCTGAGCATGTGGTGCAGACCCACAGCTCAGCTTCCCTGCAGGGGCTCTGTCACCTCCATGGCAGCCCCAGAGTGCTCAGTGCACACCTTGTGCTCAGTCCTGCTCCTACAGGAGCACTCTTAGGTCTTCAGTGTCAGTTCAAGGCAGGAGAGGTGGTGTGGTGATACCTAAAGCCCCTGCTCAGAGAGCCAGAAGAGGAGTTGGTGTTCTGTGGACAGGAGCAGTTTGTTGGTGGATTTTTCAGGCCCAAGGAGCTGAATCAGTTTCCTCAGCTTGGGAATTGGGGGTTTCAGAGGGACAGCTCAGGTTCCTAAAGCTTTCTCCTCCTGCATGGCCTTGTTTGGGGCTGGCAGCTTTCTATTCTCAGGTGGCTGATCCACCTGTGCCCACCCCAGGCCAGAAACCTTTCTGCCCTCACACCCTGAGCCTTCTGAGGCTTTCCTGTAGCAGTTTGTGCTCTGTAGTTCCTTTGAAACCCACACCCAGATTCTTTTAGCTTATTGTTTAGAGATAGCAAATCAGGAGAGATGTATCTGGGATCTGTTCCTTCCCTTTGCAGAACAGGGCTGCTGTCTGGGGTTGTGTGCATGCTCACACAGGAGCACAAACCTCTGACTAAACTTGTTTTTCCTCCATAGCTGAGTAGAAGCTGGAGAATGGGAACGGGCTGGAGTTTAATTGCTCCGTGTTTCGGGTCTTTCAAGCACTCTTAGAAATGTAAACAGCAACTTGAGGCCTGACAGCTTCCAGTTAATTAAGAGGGCCACTGGTTGCTCCTTGGAGAGCAAAACCACAGCCACAGCTTTTCAACCTGACTCCAGGGATTTCATATCAAATGACCTGGTGCTGTAGCCTGGCCCAGCTCCAGGTGCTGCTTTCCCTGGGCCGATTCCTGCTCACAGCTGCCTGTAGCAGGAGCCCAGAGCCCCTTGGTTTGGCCAGCTGAGCTCTCAGGGCAGCAGGAGCACGTGGGCTGGAGGATAAGGCTGTGTTTGTGTGTGGGGGGGGTGACTGGTGGCTTTTGGCTTGCCTTGGCAGGAGTGGTTCAGGCACAGGCCTTTCCAGCCCGCCCTTGGCGACGCAGAGCGTGGTGCCGCTGCGGCACTGCAAGATCCCCGAGCTGCCCGTGGAGCGCAGGGTCCTGTTCGAGCTGCAGCTCTTCTTCTGCCACCTGGTTGCTCTCTTTGTCCACTACATCAACATCTACAAGACAGTGTGGTGGTACCCACCCTCCCACCCACCTTCTCACACCTCCTTGGTAAGCACCAGAGGACAGAGCTGTGTGTGTGTGATGCAAACTCAGCCCTGCAGGGGCGAGTTCTGGGCACTGGCTCTTTGCTTGGCCTTCTCCTTCTGATCTTGGAAGGGAAGAGTCTAAGGAGAATAGCTTGGCAGCTTCTGTGGTGGATGTGTGTTTCTGCTCCCTGGTGGGAAGTGGAATCATTTTGGTTTTGTCCTGGCAGAACTTTCACCTCATCGACTTCAACGTGCTGACGGTGACCACGCTCGTGCTGGCGCGGCGCCTCATCGGGGCCGTCGTCAAGGAGGTAAAGTCCCCTCAGCACAGCTCAGAGCCTCTCTGTCCTCCCAGGCCAAGTGTAAAGCTGTGTCTCCCTCCTGCAGCTCCAGACCTTCCTGTCTTCCTTTCATTAGCTCTCCCCTCACACACATGACATTGATGTCACAGATCAAGTGCTGCTCCTTTACCTGCTTCCTGGAGGAAGAGTGGATTAGTCTCCCCTGTGCCCAGCTCTTCCTTCTCTCCCTGCAGGCTTCCCAGGGGGGCAAAGTCTCCCTGGCACGCTCGGTGTTCCTGGTGGTCACTCGGTTTGCTGTTCTCACTGGCACAGGCTGGAGCTTGTGTCGCTCCATAATCCACCTCTTCAGAACCTACTCCTTCCTGAACCTCCTGTTCCTGTGTTACCCGTGAGTATCCCCCTCACTGCCGTGTCAGCTCTGATGTTGCCTCAGTGCATTTCAGCTGAGTGCTGCTCAGTTGAAACGAAGCCTGGAAGTACATAAACACTTGGTTACAGACCTTCAGCTCCCCTTCTCCCTCCTGCTGTGTGACATTTCTACCTGGTGACAGGGCTTATCTTTGGCTCTTACCCATATTTCAGATGTGAGGTATTTAAAGTGGTGTAATCAGTGATCAGAGTGTTTGTGCCCTCTGACAAGGATTGTTGTCAGATTGCTGTGTCCTCTGACAGGGGTTGTGTGCTTTCATGGAATCATGGAATGGTGGGGGTTGGAAGGGACCTTTAGAGGTGAAATGTGCAGCCCCCAGCTCCACCTGCTCACTGGGTATTCAGACAAGCCCTGACTTTGGTTTAGTGTAGTTCTTTGGTGCCAGTGGAGGGAATCAGAGTCCCTGCTTCATCCCAGCTGACAAAAGGAAGGCAGCTCTGTTGCCAGTCAAGCAGTGGAAGTAGCTCTTCTCCCTGACAGACTCAGGAGGAAGTGTCTCTGAGTTCTGCCACTGGGTGCCTGTGTTTGAGCTCAGGTTGGGTGAAGCTCATCTCAGGAGCTCCCGCCAGTTCTGGCCAGCACCAGGGAGCAGGACGCGACATTTGCTGCTGTGCTGCCAGCAAAAGGCATCAGCTGGTGAGGAAATAACCCCCTTTCTGCCCTTTGCTGCCCAGGTTTGGCATGTACATTCCCTTCCTGCAGCTGAACTGTGACTTTCGGAAGAGCAGCCCCTTCCCACACGTGGCCACCATCGGCCCCCGCGAGCCGGGCGACAGCGGCCGCGGCCGGGACTACCTGGCGGTGCTGAGGGAGACGTGGAAGCAGCACAGCAGGCAGCTGCAGGGGCTGGAGGCCATGCCCAGCCACGCCTGCTGCCTCTCCCCTGACCTCATCCGCAGCGAGGTCGAGTACCTCAAGATGGACTTCAACTGGCGCATGAAGGAGGTGCTGGTGAGCTCCATGCTCAGCGCCTACTACGTGGCCTTTGTGCCCGTCTGGTTCGTGAAGGTGAGGGAAGGTCCCTCCGGGGAGGGCTGAGGGATGTGGGTCAGGGGTGGCTGTGGCAGGGTGAGACCAGGGGTTGGGCTCCAGGAGCTTTCAAAGCCTTTTCCAGCTGCAGCAGCTGTGGGTCCCCTGGCTGAGGGGTGATGGGGGAGGGCTGCTCCTCACCTCCCGCAGGACGGGAGCAGGGGAGAGGCTTGTCAAAGGTTCTGCTCTGCTGTGTCAAACCTGAAGTCAGAACTAAAAGCATCCAGGTTTATCTGGCTTAAAGCCCAGAGAACAGTGTTGTCCCAGGAAAGTGCATCCTGAGTGCTCCTGAGGGTGTGAATCCCTCTCTGAGGGACCCTGGGCCAGCTCACCCTCCACACACTGCAAGGACAGAGCTCCAGGACAAAGGGCTGGGCTTTCACAAGAGAAGCAGCATTGGAGGAGCAGGGACCTTGTTAAGATTCTTGGCCATTTTATTCATGTCTCTCATAAGTGGTGCAATGAAATCAGGTCCCTAATGTGTTGTACAAGGAGACAAATGTCTCACAGTAAATCTGTCAGACCTCAGGGATGGAGCCTGAGCCCCTGAGGAGCTCCTGCCCCTGTCAGCTGAGCAAGGGGAGCAGCAGGGACTGTCTCTGTTCTGGGTGGTGCAGGGGAGCAGCAGGGACTGAGTTTGGGTCATGCAGGGGAGCAGCAGGGACTGTCTCTGGGTGGTGCAGGGCAGCAGCAGGGACTGTCTGAGCTTGGGTGCTGGGTGCTGGCAGGATGAGTGTTTGGATGTGGCACATTCAGGAGTTGTACAACCAGCCTCCTCTGTGGGTGTTTGTTTCTTACCTGCCTGAACACTGTGTTTTGATGGCTGTGTTAGGTGAGGCTGCCCAAACACCTCTCTCACATCCTCCTTGTCCCCCCTCACCCCCCAGAACACCCAGTACTACGACAAGCGCTGGTCCTGTGAGCTCTTCCTGCTGGTGTCCATCAGCACGTTGGTGATCCTGATGCAGCACCTGCTGCCCGCACGCTACTGCGACCTGCTGCACAAAGCTGCAGCACACCTGGGCTGCTGGCAGAAGGTCGACCCAGCCCTCTGCTCCAACGTGCTACAGCACCAGTAAGGACCTCCCTGCTGGGGCTGGGGGTTCCTCTTTAGCTGGTGTGGATGGGAAGCTCAGCTCTCCAGCCACCTCTCCTCCTGGAAAACCCACAAAAGGGGATGAAAGAGTTGCTGGCTGCCCCATGTGACAGCTCACAGACACTCTGTGCTGTCCACCTCCAAGCACAGCGAGCAGATCTGAGTTTTGGCTGCTTGCCTCTGGCCACAGGCACCCACAGTTTGTCTCTGCCATGGCCGTGTGACTCCACGGGCCAAGCTCTGGGGCCTGACCCCAGCTGAGGGTGGGACAGCAGCAGGTTTCCCCGTGTCCAGCCGTGGGGGTGTGGGTCAGCTCCCTGTGTCTCTTGCAGGTGGACAGAGGAGTGCATGTGGCCCCAGGGAGTGCTGGTGAAGCACAGCAAGAACGTGTACAAAGCCGTGGGCCATTACAACGTGGCCGTGCCCTCGGACGTCTCGCACTTCCGCTTCCACGTAAGGTGCCGCGTCCCGCCCGGCAGCGCCACGCTCGGCTCGTGCCCAGCACCCCGGGCTGCCCGAGGGGCTGTGGGGAGGGGGCTGCCCACAGAGGTGGCAGGAGGAGCACAGGCCAGTGCAGCGTTTCACCTGAACCCCTCATCTCTGTGGGACCTGGACACGTTCCTGTGCCCCCTGAGCGAGGGGAAGCTGCTTGAGCCGGGGCTGCAGCAGCTCTGCAGGGCTCTGCCCACCACAGCAGTCGGGCTCTGTGTCTCCTGCCAAAGGGCAGCTGGTCCCTGTGAGCCAATTGTAATCCCAGGGGAATCCTCCCCAGCCTCACCCCTCCTGTCCAAAACCCTCCCCCCAGGCTCTGCCCTCCCTCCCTGCCTCACTGCAGCCTCTCCTCCAGTTCTTCTTCAGCAAACCCCTGCGGATCCTCAACATCCTGATCCTGCTGGAAGGAGCCGTCATCTTTTACCAGCTTTACTCGCTGATTTCCTCAGAGAAGTGGCACCAGACCATCTCCCTGGCTCTGATCCTCTTCAGCAATTACTACGCCTTCTTCAAGCTGCTGCGGGACCGGCTGGTGCTGGGCAAAGCCTATTCCTACTCTGCCAGAGACCCAGAGCACAAGTTCAACTGAGCCACTTGCACTGATGCTCAGCTCACGCCAGAACCGACAGAACGAGGAGCCCTCAGAGCTTTGTATTTTTGTTACCACTGCTTTTTGTTGTTGTTGTTGTTGTTGTTCTTTGATAACTGATGTAATTAAAAGGGGAAGACAAAGAAAACAGATATTTTTTTACTCCCAACAGTTGTTTGTGTGTTTGTTGGCTGGGCAAAGCCCCCCCAGGAAGGGGCTGGGCCTGGGGGGGGTGAGAGGAGGGGTGGGTTAGCAGCGGTGCTGGAGTTTTGGGGAGGTGCAGCGGCACCAGGGGAGGAGGAGAAGGGCAGGGAGGGGGGAGCTTGAAGCTTCAGCCGAGTCCCGTGGCAGGAGGGACCCCAGGAGGGACTCCCCCAGCCCTGAGGAGAGGGAGAGGCCGCGGCACCGAGAGAGGAGTTTAGCAGAGGGAGGAGGAGGAGGATGGGGCGCAGAGCGGCACCGCTGCCGGGGGCTCCGGCCCAGCCCAGCCCAGCCCGTGCCGGGGGGCTCCAGCCCGGCCCAGCCCAGCCCAGCCCAGCCCAGCCCGTGTCGGGGGGCTCCAGCCCAGCCCAGCCCAGCCCGTGCCGGGGCTCCCGCTGCCGCCGGTGCCGGAACGGCCTTTGTTCTGCTGCTCCACCGTCACCGCCAGGGGGCGCCCGGGGCCGGTTCAGCCGCTTTCGGCCCCGTTCGATCCCATTTCAGCCCCATTTGATCCCATTTCAGCCCATTCTGTCCCATTTCAGCCCCATTTGATCCCATTTCAGCCCATTCGATCCCATTTCAGCCCATTTGATCCCATTTCAGCCCCATTCGATCCCATTTCAGCCCATTCGATCCCGTTTCAGCCCCGTTTGGTCCCATTTCAGCCCATTCGATCCCATTTCAGCCCCATTCGATCCCATTTCAGCCCATTAGATCCCATTTCAGCCCATTTGGTCCCATTTCAGCCCATTCTGTCCCATTTCAGCCCCATTCTGTCCCATTTCAGCCCCGTTCTGTCCCGTTTCAGCACCAGGACTGGGACGCAGGCCCGGGCTGAGCCCTGGGGCAGCGCAGGCTGCAGCAGCCCCGTCCCTCCGTGCCCAGGCCGTGGCAGCCAGGGGACCCCGGGCATGGCGTGGGGGTGCCAGTGCCCAGCAGAGCCCCCAGCAGATCCCAGGGCAGGGGACACGCTGGGGACACGGCGGGGCCAAAGGCCACCGCAACCGAGGCCGCCGGCGCTGCCCGGCGTTACCAGCACCGAGCGATGGGCTGGGCAGGGACAGGAAGGACGAGCTGGGGCTGGCACAGAGCCCCGTGGGGCTGAGGAGCCCCCACAGCCCCCACAGCCCCAGAGCAGCGGGGCAGCCCCACAGCCCCAGCACCAGGCAGCAGGGGGGGGTCAGAGCTGGCTCCCGGGCTGGGAAGGCTGCACAAGTGCCCCCAGCAGGGATGGAGAGACCCCCCAGCCCATTCCCTGGCTCCCAAATGGCCCCAGCCAGGGCCAGACCCAGTCTCAGGACTGGGGGGGCTGTGGGGGGCCGTGGGCAGGCGTGTGCCTGTGCCCCAGCCCCCTCCCCACGGCGGCAGGAGGAAACGGCCGTGTCCAGCCTTTCCCGAGGATGAGGATTTCCTTCCTCCCATTGAGCGGGGACCCTGAGGTTAGCACGCAGCTGTGGGACAGGGGGGCCTGGCTGGGAGCTGAGGGGCAGAGACCTCCCCCCTCACCCAACACACAGCCCAGGGTGCAGGGAACCCCCTTTCTCTCCCCCTGCCTGGCCGAGCCCGGTGCTGCCACACAGGCAAGAGGGAAAGTGCCCAGGGGGGTGAGGAGCCGGCTTTGCAGGAGCTCAGGATGGACACTTGGGGCCATTTTCTTCTCTCCTTCCCCACAGCTTCGCTCCCTCCCCTCTGCCCAGCCTGAGGCAGCTGCTGGTACTCTGGGGCAAGAGGCAGCCCTGGGGTGACAGAGCCTGTCTGGCCCTCCACGGGGTGACCCGACAGGGACTGGCCAAGCTGCAGCCACGCTGGGAGGGCTGAGGGCCAGGAGGGCTTGGAGGTACCCCCAAGTCCAGCAACATCCACCTCTGGGCAGAGCCTCCCAGCCCCAAAGAGTGCCAGCAGCCTGCTGCAGCCCTGGCTCTCTCCTCCCTGCAGGGACCCAGCCTGGACACAGAGGTTACTGGATTCCCAGAAAAGGCTCTTCCTGCAGCTGGAAGGGCTCTGAGGGGGACAGGAGGACACTGCTCCCGCTCCTTTCCCTTGACTCATCTGACAGGGGCTTTCCCAGGGGCCTGGAGGGGCTGGCCCAGGGAGATCCCAGGTGGGAATTCCCCTGGGAGCAGTTGGGTGCTGCTCTGGGGTGTCGTTGGAGACCCAGCTGCCTTGGTGACCCAAAGAACCCAACCAGTGCCTCAGGCAGCTGGGGGGCCCTGGCTGGGCTCCATCTGCCACCCTCCCTGCGCCCACTAATCCCGGGATTAGCAGCCAGATCCAGGTTTGCTGCAGGTGATGAGCATCCCCCAGGGAGGAGGCAACAGACAGGAAAGTGGCGGCACGTAGGGCTCGTCCCGCCCCAGGGGGCTCAGCCTGTGCCAGGAGGGACCGGCCAGAAGCCGGATGGCACCGTGCTGGAGCCCCGAGGAAGCAGTGGGTACAGGGAGCCCGAGTGTGCTGGAGACACATCCCAGGGTGCCCCCAAACACCAGACCCCGGGATAACGGCTGTGTTGGTGAGCCAGGGAGCAAAAAGCCAGGCAGAGACACCCCCCTGGGGCTCAGCACTGCTGGGGGCATGCCTGAGCCCTCCCTTGGGCACACCTGAGACCGGGCACAAGCACTGGGGTGAAGCTCCACCCTCCCACGGCCCTCCCGGCATCCCCCCACCGCTCCCCAGCGGATGCAGCTGATGGGAAGTGGCTGTTTTTTCCCCGAAGAGCCTGTTCTGACATTCCTGGGAGGCCACGTCTGCCCCAGCCCCGGGACTTCCCCGTCCAGCCGCTTCCCAGCTGCTCCCAGCCCAGCTCAGCACAGAGGGAGGACGGATGTCATAGAGCTGCAGCAGCCCCCGACCCACAAACCTGTCCCATCCCCCACCCCCCCTCCAGCTTCTGCCCACAGCTTGGTGGGGGGATGGAAACTGCCAGCACAGATTTCACCCCTGAGCCTGCAAACACTCCTTTTCTCCCCAGATGCCGCAGCAGAAGCTGCTGGAACCTTCCAGTGCCGACACAGAGATGGTGTCAATGCCCCTGGGGACGCAGATTCTTTGGTCCCAGGTTGCTGGGTGACCCCACAGCAGTGATACCCCACTGGAGACCTGACAGACCCTCCCCAGAAACTTGTCCCCCCAAAAAACCAGCAGCCTGTCCCTCCAGGTTTTTGCATTGCTGAGTCCAGCATCCAGCAGCTGCTGATGTGGGGACTGGGGTAGGGGGCCAAGGGGATGGGGGCACCCCAGGAAGCTGGAGACCCCCAGCCTGAGCACACAGGGCATGTGGGTAATCCCAGCTGGGCCATGTTGCCCTTTATCTGGAGACTGGTAGCTTTAATTCTTCCTTAATAATCATTTATGCCATTAATAAAGCCAAATCCCTAAAGTGGCTGATTAAGGGTCTGTTCACCCGTTGCCATTTCACACTGCAGCAGGTTTTGTGTAAGATCAAGGTGTGTTGGGGGGCAATCACAGGGGAAGGGGTGGGAGCATCCTCCCAGTGCTCCCCCCAGGCTGGGGATCCCTGAGCAGCACCCCAGGGCCTGCTCCCCCCCAGACCCAGAACTGTGGGGGTCTGTGGGGCCTGAGTGCCTGAATCTGGAAGGTGCTGAGCCGAGCTGAGCACCCACTGCTGCTGCCTGACCTTGCCCAGAGCTCACCTGGCCGAAACCGGGGCAGGACACGGCCCCAGAGACCCTGTCCCGAGCCACTGAGACTTGCCTTAATTGGCACATCCTCATTAGCAACGACACACACACACACACGGCCTCATTCTCTCATCTGAACAAGCCCAGGGTGGGGATGCAGGAGCCGGCTCAGGCAAGCACAGGGGGTGCTGGGGCCAGTCCTCAGCCCTCTGCTCATCACCTGAGGCCGCCAAACTCACAGCACTTGTGCAAGGGAGCAGACGCGGCTCCTGCAGCCCCCCGCAGCCCCCCGCAGCCCCCGCAGCTCCTGCAGCCCCCCGCAGCCCCCGCAGCCCCGGCCCGGGCAGGGAACAGATGGCACCTCGCAGCCCCTCGCCGCACGGAGCAGAGCCGGGGCCAGATGGGAGCGGAGCCGCCTCCCCCTCCCCTCCCGCTGCCATTTCACCCGACCGGCTCCCACAGCACACATCAATATTTAACAGCTCCGGCCTCTGAAGAAGCAGCTCAGGAGGGACTCAGATCCCACCCCTCCAGCCCAGCACACCGAGCTGTGCCAGGCGAGACCCCTGCCCCTGGGAGACCCCCGGCAGCGTGGGCACAGCCCCTCCCGCAGCATCGCTCCGGCTCAGAGCTAAATAAGCCCAGCGAGCCAGAGCTTGAGGACTGAAAGATGGTGAATGGAGTCTTTGAAGGGAGCCCGGGGATGGGGGGAGCGGGCAGAGCCGGGCAGGTTGCCCACGTCCCGGGTGGGTGCCAGGCTCCGTGGTGGCCCCATCCCGGGCTCCGCGCGAGCTGAGCATCCCTGAGCCCTCCTGGACACCCCAGCACCGGGGGGTTCGCTGCCAGCGCGGGCACGGCCGCTGCCTCCTCTCGCGGTGCCACGGCCTCGGTGCCCCCGGCACACACGAGCGGCCGGACTCAGCCTCCTCCGGCCCCGGCTCCTTTCGCCGCTCTTCCGCCGACCCCGGGGCCGCAGCCGCGCTCCCGCTGCATCCTGCGCTGCCGCCCGTTTCCTGCCCGCTGGGGCTGCGTCCTGCCAGCCCCACATCCCTGCCAGCCCCACATCCCTGCCAGCCCCACGTCCCTGCGTCCTGCCAGCCCCACATCCCTGCGTCCTGCCAGCCCCACATCCCTGCCAGCCCCACATCCCTGCCAGCCCCACATCCCTGCCAGCCCCACGTCCCTGCGTCCTGCCAGCCCCACATCCCTGCCAGCCCCACATCCCTGCCTCCTGCCAGCCCCACATCCCTGCCAGCCCCACATCCCTGCCTCCTGCCAGCCCCACATCCCTGCCTCCTGCCAGCTCCACATCCCTGCCAGCCCCACGTCCCTGCGTCCTGCCAGCCCCACATCCCTGCCAGCCCCACATCCCTGCCAGCCCCACATCCCTGCCAGCCCCACGTCCCTGCGTCCTGCCAGCCCCACATCCCTGCCAGCCCCACATCCCTGCCAGCCCCACGTCCCTGCGTCCTGCCAGCCCCACATCCCTGCCAGCCCCACGTCCCTGCGTCCTGCCAGCCCCACATCCCTGCCAGCCCCACATCCCTGCGTCCTGCCAGCCCCACATCCCTGCCAGCCCCACATCCCTGCCTCCTGCCAGCCCCACATCCCTGCCAGCCCCACATCCCTGCGTCCTGCCAGCCCCACATCCCTGCCAGTCCCACATCCCTGCCAGCCCCACATCCCTGCCTCCTGCCAGCCCCACATCCCTGCCAGCCCCACATCCCTGCCTCCTGCCAGCCCCACATCCCTGCCAGCCCCACATCTCTGCCTCCTGCCAGCCCCACATCCCTGCCAGCCCCACATCCCCTGCCCCCTGCCCAGCCCCACATCCCTACACACCCCGTTCCTGCCTTCCCCCACCGTGCCAGCACCCTGGGGTTCTCTCCCAAGCTTCAGAAGGGGGGATCTGGCCCTGCCACCGTGTCCCCAGCTGCTGTCCCGGGACCCTGTGGCCTCTCCGGGGTCTGGTCCCCAGGACGCGCTGGGAGAGTGACCCGACTCGCTCGGGCGATGTCTGGGGCGGCGGGTTCGCGTTTCACCAGCCGTTTCCTTCCAGCTCAGTGACAAAAGCATCGACCCGAGCGAGTTCCCCCCCGGGCTCACACCCGCGGAGCAGCAATTCCCCGACTCCAACCGCTTTTGGGGCTCTACCACTGACCCAGTTCGGGCTCCTCTGCAGGGAGGGCGCGGGGCTGCCTTTGGGAAGGAACTAGAGCTTTCCAGGAGCACCGTGCAAAGCCCCCCCCGCTCCCCACGCCTCGTTTTTGGGCGCTGAGGGTCGGGCAGGGCGGCTGTGCTGAGGTCAGCCCGTTCCCACGGGGCTCCCCAGGACCGGGCGGGCGTGCGGAGCCGTGAGTCAGCGCCCGGCAGCGCGCAGGGACAGGCCCGGGGGGGCGGCGGCAGGACGGGACGTGCGAGGCTCGGAGGGAAACGAAAAGTTTCCTTTTCCTGCGTCCTGCAGAGCTGCAGAGCGGGTGTCACCGCGGCGGGGTCACCCCCTCCCCTCCCTCCACAGGGTGAGGGCTGGGAAGGGCTCCTTATCTCCCGGGCTGGCTGATGCAAGGTTTGCTCATCGCTGCTGCTCCCCGGGGCCATCCTGCCACGCTGGGGTGTCACCTCCCTGTCACCGTCCCTCCGTGATCCCTACGTGTGTTTCAGCCCCTTCCCTCCTCCCCCAGCATCACCCCCTGCCCCTCGGCTGCCCAGCTGAGGAGGTTTCCCCCTCCCCGGGGCCGGGGGCTCAGCACACGCCGGCTGTTGGAAGGAGGCTGCTGTCAGCCCTCAGCGCCAGCCAGGAATAAGTGGATTAGGAACCAATCTCGTTATCGCTGGTCGCAGCCTGGGCGAGGGCCGTGGGATGGGGACAGGGCTGGGGACACTGCTGGGGGAGGTGGGCAGGGGTGGCACAGGGCAGAGCGTGGCCAGGGTGCAGTGACAGCCAGGGCTCGGCTGCCTGCTGTTCCCAGCAATGTGGCATCCGGGCTCTAATGAGCCGGGACGGTTAATTAGTCAGTGTCAATTTATGTTAATTAGCCGGAGGAGTCGAGAGACTGATTCCTCTGCCACCTGGCTGGCAGTGGGATGGGCAGAGCCTGGGAGGGGGAAGGGGGAAGCCTGCATCGTTTGTGCGTGTGTGTGAGCACCTGGGAGCACTGGTGCGCACACAGACGCGAGTCGGACCCACGGCCACCCCCACGCACACGGGACACTGAGCTCACCCCAACGCCACAGCCCAGCGGCTGCTGCTCGGGTGGCCCCGAGGGTGAGGAGGGACCGAGCAGCCACGAACCGGGGGCGGGGCGGAGTGTCCCAGGAGCTGCAGCGAGGGCTCAGCCACGGGATGAGGGATGTGAAGCTTCCTGCGGCTGATTCACCCTCTTCCTCGACTTTGCTGCCTCGAGCAGGGGCTGAGAGACCCCAGAGGAAGCCGCAGGGATTTCCAAAAAGGCTCAGAAAAGCTCCTCCCCCCCCACCCCTGGCTGCGATTTCCTCCCTTCTCCTGGGTGGAAACGCGGCTGTTCTGGAGGCGAAGGAGCCGTGTGGGCAGCAGGATGCAGTTCCAGCCATGGGAGCAGAGTTGGGCTCAGCTGCACGGAGGGAGGAGGATGTGAAACGTGCCGGGGCCGGATCCAGCCGGGGAGCTGAGCAGGGGGTGAGGCTGCTCGGTCCCACGCTGCACAGTGGGTTATTCCATCCAGGCTCATGGCAACTGCTGCCTTCTGGGGTTTGTTTCTTAAAACAGGATTGCAACCACACACACACACACACACACACACAAAGGGCAAAACCTTAATCCTGCAAAGCCTCAGCTGCTCCCTCTGAATCCTGAGTGTGGGGCAGGGTCTGGGGCTGCCTGTGCCCCTCGAGATGCCCATCCTGGGATGCCAGGTCTGACACCACCTCAGGGTCTCTGTCCCCCCTCCCCGTGTCTCTACCCACCAGCCGAGATGCTGCAGCCGCTGAACCCGCTGTGCAAACAAGCCCCAAATCAAATCAGCCCTAAATGAAATCAGGCACAAGCCAGGGAAATCCGTTAACCCTTGCCAGGGCGGCGGGGACACGGCCCCCATGTGCACCAGCAGCCAGGGCCAGGTTGGGGATGGGCACACACAGCACCCGTGGGGCTGCAGCCTCTCCAGGGCTGCTGCTGGGCATGGGGGGCTGTGCCCCTACAGTGTGGCTGAGCCTCCATCCCCCCGCTGCCCTCGGCTGCCCCAGCTCGCAGCCATCTGGCTGGGGTGTATTAAAGAAGCCAGAGAGAAACAAGGTCAGGGCTGTGATGGCAGCCAGGGGATGAGGTGTCTGCACCCACCTCACCTTCCCTGGCAGCGGGACCTGCCACCCCCTCCGTGTCTCCAGCAGCATCCAGCTGTGGCACCGGCCAGAGTAGGGACGGCTTTGGGATGCCCTCGGACCCCTGATGGGAGCCTGAGTCTCAGAATCCCCCAATGCTGGGGCTGGAAGGGCCCTGCAGAGCTGCTGCAGCCCCAGCCCCTGCTCCAGCAGCTTCCCCTGGCTCAGGGGGCACAGGAACGTGTCCAGGTGGGGTTGGAAACCTCCTGAGAAGGAGCCTCCACATCCTCCCTGGGCAGCCTGGGCCAGGGCTCCCTCACCCCAGCACCAAAGGAGCTTCTCCTCCTGGGCCAGGGGAACTTCTTGTGTCCCATCTGGTGTCCATCACCCCTTGTCCTGTCCCTGGCCACTACAGAACAAAGTGTCCTCCCATCCTCCTGACACCCACCCTTTAGGGACTCAGCAGCATTGCTGAGGTGCCCCTGAGCTCAGGCTTCTCTTCCCCAGGCTGAGCAGCCCCAGAGCCCGCAGCCTTTCCTCCTCACACACGTTCCATCCCCTGCAGTGCTCCCTGGCCCTGCCGGTGGCCGCCGGCTCCCGGTGACACCACGGCTGGACTTTGCACGGCGGCGTTGCCACAGGAAGGGCTGCGCGATGCCTCAGCTCCTGCCGGGAAACCCGCCCACGCCACGGGCACGCTGCCCCTCACCAGGGCATCAAACAGCACCAGCAACGGGAGGGCAGCCCCCCTGCAGATACCCCGAAATGGGGGCAGTGAGTGCAGCACATCCCCCCGCGGGCTGCCCCGGCACCGCTGCCCGGCGCGGGTGCAGCGCCCCAAACGCGCCCGTGCCCCTGCGTGTGCCGGTCCCTGCAGGCAGCTGCCTGCATTTCATGCATTTTTAAGAAGAACAAGGTTAGTGGGTCACTCCAGCGCCAGAGGCTTTTCTCCAGCTGAGCTGCTTTGCTGCCAAACCCATCCGTGCCGGCGGCTGCGCACACGGTGGCGGCGAGGCGCGGGGGCTACCCCGGCGGCGGCTGCACTGCCCCGCGCCCCCGCGGCCCTTCTGCCCCCCAACAGCCCCACCGGAGGCACCCCAGAAGCTGTCGGGAGCGGGATGCAGCCGGAGCAGTCCCCATCCCGCCGGCAAGAGGCAGGGAACAGGCGTGCCGCATGCTGGGGGGCTCCTGCAGCCCCCTCCCCAAGACAGCTGCCAGATGCCGGGGCTCCCGCACCCCGAGCTGCAGGGTGCGGCGGGGGCGGCGGAGAGGAAAAGCCGCCGTGGTTAAAAGTTAACGTGGAGACAAAGCAGAGCCCAGGACGGCAACGCCAAAGCAAACAGCTCCGGCTTTATGGCCGCCCAGCCCCGATGAAGGGACGAGCGGCTCCGTCCGCACCCTGCCCGGCCTCTCCCCGGGGCTCTGAACACCCCCCAGGAGGAGCGGCTGCATCGGCGCCCGTGTCCGTGTTTGCAGGCTGGGATATGCACCAGTGTCGCTGCTGGGAACGGGGTGAAGGAGGGGAGGCAGCGGCGGGGTGCAGCGGAGCCGGGGGGTGCAGCGATGCGTCTGTGCGCAGCCCCCCGCGCGCACGCAGCCCCCCGGCAGCCCATCGCCGGCGCGGCGCAGCCGTTGCCATGGCTACGGCCATGCAAGTCTGAGCGAAATGCATCTGTCGGTGCAACCCGGAGAGATGTGGGGGTGGGGAGGGCACCGCTGCGCTCAATAGGAAACAGACCCCCCCCTCCCCGACAGGTCCCCACCGAGCCGTTCCCTCCCGGGACCTTTGCTGAGCCCCCCTGTGCAGCGGGATGAGGAACCCCACGGGGAGGGCTCCCCTGACCCTAAAAGCTGTGTGAGAGGTTTGCCGGGGGCCGGAGGGGGAGTCAGAGAGCAGCAAAAGCCCCACGTGTGTTCCCCCCAGCACGTCCCAGCAGCAGGGTGGGGGCAGAGCCAAACCGGCTGAGAGGCCAAGTGCTCCTCAGCAACCCCAGCGCCAGGCTGGGGCATGGAGCAGCCCTCGGAGCGCGGGGGCTCGGGGCTCTGCTGGCCCCCAGGCTCTCACCCAGCCCTGCCCAGGCTGCAGTAGCCCCGGGAACTGTTTCGGTTTTGCTCTGAGGCAGAGGGGATTTCTGTTCCTTGCAGTGCTGCAATCCAGGCCCGGGACAGTGGGGAGGAAGAAGGGAAGGAGGGGATTTCTGATGGAAAGTTGCAGACAATCCCAGTGCTGCTGTGATTCCCCTGCCCAGCTCTGCTCCCCCTCACTGCCCACCGGCCCCTGCCCCATCCCACCTGCCTGGGGTTTTGGGGAGAGGGTTTTCCTGGCATCCCAGGAGTCACAGGGAGGGACAGGCACCCCGGCTGCCCGGCCTCAGGGAAGCAGCCGGGATCTGCTGGCGGTGGGAACAGCAGAGAAAAGGTTCACGATGACACTTGCAGGTTCCTAATGAGGCTTTAAAGTCGAGTGGGACTGGAGATTTGCATCTCTGGGCTGTTTTTTTCCTGGCTGTGTGAGTGACAAAAGGTAACAGCAGCCCCTCACTCCCCTCTGGGGCTCCCCAGCCCTCCAGCCCCTCACCCAGCCAGCCCTGGCCGGGATGTCCAGGCTCTTTCCTGCTGCCTGTCCCTCCATCCCAGTCCCTTCCCCCACGGCCTCCTGTGCACACACACACACACACACTGGCCTCTCTCTGCCCAGGCCCGTCAGATGTTGCTGAAAAGGAACAATGCGACGTATTGTCTCTGGCTGCTCGCAGGCATCAAACCCAGCAGCGCAACAAAAAGACACATTGACTGGCTGGGAGAAAGAGGCCCATAGATGCTGGGCTGCGGGCCGGGGGAGGGCCCTGTGCCCCACAGCAGCCCAGCACCGCTCCCCTGGCCCGGGGCCGCTGCCCCTGCAGGGCTCAGCACACTGCCAGCAGCCCCAGGGGCTGGGGAGAGGGGTCCCGGTGGGTGATGGGTGGTGGGTGATGGGTGGGGGGTGATGAGCTGCCCATGCTGCCGTGCCAAGCGATGTACTTGGGGTCAGCAGCGTGGCTGTGCTCGTGCAAGACGGACTCACACTGCAGTGTGTGCATGGGCTGGTCGCACACTGCCTCTGCACACCCATCCCGAGCCCACCCCCACGCTCCCAAAGACACACAGAGCTCGCTCGTGGCTGTGCCCTCAGAGAAAAGGGACAGGCTCACAGGGCCAGGGAAGGGATGTGACACTGACACCCTTCTGCCTGGCCCAAAGTTCCAGTGGAACTTCCTGTGTTCCAGTTTATATCCATTACCCCTTGCCCTGTCCCCCCATGCTCCTGACACCCACTCTTTAGGTATTTATCAGAACTGATGAGGTGCCCCCTCATCCTTCTCTTCCCCAGGCTGAGCAGCCCCAGGGCTGCAGCCTTTCCTCCTCACACACACGTTCCATCCCCTCAGCATCTCGGTGTCCCTGCCCTGGCCTCTCTCCAGCATTTCCCTGTCTCTCCACACAGGACAGAGGCAGCTGAGACCACCCTGAGGACAACCAGAAGCTGCCACAGCCTGGGGGGATTGGTGGTCCCCATGGGACCGGCAGCACCCCGTGCTCATCCCGGCTCTGCCACGACAGAATGCCACAACAGCCCGGGCACGTTCCCCGTGGCAAAGCCGGACGCCGTGAGCACCGAGGCCACGGCCAGGACACACAAACCCCCCGTGGCCGTGGCGTGTGGTCGCGCTGCCGGGGCACGGCCGGGGCACCTCCGCAGGAAGCGGCACGGGAAAAGCTCCGCTTGGAACCAGCAGCGCTTTTGTTTCCATTATAAACTTCCTTCTAACGAGGAAGGAGCCTCTGAAACACTCTCCCCCCTCAGCCCCCGGCCACGGGACCCTGCCAGCATCCCGGTGCACCAGCCGCACGCGGTAGCACCGGCCGCCCCCCGGCCCCGGCCCGGCCCCGCTGGATGCCGCAGCCCCTTTTCTCTCCGGACAGCGGCTGGCAGCCGTCCTGGCAGCTCACGGCTGGCTCAGGGTCACGGAGCCCTTTATCAGCACCGAAACGCAGCCTTTGGCGGGGATGCAGGAGATAAGGCGCGTGGGACGAGCATCCCGCCCGGGCCAGGGTGTTGTGGCGGGTTCCTGTCCTCCCCGGGAGCAGCTGGGCTGCGGGAGGCCATGCGGGGGGCTCCCTGCGGGGTGTTGATCCCCACTGTGCCCCTGGAGAAAGCCCCCCAGGACCCTGCCCGCAGGGAGTGGGGGCACCCGGGACCCCTCAGGTCCCATCCCCAGCACAGCCCAGCCCGGCTGGTTTGGATGGGTTGAGGTTAGAGAGCTCGGCTTTGTTTGCAAACGCTCCAGCTCCTGGCCCAAAAGGAGGGCAGATGGTCTCTGAGATAAGAGACCGAGGGGATTGCTCTCTTTTTCCTCCACCGTGACTCACAGCTGCCAACCTCTGCCCTGGAGTGAGCAGGGAATGGGGTGATGGGTGGGGGGGGAAGCAAGGCCCTGGGGTGGGAGAGCGAGCGTGGTCCTGCGGGGTGGGATGTGGGGAGGATGTTACCGGAGTGCAGAGCGAGCCCAGAAATAGCAAAGCAGTTACACAAGGCGCCGGTTGCCATGGGATCTTCACAACCAAAAATGACGGGGCTCTGGCAAACACAAGAACGAGCCCTTTCATGTGTTTCTATGGGAAGCCGGTGCCTCGCTGCAGCCTCCCGGGCTGGAGCCGTTCCCAGGCCAGGAAGGACTCGGGGACGCCGGTGACGGCACCGGCTCTGCCCGTGTGTCAGGGACACCCCCGGTAAGGTCCTGGGCAGCCCCTTGCTTGGGTCCAGGATGCTTTTTCCTGGTGCAAATGACACTCAGAACCAACTCAGTGGCCATCCCAAGGGACGGCGCAGCCCTGGGCAGGTTCAGCAGCGACTGGCTTCTGCTTAGGTGAAGGACTGGAAAGATCCCCCTGGTCACCACACAATCCTGCTCTTGCTCCTGCCTGCCTGGCCCCAGCCAGCCCTCATCCCCCACAGAAATCCCCTGGTGTGAGGCTCAGCACATTTTCCTCCTGCAGCTCACAGCCTCATTCAGCCCCTGCAGCCCCTGTGGCCCCCTCAGCCCCCTCGCCCAGACCCCACAGGAGCTGCACAGCCACAGCATCACTTGCCCCAGAGACCACTCTGGGGCTGGGGGAGTCTCCAGTGCTGGAGGGATCCCAAAGCCGTGGGGCTGAGGTGCTGAGGGCTGTGGGTCAGTGCTGGGCTGGGCAGGGTGAGGGCAGGGCTGGGACTGCAGCAGCTCCAAGGGCTGTAACAACCCAATTGAGTCTGTGATTCCACGAGCAGGCAGGTGGAACCACACCACGGGAAAGGCAAGCCACGGGCAGGCAGGGCTGGTGGGCAAGGCAGCGTGGCAGGAGCAGACCCTGGACTCCAACCCACAGCTACTGTCTTTAGCCAAGGGCAGTTCTGAAGGGCCATCCCCGTGGCAGAGCTGCTGCCTTGGCTGAAGCTGTTCCCATCCATCCCTGCAGCCCTGCACTCTCCCTGACGGAATTCTCTCCCTGGAGAGATCTAATTAGTTAATTCCTTTGCTATTTATAAATCAATATGGAAATCCCTCTGCTTTATTCCCAGCACTGCTGGGTGCCCTGGCTGGGCCCCGCTAACTCCGTTTAAAATCCTCCCTCAGAGGCTTGTGAATGGCTCCAGGTACGTGAATACATAACTGTGTTAATTCTTCGTTAAGGGCTGGGGGAATGGGAGGCAGGAGCAGGGCAAGGGGCTGGGGCTGCACCCCCCTGCCCCACACCAGCACCCTGGCACGGGGCTGTGCTGGCTGCCCTGCCTGGCAGCACTTCACACCTGATCAATGAATAAGCAGCACAGAGCCTGGACAGGGCTGCACAGTGAAAAACAACAGCAGCAATGTCACGTTTAGGCAGGAGCAGTGCAGAGGGGCAGACAAATCCTGTCCATCTGCTAGAGGAGCTGGCAGCCCCCTAATCTGCCTGTCTGCAACCTGCAAATCCCCATCACTCCCCAAAGCAAGCCCTGGGAGCTGATGGAGAGCCCAGGCTGAGCCTGAGCACCCTCTGCCCCGCTCCAGCTCCCCGCCAACACCTGGGAACGGAGCAGCCCGACCCAGGGCCGAGGCAGTGGCAGCAGGGATGGGCCCCACGGCACGTGGGGCTGGTGGTCACACTGGTTTCCACTGGGAGGGTTGGGGTTGGTGGAAATCCACCTGCTGTCCCTGTGTAACCACAGCAGCACCGTCTGCTCCACGTCACCAACGCTCCCAGTGACACAAGGGAGGGGAAAACAACCTCTTCCCAGGCTGAGAGCTGTAACAACCACCCCACGTTCGCCCCACAGAGCACTGGGGCTCTGGCACTGGCAGCAGCTGCTGATGTGGCCACACCAAGCAGGAGCCATCGGCACAGGCAGGACAGCCCGTGAGCCAGGCCTTGGGCCAGGAGGCGAGGCTGGGGAATCCACAGGGGAAGGCAGCTATTTATAAACACATCCCTGACGCAGCGCTGCAGGAGAGGGGCTTCAAGGGAAGGCAGCATCAAGAGAGCTGTGGCAACTGAGGATTGCTGGGAGATGAAAGCCACTAGAGAATGGCACACGGGGTGTGCTGCGTCGCCTCTGATGGCAGTGGGGGCTGCACCCCCTCCCCCTGCCAGCATCTGCATCCTGACCTGTCCAATCATGCTAAAGTTTGCCCTTTAGAGCCATCACATCTGCCACCCATCACTCCAGCGCTGCCCAGCCATCGCTCTGGCAGGGGAGCAGTGGGGTGTGAAGCACTTTCTCCCCTCCAGCAAAACGTGGAAGAGACCTGGGCTTGGCACAGGAGGGGCTGGTGGTTGGGGGATGGGGGCTGAGCTGAGCAGCCTCAGCTGAGCCAGTGGCACAGGGCACAGGGTATGGCAGGAGCCCTGCAGCCACCCTGCCAGGCTCAGCCCCATAAATCCCCTCCTAAACAACCACTCCTCCAGCCCAGCACTGAAGAAAGCAGCCAGCAAGCAGCCAGTTTCACAGCACAGGGTACACATCTGCACTCTGAACCAAGCAGCCAAAGTCACACCAGGGCTGCCACTGTCACCCCAAAGGCTGCACCCTCAGAGCCCCCTCCCAGCTCCCAGTACCTGTATGTAGTGTGTTTACTGGTGCTGCTCACCTGAGGTTTTGGTACGGGGTGTCAGGAGCATCTTGGGGCTGTTGCATGGACAGACAGTCCTGGATGGGTGCTGTGAAAGCTGTTGCTCAGATTTGCTCAGCGTGGCCAAAACGTGCTCTTGCTGCAGTGGTGGCACAGCATGGTGGGATGGGATGGGATGGGATGGGATGGGATGGGATGGGATGCCATGCCATGCCATGCCATGCCATGCCATGCCATGCCATGCCATGGGACAGCAGCATGAGGCCTCTCTGCATTCCTACAGAGAAAAGCCAGGACAAAATAAAGCTCAACAGAAAGACAGAAGATCACTCTCAGAAGGTGGGAAGGAAAGTGTGGGGTTGGCACAGATGCTGCCTGACACCAGCTGGCTGCTGGGGCAGGGAAGGACTCACCAGCCACAGCTCTGCTGGGTTTTGCTCCCCAGCAGCTCACGGCTGCAGACACTGGTGTGGAGCTCACTACTGGGGGACAAGTGGGAGAAGACGAGAGTGTGTTTACTGACTAACTTGACACAGTTGTTGGGACAGTTTGTCTTCCCAAGGCAAACAGCCTCGCTGAGCCCTGAGGAGCGTCTGGTTTTGGACAGGGCACATCCCCCACGGCCCCAGCGGCTCCTCCGGCCGTGGCTGGCGGCTGGAGGCTCGTGCAGCAGCAGCAGCAGCCCGGAGCCATTCAGAGGCTTTATCAACTGGCAACCAAAAGTCAATAAGGAAGATGCCGCCTGTTTTAATTAACAGAGAAATTTCGCTCTAACGGGGGTGAGATGATGTGTGTGGGGGGGAGTGAGGGGGGAAGGGAGCACAGAGACAAAACATGACCTTGTTGGCGGAGCACACACAGCAGCACATTGTTTTCCCCTTGGAGACATTGGCCTTGGTTCTGCACGGGCTCTGTGGCACAGCTGGGTGCTGGGGGGTGCTGCCTGCCTGTGGCAGCTCAGTGGCAGGAGCAAGGTGCCTGGAAGGTGCCAGGGCTGTGGGGCTCAGGATGTGGCACCAGGAGCGTGTCCCACAGCAGCTGCCAGCAGAGCGTGGGCTGGCCAGGGAATGCTGGTGGCTTGGATGAGCACCAAAGGGTCTTGGTTTTGGGAGCCTCTCAGTGAAATCACCTGTGCCTGGGTGCCAAGAGAGCCCTGGGAATGAGTCCCCCATGGCCACTGCTGCAAGGCTGTGGTGGTGGCCCTGGCAGCACAGGGAAGCCCTTCACCAGTGTCAGCATCCACTTCCATTTAGTTCCATTTTCTTCTGAGCTCACTCTCCTTTTCCAGGAAGGCAGAGAGGGGAAGACCCAGAGGACAAAAACCTACCAGTCTGCATGCCAAGGGAGCAGAGCAAGGCGGGGAGCTGGGGTCTGAGCCATGGTACAACCCACGTCCCACAGCAGGACCCTCTGGTGGGGCTGGGGTGAGCAGCACCGGGGGGTGAGCAGCACCATGTCACAGTCCTGCAAGCCACAGGGCTGGGACAAGAGGTACTGTGGGACCCTTTCAGGGGTGAGGGAGCTGAGGGGAGAGGCAAGCCAAGGGTGTCACAGCACCCCAGAGGCGAGAGAGTCAGGAGCAGCGGTGCCCCGCTCCCCTTCCCCATTGCCTCGTCCCACCCGGGGGTCCCCCGACCTCCCAGGATACAGAGCCAGAAACGAAGAGCATCGACCACCGATACCCCCAACCCTGCCGGGGCGGTGGCTCTATCTCCATGCCGGTCCCCCGCCCCCGGGGCGGGCTCGGCGGCGGCCCGCCCCCGCTCCGCGCCTTATTACCGGGGCGGCGGGGGGCTCTCCCCACTCCCTCTCGGCGCCGCTCGCCCGCCGAGCGCAGCCGCCGCGGCGGGGAGGGCCCGACGTGCCGCACCATGGGCAGCCAGGGCTCTAAGGCGGCCAAGGCGGAGGGCAGCGTCCCGCCGAGCGGCCACGCCGCTGCCACCGAGCCCGCCAAAGCCAACGGGCAGGTAGGTACCGGCGGGGGCGGGGGAGCCGCGCCGTGCGCCCCGCCGGGGCTGGGCGGGCGGGCAGACAAAGGCGGCGGCTCGGGGGGGAAGGGGAAGGCGAAGGGGCGGCGGTGGCGGCCTCAGAGGGGGATCCTCTGGGCACCGGGCGATGCGGCACCGCCCGCGCCGCGCCCCGGGCTCGCTCCCGGCTGCGGGGGGGCCCCGGCCGCCGCCTCGCCCCGGTACCGGCGGTGGCGCGCGCGCGCCGCCCGCTGGCGACACGCTGACACCCCCCCGGTACAACCCCCCCGGTACACACACACACAGCCCCCTGCACCCCCATCCCCGGCTGGGAGCGGGGTTTTGGGGAGTGGGTGGGTGCTGAGCTCTGGCTGTGCCTAACGCCGTGCTCCTCCCTCCCCCTCGCAGGAGAACGGCCATGTGAGGCTCAACGGGGACATGACCCCCAAAGTGGGCGGTGAAGCGACACCCCTGAACGGGAACGGCTCGGCCGAAGCCCCGAAGGAGGAGGAGAGCAAGGGCGAGGCGGGCGGCGGGGACGCCATCGAGCCCGCGCCCCCCGCCGAAGGGGGAGACGCCAAACCCGAGGGTGCCGCCGCCCCCAAGGACACCCCCAAGAAGAAGAAGAAGTTCTCGTTCAAGAAGTCCTTCAAGCTGAGCGGCATCTCGTTTAGGAAGAACAAGAAAGAAGCGGGGGACTCCTCTGGGTCCTCTCCCTCGGAGGACCAAGGCAAGGTGGAGGCCAAGGGCGAGGAGAGCCCCGCGGCTGAGCCCTCGGCTCCCCCCGAGGAGGCGCCGGCGGAGGAGCAGAGCGGGGCCGCGGCCAGCGAGCCCAAGAGGGAGGATGCAGAAGCGGGAGAAAGCAAGGAGGAGGAGAAGCAGCAGCAGGCTGGGGAAAGCCACGGGGATACAGCCAAACCAGAGGAGCCCTCGAAAGCGGCGGGGGCTGAGCCCACGGCAGCTCCGGCGGAGCAGAAGGAAGAGTAGAGCCCGCTTGGCACCGGCAGAACTAAGGACTCTTCCGCCATCCTCTCCATCCCGGTAACACCACGGACTCGCCCACACCCACCCCGGCCCACCTAGGACTGACAACTCTTTCTAAAACAAAACCCCACCAAACCCACCACTTCTCCCCTCAGTTATTTCTTCCCCTTCCCCTGTTAGAAAGCTGGTTTGGATTCCCACCGCCACGACTTGGAGTAGCTGTACCTGAATCCTTTCACTCCGTGGAGGAAGACGATCCTGGACGTAACTGGAATTTACAGTTGTGAGCACCCAGCTGCCCCCTGCCCTGGCTCTGGCCCCTCCGTGCCCAGCAGCCTCCAGAGCCCAGCCAGGGACTGCTCCATGGATTCTTCTTCTTTTTTTCCCCCCCTCCTTCCTCAGTTTACATTCCTGGTTCCGACTTCATTTAAAGTATTTTGTGCTTTTTATAGAAATGGATGGTTTAAAAGCTAATCTGGTTAGGTTTTGGTTTTTCTTTTTATAATGTCTTACTCTTGGCTTAAACCCCTAAAGCTTGTAAGTCCGCTGTGTTTCATTCTGCTTCTGAGGGATCACTTTTTGGGGTGTGGGGTGGAGGGGAGGGACCTTGCCAGCTGTAAAATGTGAAGCCACATTGTTTTCTCTGTAAATAATTTCTTCTTCTTTTTTTTTAATGGCCAAAACACTTGATTTGCAATTTTCTAACTTCTAAAAAAGGAGAAAAAAAAAGGCAAAAAACCCCCCCAAAGCGAGCTGTATGGGCTTTCTTGTAACACTTGAAAGGAATAAATGGTGACCCCTTGATGGGTGAGCTCGAGTCCTTCTTGTCCTGAGGGCTGAGGAGGATGGCAGTTGGGTATTTAGTCCGACAGCTGCTGCATTTACTGGCCCAGCCCCGGCCCTGCACACAGTTAATTGACTTGCAGCAGATGTAGAGCTACAGCCACAAAGGACTTTCTCACACGAGCCTCTTGGCACTCCCCTGGGCTCCCTGGTCAGCTGTCTGCTCCATACCTGCTTCCTTAGACATGCAAGGCGGGGTTGTTTTTGTCTCCTGGGGGGAGGTAGGGGAGGAAAATAAGTCTTCCCTCAAAAGGAGGGGCCCAGGAGGTGAAATTCCCATTTTGAGCTTGGTCTCTTTGAAGTTAAATCTGTTTTTTGGTGGCTTTAGATTAGGATGAGCTGCTTTTTTTCCCTGCAAGCACCAGAACCGTGCCCTGGGAGCAAAGATTTGTTTCCAAAGAGAAAATGGAGGCACAATGGCATCGCTCCTGTCAGCTATGGAGGCAGAGATGGGTGGGCAGCAGAAGGAAGGAGCTCAGCTTGCAGCAGCCAAGCCGTGTAAGGGCCTGCTCCTCATTCCCAGCTCCTCACCTGGCCCTGCTCCCGTGGCTGGCAGAGGGAGAGGTGAGGGCTGTTGTTTGCCCCACAGGCACCAGCAGCCTGCCATGGCCGTGGCCCTCCAGGTAGGTGGAAATGGCGCAAACTGCCTTTTGTAAGGCAGCACATCCTCCTCGAAGGCAGCAGGGGATTCACCCCGGTTCATCGGGGGCAAAGCCCCCCTCGGAGGCTGGGCTGTGCTCCCGCGGGGCTGCGGCCTGTGGGGCGGGAACAGCCGGCCCTCAGTGGCGCGGCGGCCATTTTGAGGCGAGGGGACGCTGCAGCCGCTGCTGCTCCCGGAGCACGGGGGTTTGGCTGCCTGCTGCGGTGAAAAGGGTAACTTTGGTTTCCTGGGCTGTTATTCCAGCCCTGGAAGTCAACTCTGCCACACAAAGCTTTGTTTTTTCCCTCGACTACACAGACAGCTTTGGCTGGTGAAGCTTTTGTGCCGTCTCGGGTGTGATCACCCTTCGGTTGGAGAATTAACCTGCTCCTAATTATATTAAAGACTCCTTTTTTTTCTCTCTGATACCAGATAAAAACCATTTATGTTCATCCCAATGATCCTTCCCATAACCTTATTTCCCCCCCCAGCTTAGCATTGCTCTCAGAGCACCAGCAGTGCTGCTGGAGAAGAGCCCAGTTGGAACTTCCCCAGCTGGGGATAAACTGCCCCACTGACCCTCAGTAGAAAGTCATGAGCAAACAGCCCAGGGTATTTTGACTTACCTTTGCTAGACAGAAGGCTCATGAGGAGAATTTCAAGGCTGTTTTATAAAACAGAGGGGAAGAAAAAAATACTTCCCATCTACAAAAGAAACTACAGCAATCTTTCATGTCCAGCATGGAGTACGATGCAAGTAATGTGCTTTGGGGGATGGCATTTAAATCAACACCACCTCTCCCTGAAAGAAAAGAGAAAGTAATCCTGCCTCCCCTTTCTTTCCAAAGCCTTACTGCAGCTGCCATTTTGTTGTTGTTGGGACCATGGCTCTGACAACAAACTCCGTTCCCACTGCTCGTTTCAGCAGAAAGCAGCACAAACTCAACACCAACCATAGAAATGTACCAGTTTTATTACAAAGGTTCTCAAAATTCAAAATAAAAGCATCTTTAAAAAAACCACAATATATTCCCAACCCACCCCATTCCCCCCAACCCCCGAGACACAAAGATACACTGATCTCTCTCGCTTCACATCCGAACACTGAAGAGCGGGAGTGACACGGCACTCGGGTTCAAAGACTAACAAAAAACCCACCAAACCCCTCAGGGTGGGAAAGGGAAAAGAAGTATTTAAAATTAAGAAAACAAACACGTTAAAAAAATAACCTGTGTTAAGTTAGCAGCATTGTTAAAGAGTTGAACCCATCAGCAGTGCTCCGTGGGAGGTACGGATCCTCTCCTGGCCAGAGGAATCCCCCTGAGAAAGGAGAGCAGGGAGTTCAAACTGCCTGCAAAAACTCCTGCAAAGCGTTTCACCCAAAGCTCAGCTAGATGAGGAGATGGAAAAGAAAGGCCGGTTCTGGTCACAAAAGATTTTTGGGTGTGAGATAATGTGTGGGAGTAGGAAGAGGAGTAGTTATAAAAATGTCCAGAGCCCCATCTGCTGTTGCCTTACAAAGATAACAGCTCTGACGCTGATAAGAAGGTTCTCCCTACCTACTGGCCTTGGGAGTGAGAGAGGGAGGAGAGGCTCGATGTGAAAATGTTTCTAACTTCAGAGAGGAGGTTTAGAGTGAAACACGTCAAGAGGTCTCAGCCAGGCTCTGGTCTGCAGATGAGTTGGGAATTTCTGCAGGGGTTTGAGCCTTAGATGGGGAAAAGCAAAGGACAGGACGAGCAGAAGCAAAGCAGGAGGCTCCACGGGCAGTAACTCACCCTCCTCCCGAAGAGGGGCGTAGGTATGGAAAACAAAAGGTATAAAAACCTCATCCCTTCTCTTCCTCGAGATGCACAATGCTGCCAGGCTGCTGGGAGACCTCAGGGAAACGTTCACCCTCACACCAGGGTGATTTTCCTCTGCATCCCCCAGCTCTGCACCTGCAGCTGGTTCACTAAAGCACTTTTCAGATTGTTTTTAAGCTGCTTCATCTCTTTCCACAAGTTTGCTGCAGGGAGGTAGCCAACTCTATTCAAGAACTGCACTATATGACCCTGAGAAGTGGCACCAGCTTGCAGTCAACTTGCCGTGGTGGAATCACACTGAAGACCGAAGGAGCAGTCAGTCTCTCACAGGCTTCATTAGGGAATTCATTTCTCCCAGCAAAAACAAACAGAACAAGGAACAAAAAACCCAAAAAGCAAAGAAAATTCATGGCCATCTTTCCAGCTAACCTGAAATGCAGCTACTACTTCTACTTAAATTACTCTTTTCCAAGGGTGGTTATTTCAGAGAGGAGAGTAAAGCAAAGGAAGTGAGTTTTGTTTCTCAAAGACACGCTGAGGAGGCAGTGGAAGGCAAGAGTGAAACTTCCCAGGCACCAGATCTGGGCAGTGCAGGTCTGTCTACTCCGCAGAATCCTCCCCGTCTGCTCCCAGCGGAGTGCAGCAAGGAATAAGTTACAGTTCTCAAGTCATTTATATATTTATATAGAAATATATACAGAAACATATATAAAATATAAATCCTGTGGAATGGGAGGCAACCAGAGGAGCTAACCTACACCAACTACACACCGACAGGTACTGCCCAGCTGCAGCCGTCTTAGGAGGATTTCGTCTCCTCCTTCACCCTGCGGAAGCAAGAAGGGAAGAATCTGGTTAAAAGGAGCAGCTGGGGCTGTGCCCAAGCTTTAGCAACAGGCCAGAGCTGCAACCTCAAACCCCCTGCTTATACAGCCCATCTTCAGCTGAAACTGAAGGTGCTACTGAGGGAAGGCACAGTATCTTTAGGCCCCTTTCACCAAGGGCTCTGCTCTCACAAGCAAGCACAGGCACGCCAGCAGATGGGGCTCACCCTTTGGGTTCCGCCTTCTCCTCTTTCACTTTCTCCTCCTCTTTCTCATCTAGGGGAAAAAGAGACAAGACACACGGTGAGGCACTGGGAATGTGCCCACCAGGCAAAGCTCCACACAGCTGGGAGGGCTTCCAGGCCCAGCTCCCACACTCACCTTTCTTCTCCTCCTCCTCCTTTTCCTCTTCTGTTTTCACACGTTTGGCTTTCTTAAAGTTGGCGACGTTTTTGCGCCCTCCTTCCCCTTCATCTTCAGAGTCAGAGAACTCCTCATCACAGGATATCCTCTTATCAGAGTTGCGGACTGAGGGGACAAGAGGGGGTTTCAGCAGGTTTAGAAGCTGAGGGGCACCCAGCACATCTACATGCTGGAATGGACTCGGGAGCTTGCCTAAGTCAGTCAGAACCAACTTCATCTTTCCACCTGATGCATCTTTTAACTCATCATTCCTAACAGCTCCTGCCCAAGAACCAAGATCAGATGTACAACTTGGATTAGGGCCAGTGTGATGTCTAGACTTGACAGCACAAGCAGGTTAACCAGCCTCACACTGAGCAAATCTGCCTCCCAGATCTAAAGGCCAGCGGCCAATGTGGATATAAACGAGCGTTTTCACTGCAGAAGGCAACTTCTGGGATCAAACCTGACAGTCTCCCAGAAAGTGTTCTGTCACAGCACCTACATCACAGGAACAGCTTAAACTCTCACATGAAAGCTCAGGTTCTCCCATTATGGAAATCATCTGGTAAAAGTGCCACCTCCCAGCCCTGCAGTGCTCAGCATCGCTGCCTGACCTCACCAAATCAGTCAGAAAGGTGGGAACAGAGTCCAGCTGAAGGACTCCAGAAAAGAGATAATCTACCTAAATCATGCATCCTCCTCTCTTGGTTAAGGTACCTCAGTGCAGAGCTTGCAGGCTTCTCCAGCAAACTGCTCCTGCCCAGCTTGGGCAGCCCCAGGCTGGGAGCAGCACAGCCCCAACAGGCAATGCCACCGGGCCAGGCACAAGCACATACTTGAAATGCGTTTCTCAGGATCTTCTTCCTCTTCATCTGCACTGTCTTCCTGCACAGCATCCTCAGGGATTGGCTGCATCTGGACACCGGGAGCATGAGGCAGCATGCGCAGGTTCTCAAAGAGACGTTGCCTAGAGCCAGCCAGGGCAGGAACAACACCTCTGTCAGCAGGTGCCAGCCAGGGCTGTGAAGCCCTCAGTGAAAGGTGTCAGTCTCAGGAGGAGGAACAAACACTTACTTGATCTTCTCCAGATACTCGTTGGTGTTCTGGTTAGTCATGTTCGAGGGACTGATGTGGAGCTTGAAGTCTGGCCCAAAGTACTCGAAATAATCATTATAGGGAAGTTCTGCAGGCAAGTCAGAAAGGAATAAAACACCCAGTTACCACTGGGCCAGCGAGGAAATGCCACAAACACGTGGTACCACAGTGCTGCTCAAAAGCACAACTGTGTTTAGCTGGGTGTAGGAGCTGAAGCTCCCACAGCCCAAGTTCCCACCAGACCACCGTGCAGTCACAGCTCACTTGGCAGTTAAAACACTGCCAGTGTGCACAAAAGCTTTGAGCAGCAGGTGACCCCACTTCAGAGTGGTGGCTGGGTACCTCTGGCTGCAGGGGAGAGCTACAGGGCTCGAATGCAAACAACAACAGCTACTGCAAACCAGGAGTCCAAAAGCTCTTCCACAGTCATCACCAAAAGGCAATGAAACATCTTAAGGCTGCAACCCCTCCCACACCACCATCGTTTCCCTGAGCTCTGTTAGTAGAGTGTCACTGTCCCTCTAGTCTTCCTTCAGAGGCTCCTGGGGAGAATTACCATTGGGGATTTCAGTGTCCAAGGCCACTGCAGTCTCATAGGTCCAGCATCTGGCCACGTTGCGGATCGTGTAGCCACCTCCTCCCAGCATCAGCATGGGCAAATTGAAACTCTTCACAAACTCCACACACTTGGCATGACCTGCACCAAAAGCAGTGGGGGGAAAAAGCTCACAGCCCCATGGCATGAGAGGAACAACCTCTTCAATGAAATCTAACTCCTGTCAGTCATGCCAGCTCACTGCTGGCACTCTTACCTTTGATGGTGAGATTAAAACAACCCAACCTGTCCCCTGACAGAGAGTCTGACCCACACTGCAAGACAACTGCGCTGGGCTGGAACGTCTCCATCACTTTAGATATCACCTAAACAAGAAATGCCTTGTTACACACCCTCCACAGGACAGTGTCACAGCAACACAGTGATGTCCATGTCAGCAAGTGACCTGAAGACATCCCCAGTGCTCCCACAGCTGCCAGCTCCCCTACACTGGCAACACTGGGGCTCTTATAGAGAGACAACAGGCTGCCATTGTTAGGGAGGAATACGGCCCCTGAAGAGCATTACCATGACAAACTGAATCAATGTCCCCCAAGAACAGCCCCCTGAGCCTCCCAATCCACAAAGAGTCACCCAGCAAAGGGTCTCTTCACTTACTGGCTTGAATATTGCTTCATAGGACTCGTCGTCGATGCCGTCCCGGAGGGGATAGTTGACAGCATAGTACTTGCCTTTGCCTGCACCAATATCCTGTCAGGGTGAAAGAGAGACCACAAGTCACCAGGGAACCAACTGCAAGACACAAACTGTGCCCTGAATGAAGGGAAGCCTGAGATTCCATCAGTGCCAGCTGAGGCTCTCACCCACTAACACTGTCCTGGCAGAAGGCAGCAAAAGTCACCTGACTCCAACAGCAGCTTATCTGGCATAAGAGAGCATTCAGTCCTCAGTGTTCAGAGAAGAAAATCCCCCTGAGCACACAGCCTCTCCTTCCACTGCCAAAAGCCACTCTCCTACACAGCAATATAACTGGCAGCCAAAATCCTAGTTCCAACCCTGTGCACTGCAGAGAAGCACAGCCCAAAACACCAGTCTGGGCTGATCCCTGTCACTGGAGGGATCTATTTTTACTTTAAACCAATTTATATATCTTTTTTTTTTACATTTCCATTATCACTCTCACACCCAAGTGATTTACTAAAAAGAATGATTTCATGTATGGTGCAGAGCAGCTGCAGCTTCACTGGTTACCCACATCACCAACAAGTTCATGTCACCTGCACCAAAGTCTGGGCAGGGCTGAAAAAAATCCAACTCCTAAGTGGAAGGTGGGAGAATTTGTATCAGAAAAATGGAATTCCAGTGAAAAACAGGCAATAGAAAAGGCAAAGAACCTTCCACTCCTCAGAACAGCATTCTGGCAATGCCAGAAGTCACAAAGTGAAGCACACCTGTACCTAGGTGGTCCTGCTTTAGGAGGGTTGGACTAGATGATGTCTAAAGGTCCTTTCCAACCCCTCCCATTCTATGACCCAACCTGACAGAGGGCCACAGTTGGCACCACGGCTTGTCAACATGCAGAACTGACTCAGAGGAGGAAAGGCCACCAAGATAAACCAAGGCATGCACGAGTATTCCCTCACAACCTCATAAGCTCTCACCCAAAAGCCTGCATGACCCAGCTGAGATTTGAAGTCACTCCAGATGACCAAGAGGCCACCTTCAGAGTCACTCCTCTGTGCATAATCCCCCCAGGAGGCTGCCAGGAGACTGACAGCAATGCCTTGGAACAAAGCCCTCGCTCCAGGAGCTGAGCCAGCTGCCTCACACTGCCACCTTTGCCCTCACAAAAAGGACTGTCACTTGGAGAGTGGAAAAAGGCAGAGGAGCAAGTGATTTTAGTTGAAGAGGTGAAATGTCAGGGTAATGTTTCTGCTGAGGCCTGGTGCTCACCCGGAGGTCCCCTGTGCCGGGGAAGTACTCGCCGTACTTATGAAAGGACACGGTCATGACACGGTCTGTGGTGTAAAAGGCTTCCTCCACACCATCTCCATGGTGAATGTCAATGTCAATATACAGCACTCTCTGGTGATACCTAGGATCAGAAAGGAGGCAAAACACTGTATTTCTCCAGAGCAGATGTGGGGAGAGGAAGGAATTGGTGCTGATCCCCAGGCAGCTCTCTGCAGGGCCTACAAGCAAAAAGAGCTGCAGAGAAGAGACAAGTGCTGTGGGCAGCAGTGGAACAGAACCACAGAGGATAACAAAGTGGCTTTTGCCTCCACCACTGAGCCTTGAAAGCAGAGTCAGTCTCTTCAGATTCCACCAATGGACTGTATTTTTTAAGCCCAGGCTTCTCACTGAGGTTTGCCTTGAGCTAAAAGCTGTCATGTATTACAGCTGTGGCCCCTCCTCCAGGGCAAAGGGTAGGGAGAAGGGTCTAAAGGCAACTACACAATGCTCCAGGCCTTCTGCCTCCTGCACAGTGCCACTGTTAGCCATATCCCTTCAGGAGAGGGGGGATGGCATCCTAAAAGAGAGCTGTTTAAGCCTTCCTGGGTAAACTCAGCTGAGAAAAAGCAAGGAAAAGACTGGGAAGAAAGAAGGGCCAAAGGAAACAGCAGAAGGGCCAAAGGAAAGGGGTAAACAGCAGTGTCCATACTTGAGGAGCTCCAAGATGGCCAAGACGATATCGTTGACATAGCAGAAGCCAGAAGCCTCTGACTTCTTTGCATGGTGAAGGCCTCCTGCCCAATTCACAGCAATATCTGTCTGTTGCTTGTTCAGCTTCACAGCACTGGCTGTTGGGGGAAGATGTACAAAACATTAGCAGGAGAGCAAAGGCCTGTGGCAGAGGCTGAGGGGTAAGGGACTGCTCCCTCACCATCACAAAGCCCAAGGGTGTAACACTGGATGTTCTCAACTAGCTAACAAAAGGCAAGGGAAGAGAAATGCAGGGTCTCTTTTGTCTGCCATACTTTTCACTGCTTCCCACTTCTGCCTCAGAGCACAAACAAGTCCACAGCATTCTAGCTGGGCTGGCAGTCAGAGGCTAGTCTAGGCTTCTCAGTGCCCTGAACAAAAGGTTTTAATGGAAGGTTTTTATCCAACACATATTTAGGTCAGTCACTGAATGTGCACTGAGGGAAAGGAGGTTCTCTGCCCCCAGCCCCTTCATAAACTCCCTGCAAATTGTGCAGGTCTCCTAGGATCAAAACAAACCATTTCTGCTGTGGGATCTACAGTCCAGAGAGCACAGAGCTACTTCAAAACATGCTGCAGTCAGTACTCGTAGGTGCTGTTGCACTGGTACAGGAAACACAGCTTGGAGGTGTCATGGAGGGAGCAGCAGCCACAAAGCTTTAACACCTAAGCACACTGACACCATTCTGCAGCAAGGTGTGTGAGAACAGTGAAAGGATCTCAAACGTTCCAGCTGACTGACACCCTTCAGGTTCTGTTTTGCCTCATGTCCAGAAGCTGTGGTTTTCCCTTTCCAGGTCACATGCCTAGAGCAAGCTTTTTGTAACTATTTATTTCTTCCTGCAAAGCTTACATGGATTATTTTTAATCAACCCCCTGTTGCTGTTGTGGTTTGGTTTTAACTCTGTCACTGGCAGGGTTGTTCCACCATTTGCAGAGCCCTCCACACAGGCAGCCAAGTAACCTGGGCTGCTGAAGGTGTGCCTAACAAATGTAGAGGGAGCTGTTGATCTGCAAGGCTTGAGCTCTCAACATGGGAAGGAACCTGGCTCTAATTATTAAGGGAATCAGAAATAAAGGCTTTCCCACCACCACCTACAACAATTTATTTCCTGGACAGAATGACATTACATACATCTGCTTAGAAAGAGAACATGGGACTTGTGAGCTTACCAACTGAGCCTCCAGCAGAGAGCTGACAAAACTCGAACAACCCATCGAACACAGGGCAGTCTTCCCCAACATTAACTTGAAAGGAACACAGAAGAGTTAGGAAGACAGAACTGCAAGTAAATGGCTTTAAAAAGGGAAGTGATCAAAGGTTTCAAACCACAAAATACCAGGCTCAAAGGAAAGAACACAATCAACCTGAGGGTACTGCCTGATGAGGCAAAAGGGTTGTTGCTGTAGGAGAGATGCTCCTGACTTGTAAAAAAACCAAGGAAGCGGGTCCCAGGAGCTGTGGTGAGAGCAGTGTGCTCCCTCCTGGGGTGTGCTGCAAGGCAACACCCCTCAGGAACTGAGTGGGCAGAGGAGATGCTGTCAGTGAGAGAGGGGTAACACCGACACACGTCCTCAGCAGCAGCCCCAGCCCTGAGCCTTTACAGCACCCTGCACTGCTCCAGCAGCACGTGCAGCTCAGCAAGGGCACGTTTCCTGCCCCTCAGAACTCTCTGGGTGTCCCTGAGAGTGTTTGAGGGCATCCCACTGCTCTGCCTGGCAGGAGCTTCAAAGCAGCCAGGATTCCCAAGGAGGGATATTAATAACAGGCACAAGGCTCAGGTGGAAGATGAGAGGCACCGATGCTCCTTCTTCATTGCAGTGGTTAAGTGAGGAGCTTTCTATCTGGCAGAGCACAGAGAGAGCCCAGCACTAACAGAGGGAGTGTCCTCAGGGAAATCACAGCAGCTATGCTTCCCTCAAAAGGAAAGCTGAAGCACCCAGCAGGCTACAGAGAGCTGCCACAGTACTTGGGAGCAGTGACCATGCCTCCTATACCCCTCCTCTCTGTTCTGAGCCTCCTCTGACAGTTCTCTGGCTACACAGAGGCCTCTCTTTCACAGCTCTCTGTGAAGAAAAGCTCCATCCTCCACATGTTTCAGACCAATTTTCATATTTTGCCTCCTTCAGGTAAAAACAGTTCTGTGCAAGTACAGGAACAGTTGGCTACTAGAGAGCAGAGTGGGTGTTTATGAGCTGTATCTGCTTCAGGGGTAAACAGTTCAGCTTGTGTAAATATGTACTTTGGTACATGTCATTTGGTATATTAAGACCTATCATTTACTGTGGGAAGTCTCTCAGGGTTTATTACTCATGAACCATATCACCCACTCCTCTAATGTGCTTGTGCCTTAAGATCTGTTCCCTTCAGCTCACACCAGCTTCCCAAGTGCCTCTCCTTCAGACTCCAGACCCCCAGTTCTTCTAAATTAGAGACCCTTACTCCACAGAAATTAATCCCATGGGCTTACAACTTTTTTCTGCTCTCAAGGATTGCAGTGTGAAAGACCAAAATACTGTTTAACCAAGCCTTGAGGCTTCCCCACTATTGATCTGTACGTGCTAGAAAAAGGTCTCTGTAACATCAGAGTCACCATGAAAGAGCCTTCCCATGGACTGGAGAGGTGGGAACAAGAGATTTGCTCACAAAATACAGCACCAACACAAAGTGGAGAGGTATCCCTGGTGCATCTCAACCCTCTTCCACTTCCCAGCTGCCTCTGCCCTGACATCCTTCAGTTACTGCACATTTTGGAGACAAGGGAAGAGTCAGGGCATTATTTTTTGCTGGTTTGTTTAAATTACACAACCCTTCCCCACCTTAGTGCCTCTGGTTCAAGCTCATGTATGGGTCAGTCATCTCTGAGCCAGAAAGGCAATTCAGAAGAGTTTCCACCAAAACACAAGACCAAACAAAAAGAGCCAACTCAAAGTGTTTCCTCAGCTCTTCTGGCACATTGGCTCCAGAGAGGAACCTGTTTTAAAAACGCTTCATATACCAGAAAAATCAAACCCAAAGTTAGGAGAACAGACAGTGCCCCAAGGTTCTTCCTGCTCTTTTGGTCACCAACCTCAAAAGCTGCCCTCAGGTTTTACCAGAGGCAGGAACCAGAGCACTGCAGGCATTACATCTTTGTTACAAAGGTTACATGGCTTACATCTTTGCATCTGCTTGCTGTACTCAGACATGTTATCTGGGCGGATAGATCTCAGAAATTTGATGTAGTCATCGCTGTGGTACTTGGTCATTTCTTCTGCATTTGCCTTGTGAGGGCGCTGCAAGGACACAAAGACAGAGCAAGGCTTGTTGGAAACACACCTCTCTCCCCAGTCCCCATTTCCAATCTGAGATTTACTTCCAGGAAGAGCAGAAAAAACCAAACCCCCACTCAAAGCAGCAGCATTGCACAAGAGAAACTTCTTTCCAAAGGCAGGAAAGGCACTGCCAGAAACTGGAAGGTGCTACATATATAAATACTTGAGTTACAGGGAGAAAAGCAGTTCTCCAGTCTCCAAAGCTCATCTGAGGCACAGAAGACCTCACTACAAGCACTTAGAAGAAAGCACCAATACACCAGCACATGTTCTTTCTTCTGAGTCTGAAGCATCAGAATGAAAACTTGCCACACAAACTAGAGATCTTGTATCTCTGTTTCTCTTGATGGCCAGCCCTGCACTTACATAGATCTCCATCTTCCTGTACAGGCCATAGTTCAGCAGCAGGTTGTGGGTCATTCGGATCCTGTGGGGTTTCATTGGATGTCCTTGGCCATAATAGTAGTTTCCAACATCACCTGGGAGGAGAAAGGTTTTGTTACTGCAGGGAAAACTATTAACTCCTTCCAACAGCCACAAAAGCCATCAGGTCACTGTATCTGTCCTTCAGCAGTTCGTCTGTTCACAGGGAGCAGAGTCCCTCACCTTTACACAGGGACCTCCATGGGTTCAGAAATGTTTACTCTAGACCCAAGACAGAGACTTGAAAACTGGGGTATGGTCAGATGAGGAACTCTGTAATGTCTGTTCTGGGGAAGGCAAGCCAGGTAGAGTCTGAGCAACTAACATCACACTACACAAGTTAAGAGGAGGGAGCTCCAGCTTTCTTGGTGAGGAGGAGCTTTGGGCACCACATTTGCCTGCCCTTGCTCAGCAAATGTCCTCTCCAGTTGGTTCAGGTCTGCTGTGGTAACTCACACTGACAGGGCTGGAAGGTTTCACTGAGGAGCACAAGTTTAATCCCAGCTCAGACAGTGACTCATCAGGCAGAGCACGTAGCCTCTTTGCCTCAGTTTCTCACTGTTAACCCAGCAGAGACACAGAGCAGCTAATTCTGTCCATAAGCAATCCCTGCAGCTGTAGTTTTACAGCTTCTCCATCATTTTCACCCTTTGTCACTGTTTGAAACCCTTCAGAGGAGTCCCAGCCTGAGAGACCCCACGAGCTGTCCCATGGGCACCAGTGTTAATGAAGTCAGCACCCTGCAAACACATCCCACGGGCCATCTCCCCACCTGGGCTTTCTCCTACCTACCAAAAGCTGAACTCACCCTGCACTCTCCCACAGCAGGTACCACTGGCTGGTTTTTCCCCCTTCCCTCCTCTCCCAGGGTACTTATTTCCATGAAACTTAACTGAAATTTAACTTTCAGATCTCTGCCTGATTTGGCTGCAAGAGGCAGAGGCTCAGGAGCTGCCAATGGCAGGAACCACACAGACAGTGGCCCACAGCAGCAGCATCCCACGAGCCTCACTGCCTGGGGAAACCAGACTACAACTCCCCAGCAGTTTGGGAAGCAGGAGACCCAATCCAGCCCAGCTGCTGACTCAGTGGGGTGTTCATTAATATTTCATCACCAATCTTAACATGCAGGAGAAACTTCCTTCACAACACACAGCTCCAGCTCTTCCTCCTGTGGACTTGGCCCTGTTTTCAGTCAAAGTAGATGCAAAGGGTGCAAATCCCACACTCAAACACCTCTGCTGCTGGAGCTGAGCTGTCTATGGCATGAGGGTGAAACAAGGTGTCCTCTGCACTAAGGTATCTCACTGGGGCAACCACCCCTACAGTAAAGTCAGGTTAAATGGAGCTTTGGGGAACTCAGTAAGAGATGCTCAAGAAAATACAAGCACAAAACTACATGAAAAATCATCATCTTGACCTCAGGCTGCCAACAAAATGCCCTGGGCAAAGCCTTTCCCAGCCCAGCCCCACAGAGCAGCAGAGGAGCTTGTCTGCTCGTGGATGTCAGCACAGATTATGTGTGTGAACTCAACAGCCACCTCTTCCTGTCTGCTGGGGTTAGGCCAGTCCCTACACAGGGTGCTGATAAAGGAGAAGTTACTGTTTTGAGTTCAAACCCTCACACAGACCCTCAGCACTCCTCAGGGTTTCCAGGAGGGACCTTTGGGACACCAGATTAACTTTTCCCCAGGCTCTCCATTCCACCCAGACCCTTCCCTGTAGCTCAGGTTCCTTCCTGAAACTTGTGGCTCAAGGAAGAGACCCACAGCTCACCCAAACCCAGGCCCAGAGCCCTCTCTTTGGGGAATCAGAGTGAATCAGTGAGGGCAGCTGCAGCCAGGGGTGTACAACACCAGCTTTACCAAGCAATACTCCACATGCCAAGCACCTCTGCTTGGCATTTCCAAACTAAATGGCTGCTTCTTTTCTCTTTGAAGCATCACTGTTGTGCCTTTGAAGATTACAGCTTGTTCAAAACCTGACAAAGCTCCTTAGTACACACATTCTGTTCCAAGCAGAGGGGTAAGTTTGGATACAGAGGCTGTTTTTTCCCACCATCCAGGTGGTGTCTGGCCCTCTGGCACTGCCCACGAGCTCTCTTTCCAGTTTAAACCACTCATTTTAGGGCCCAGGGCTCCAGCATCCCCTTGTGTTTGCATGTAACGACGGGTGTTGCACAGAGAGATCGTTTGTGTGGTGAAATCAGGCCGAGTTTCGCTGCACCCAGAGCTCTAACCCAGGCTCCTCCTCGCCCTGCCCTCCCAAAGACACCAGCTGAGTCAGAGGACCCTGCAGGACTGTCCTTACAGGCTGAAAACCTACAGTTTAGCTATACTTTCCCGGGGAAATAAAAGCCCTCACTGTGTGCCCAACACGTAGAGCAGCTGAGAGCAGCCTGCTTCAGTGCTCCAGCGCTCAGCACATCCACCCCCCAGCAAAAACTGAGCCAGGACAAGGTTTTATTCGGATTTCACAGGCTACAAAACCACTGTGGAAGGGGGAATTGCACAACACCTTGCACAGAGGGTGCTCACAGACTCTCTGAAAAACGAGCTTGCCCATCACTGAGGCACCAAGTTTCCCCTCCAAAGGGGCTGGGAGCAGGCAGAGAGGACATGATTGTTTCTCCCAAGGGCTGAAATGGAGAAGCAGCAGGAAGGATCCAGTTTGGGATCTGGGCTGCTCCAACCCCCTGTTACTTCCCTGCCCTGATGGGATGGTTACAGAGCCCCAGCACGGCACTTCCCCAGCCTCACAGCAGAAAAAAACCCCATAGAAGCCAGTCTGCAACCCAGCCAAGTTCAGAGCCAGAACTAAACAATGCTCCCAGACACAGGAACTCCCTACAGACAATTGGTTTGGCTCCTCATGCCTTTGGGTTTGTCCTGACCCCAACGAGAGCTTCGGGAGGGCTCAAGGAGGCTACATCTCCCCACAACCCATCCTGTCCCCAGCACCTCCCCGAGTCCCCCCCATCCTCCCAGAAACCACCTTCTACATCTCAGCACAGCTCCCAAAACTGTGGTCCTCCCCCCATCTCGGACTCTCCACAGCCCTTCCCCACTCCCAGGGTCTCTAGATGTCCATACTTTCCCTTCCTACTCCTACTCTCTCCCCGTTGCTCCCCATCTTTTCCTCCATTCTTACCTTTCTCTCCTCCAGTGCTGCCCCACATCCTTCCTCTCCCCCCCGGTGTCCCCCCACACCCGCTGCAGCGCCCAGGTGCTCCTGGCTCCCCATGCCCCTGGAGCTCCTGCTCCCCCCGTGCAGCCCACAGCCCTCCCCTGCCCCTCACCGCCCTCCCCTGCCCCTCCCTGCCCCTCACAGCCCTCCCCTGCCCCTCACAGCCCTCCCCTGCCCCTCACAGCCCTTCCCCTGCCCCTCACAGCCCTTCCCCTGCCCCTCACAGCCCTCCCCCGCCCCTCACAGCCTTCCCCCGCCCCTCCATCCCGCAGCGCAGCCCCCAGCCCCCTCGTTACCCCTCACACCACCCTCAGAGCAGCCCCCAGCCCCACCACATGCCCCGGCGACCCCTCACACCACCCTCATCCCTCCCCTCAGAGGATCCTTCACCACCCACACCCTCCAGTAACCCCCCTTGCCCTCCCCCAGCCCGGCCCTATGCCCCCATCGCCACTCACCCCCATTAACCCCTTCAGTGACCCCCCTCCGTTACCCCCCCATCGCCTTCCCTCAACACCCGCCCCCTCCTCCCCTCGCTCCTCCGGCGCTGCCCCGCCCCGGAGCTCGCCGTGGCCCCCTCGGCCGGTGCCCGGTGGCCCCTCACCATCGTAGTAGTAGCAGACTTTGCGCTTGGTGCCCTGTGTCAGCGCCATTTTCCTGCCTCCCCACAGCGCCGGACCCTACGGCCGCCCCGCGCAACCCAACCCGCCCCGGGGCCCGGGCCCCGCCGCACCACCGCGCCCCGCCCCCGCGCTGCCCCTCCCAGCCAATCGGAGACGGCCGCTCCGCCCCCTCCCGACAACCGACCAATAGGAGCCGGCGGCGGCGGCGGCGAGCGAACGCGGGGGTGCTAGCAGGCTAGGCGGAGCGGCGGGGGGCCCGGGCTGCACCACTGCCGCGGGGGCCGCGCGGGACGCACCACCGCTGGGGCGAAGGGGGGAAGGGGGGGGCAGATGGGGCGAGGGGCGGGGGGTAGATGGGGTGGTGGTCGCCACCAGCGCCACGGTCTCAGTCCTGATCCCGCTTGTTCCCCCCATCGGGGTCGGCAGGAGTGGGACTGTGGGGGGTCTCATACTCTGGGCCTGCCGTGAGAGGGGCCCCAAGCCCCCCGCAGCAGCCCTGGCTGGGGTTGGGGGGGGTCCATCCCCTGTGAGCATCACCCGTGGTGGCCAAGGCAGCCCCAGGCTGTAGCCACCGTGGCCACTGCTGGGCAAAGGCCTCTCGCTCCTGCACACACCATGGCTGGAGACAGGGCTGCCCATGGCCAAGGCTGGGGCGGCCATCGCTTGCCAGGGGCTGCTTGCCAGCGCCGGGGGGGAAGGAGGCAGCGAGGCCCAGGCAAAGCAGGCTGAGGGGGTGGCGCGGCCCCTGGGCACCCTCATGGGAGCTGGAGGCTGGGCGGGCACCGGGGCAAGCAGAGGGACTGCGCGGTGGGCACCCCCAGGCTGCACCAGCTCTCCCCTCTCTGGAGTCGCTCCTCAGCCCAGCTCCTCCATCTCCTTCTAGGGGGGTGAAACCTGCGGCTCCAAAGACTCCAAGCGCTTCAGATCTTTACTGCTGAGGTCCAGGCAGCGTTTGCCAACGTGAGGTGTGTGCAGTCTGTGGGAACGTGGCGCAGGGGAGGGTCGGGGAGCACCCCCGGACACCCCAAGCTGAGGGTCACGGCTGCTGCTGGTACTGGCCCTCGGTGGCAGTGAAGAAATCCTCCAGCACGCTCTTCATGTACTCGAAGGTTGGCCGTTCCTCGGGCCTCTCCTTCCAGCACTGCACCATCAGTTCGTAGAGCTCCCGCGGGCAGTGGTCGGGCTGCGGCATGCGGTAGCCACGCTCCAGGTTCTGGATCACCTCGGGGTTGCTCATCCCTGCCAGGACACCGCACGGCACACTCACCCCTGCCTCTGGGGTCCCCCCCCCATGGCACGCAGCGCACCCTCCCTTCGCCATATCCCATGGGAAAAGCTTCCTCCCCCCCTCCCTTGCTCCGAAAGCCCCCGGGGGTGTCTGGAGCCGGGGCCGCCTGTGCGGGGAGGAGGGGGCGGCGGGGGCTGTGCGTGCGGGGCTGCATGCACACAGCGCGGCGCTGCGCCTGCGTGAGCTGCCACGCAGCTGCCAAAGCCCGACCTGGATACGGGATCCGGCCGTACGTGACGATCTCGGTCAGCAAGATCCCGAACGACCAAACGTCGGACTTGATGGTGAACGTGCCGTAATTAATGGCCTCCGGCGCCGTCCACTTGATGGGGAATTTAGCACCTGAAACAGCAGCAGCGTGGCGGGAGGGAGCGAATTAAAACGTTGGGGCTGAGCTGGAAACGTCCCTCTCTGTTAAACCTGATGTGGCAACCCCGGGTCAGGCGCTGGCTCTGCTGTGTGCCTGGGGACGAGCTGGGTCTGGTGCCAGCCAGCCCCATCATCCCCATCCCCATCCCCATCCCCATCCCCATCCCCATCCCATCTGGCTGCAGAGCCCCCAGCACTGGCTGGCACCCTGCAGCTGTCCCTCTGCAGCCACCAGATAGGACTGTCACCTCATCAAAAGCAGGGGTCACACAGCCCCCTTCGGCTGGGGGGAGAGAGAGATGGAGAGGGGGAGGATATTGGGGGGGGCTGGAGAGTGAGAGAGATGGAAGAGAGGGAGATGAAGAGGCAAGAGGGGTCCCTGCAGCCCTGCCTGCTCCCTGCACGCCGTCCTGCAGCTCCCAGCACACCAAGGGGACCCCCAGAAGAGTTTGGGGACGGTGGGGTTTCCCCCTGCCGTGGCCCTGAGCTGTGTGCACCCCGGGATGAGGGCTGAGGGGAGGGGGGACGCACCCTCCCGAGCCGTGTACTCGTTGTCCTCGATGAGCCGGGCGAGCCCGAAGTCGGCGATTTTGCAGCCCAGGGTGTCTGACACGAGGATGTTGGCAGCACGCAGGTCCCGGTGGATGTAGTTCTTGGCCTCGATGAAAGCCATCCCTTCAGCAATCTGCAGGGGGAGGTAAGTGCAATGAAAAGGCACCAGCCCAAGCAGGGCAGCCCCCGCAGCCCCTCCCCAGCAGCAGCCCCCTGGGCTCCAGCCCCTCTCACCTGCGCTGCCATGTCCAGCAGCTTGTTGATGCCGAGCTTGACTCCGTCTGAGGTCTTGAGGAAGTCCACGAGGCTGCCTGCAATGAAAGCAGCGGGTCTCAGCAGAGGGTGGGCATGCTGCCTGCCCCTGCCCCAGATTTGGGGCTCGGTGTTGTGCTGGTGGGGGTCACCAGGGTACTGTAGCAGCAAAAGGTGGGGCTGGGCTGCTCACAGTCCCCAGGAAGGAGTGGATGAGAGTGAAGTGAAGCCCACCCTTCCTGCAAGGTCCTCTTCCCCCTGCCAGGGCTGACCCCCAAACTTGTGGGAGAGCCCTGACGGAGAGCACAGAGAGAAGGATGCCAAAAAGGCTGCTCAATGACCAAAACCCATCACTGAAACAGGCAGGGGCCAAAAGACCACGGCTCCACACAGCCCTCAGCCACCCCCACCCACGGTGGGCAGCACCCAGGTGCCCTCACCCTTCTCCATGTACTCTGTGATGATGTAGATGGGCTCCTTGGTCACCACGGCGTAGAGCCGCACCAGGCGCGGGTGCTGCAGGTTCTTCATGAGGTTGGCCTCTGCCAGGAAGGCGCTGGGTGACATGCTGCCCTGCTTCAGGCTTTTGATGGCCACCTTGGTGTGGCCGTTGTAGAAGCCTGCAGAGAGATGGTAGAATCACTGAATGGTTTGGGTTGTTAAAGCCCGTGGAGCTGCTGCAGTCCCAGCCCTGCCCTCACCCTGCCCAGCCCAGCACTGACCCACAGCCCTCAGCACCTCAGCCCCACGGCTTTGGGATCCCTCCAGGGCTGGGCACTGCCCCAGCTCCCTGGGCAGCCTGGCACAGGGCTGACACCCCTCTCAGGGAAACAGCTCTGCCTCAGCTCCAACCTCAACCTCCCCTGGGGCAACCTGAGCCCATTTCCCCTTGTCCTGTCATTCATTATTGGGGAGCAGACCCCAACCCCCAGCTCCCTGCAGCCTCCTGTCAGGGAGTGTCAGGGAGTGCTGCTGTCTCCTCTCAGCCTCCTCTTCTCCAGGCTCAACACCCCCATTCCCTCAGCCCCTCCCCAGCACCCCTGTGCTCCAGCCCCTTCCCCAGCTCTGCTGCCCAGCTCTGGACATGAATGTCTCTGGACAGTTTCACCCTGACTCACCCATCCAGACTTCTCCAAACTGCCCTGCTCCCAGTTTCTCCACCAGCTTCAGTGACTCCCGTGGCACCTCCCACTCATCCTGCCACCACGGCTTCTGCGGCTTCTGGGTCCGGCACGGCTTCCCGAGGCGGGTGCACAGCCCGTCAGAGCTGCCTGTGGCACCGGGTGGCCAGAGCCAGGGTCAACACAGGCAGAGGGCACAGCACAAGCTAATGACAGCAATGTGTCCTGCTCATCCTTTCCCACCCCCATTGCATCCCATTGCATCCCATTGCATCCCATTGCATCCCATTGCATTCCACCCCATCCCATCCCATCCCATCCCACCCCATCCCATCCCACCCCATCCCATCCCATCCCATCCATCCCACCCCCCTCCCTGCAGCAGCCCCAGCCCCAGCTGCCCCGTACGTGTGTAATGCTCCACCAGCTCGTGCAAGCTGCCGAAGGTGACGCGGGGGGAGATGTAGAACCCGCCGTTGTCCATGTTGCGGATCTTGTAGTGCTTCACCATCTCCCCCTGGTTCTGGTCGAAGTCCCTCACGGACAGTGAGTAGGAGCCTGTGGGGATGGGGCAGGGGGGTGAGTGCAGGACCCCAGCACTCCCACTGTGCTTCCAGTGCCTTGCAGCAGGATCTGGGGGTGGGAGCTGGGGGTGGGAGCTGGGGGTGGGAGCTGGGGGGTGGGAGCTGTGGGTGTGAGCTGGGGGTGGGAGCTGGGGGTGGGAGCTGGGGGTGGGAGCTGGGGGTGGTACCTTTGGAGGTCTCGCTCTCCCGGATGAGGAAGGAGCCGTGTGTGTTGCCCGATGCCAGGAGCTGCCGCTCCGCGTCCTTCCGGCTGATGTTTTTGAAGAACCACCTGGGGACACGGGACAGGGTTTGGGACTGGGGGGGGCTCAGGACACCTTCACTTCAGAGGATGCTCCTGGCACTTTCCCCCACCCCAGTGCTAGGACACAGCTCCCTCTCAAGCCCTACTCACGGCTCGGGCTCCAGGGTGTTCACCATGGCCACGAAGTTGTAGGGGATCAGCCCCTCCTGGCCCGTGGTGAGTGACTGTGCCTTCCACCACTCCCCATTCCTGCAGGGACACACAGAGGTGAGAAACCCCCACCTCGGGCTGCCAGGACCCCTTTCAGACCCCCAGGCAAAGGGGATGCCATGCTGGGGGGATGCCCTCAGCCTTCACTCACTCCTCCAGGATGCGCAGCTTCTCGCCCTTGCGCAGCCCGAGGTCCCCGTCGTGCTTGGGCTCGTAGTTGTACAGGGCCACCACCAGCTTATCTGGGAGGGCAAGCAGAGGGACAGGGTGGCGGTGGCCAACTGGGGGGGTGTCCACAGCCACCCCCTGCCACGGCTGGACCTCACCTTGCAGGGGGGAGCACGGCGGAGACGTGGCCTCGTAGGACACCAAGGGGTCCTGCACATCGGAGCCGTTGCGGATCAGCCTCTGCGAGGGGACGACGAGCCCCGTGAGCTCTCCCCTTCCTCAGGCCTGGCCATCCCACAGCCACCCCAGGGGCGTTTGGCCACGGGGATGGGGGATCTGCTTGTCCCCTCCTCACCTGGCGCTTGCTGTCGGGCTCGATGGGGTAATTGCAGTGCTCACAAATGTCGATGTTCTCGATCCAGTCCTCGTCGTAGTCCGAGCTGCAGCAGCAGCCCATGGTGGCTGCAGGAGGGGGAGAGGTGGAGAGGGGGAAACATTCATCCCCTCCCACCCCAGCCCTGCCTCAGCTCCCACCCTGTGTCCTTCCATCCATCTGCCTCCCCACACATCTCATGGCCCATCCCACCCACTCACTGCACCTGGGGCATCCCCTGACTCTGTCACCAGCTCTGTTTCCTCCTGGGTTTGTTCTGACTTTGTTAATTAACAGCACTGAAGGTGATGACTCCCTGAGGCTCTCCTTTCCCAACAGCCCTGCAGTTACCTCCTTTCACCAGCTCCTTCCCACCCTGTGTCCTCCATCTAGATAACAACCTAATCAGGACTATCCCATTAGCAATTAGCAGGTCCTTGCATGGCCCCCCATGGCTTTTGTTTTAGGAGGTTTGGCTGGACCACAAGCAGCTCCAGGACTCAGAGGTGGGTGTGAATGCTCCCTCACACACAGAGCACCATTTCCTTCTCCCCAGGGCTCTTCTTTGCTTCCCCCCATGCTTTTGACCCCGTTTCTCCTGCATCAGGGATGCCCCTCAAACCCCCATCCCTGCTGGGGGGGCTCTTTGTCCTCTGCCCTGAAACATCAAACACCTTCTAACCTCAACCATCAGCCCTGGCCACAGTGACGCCAAGCCTGTGCCCCAGGGCTCCCAGCACCGTGGTGTGGGCACCACAGCAGCCTGGCAGCGAAGCCACAGACGCCACGTGGGCCCCACAGAGCAGTGGGGCAGCAGCAGCGAGGCGAGCGCGGCCCGGAGCCGGGAGCCCCAGCAATGCGTCATGTGGAAACAGCACCCACGGCCCTGGAAAATAACCCTGTTCTGCAGCATCCTGCACGCCTCCAGCACCAGGGTCTGCCTCCAGCACCAGGATCTGCCCACACCAAATCCTTACACCCCCAAAACCCTCTGTTCCAGCAGCTCTGGGGGGGGCTCAGTGTGGTTTCTGCAGGCGCCGGGGGCCAACGGCAGGGCTGGGAGCCAGCCCAGGTGTCTCTGCCCTCCCCCAGCACCCAAAATGGCTGGGAGCTCTTATCTGGCAGTGGGGAGATGCAGCTGTGAGGGTCCCATCCCTGCTGGGCCCTGGGTGGGTTGAGTCCCAGGAGCTGCATGGCTGGGAACCACCAGCTCTATTTTGCCCTGGGTTCCATCCCCAGGAGCCATTACACAGCTGTCTGCACTCCCCTCCTCCAAAAATGCCCCTCACTGTGCTGCTGAGGAGGGCACAGCCCTGGGGGCTCTGTTCGAGTGTGTGCCCCCATGGGAAGGGCCTCACAGGGGTCTCTGGGGAGGGTGCAGGGTGCCCTCGGTGCCACCAGCCCCCACCATCAGGGCTGGTTTTGCAGAGCAGGAGCCCCCTCCCTCAGCATCGGGGTCAATGCGGCTGTTTCTCTCCACGGTGCCACCTCGGGGTGCCCCCCACAGGCATTTTAGCAGGGAGAGGGCAGACAAGTGCCCCCCCAGCCCACCCTGTGCCACGCAGCGCTGCTTTGGGGACTGAAAAACACCCCGGTGCCTTCAGCTTCTGCTGACACCTATTTGGGAGCACGCTTGGGCACCCAAAAATGGGTTCTGGCGCGTGGCAGTGCCCTGGTGCAGGGCAGGAGGAGGAGGCAAGGCCTCGGTGATGCCCAGGCAGCAGCCAAGCCCCAGCCACGACCCCGGCCCCGCGGTGAAGCCCCGGCCCTGCCCCGCAGCCCTTCCGACGCCTCCCACGAAGGCGAGTGGTGCCAAGAGGTGTTTTTTCCTTCCTGCACCGCGAAGGGCTGTGGAGGGAGGTGCTGCAATTGTGCCTTTTTGTTGTCTTTGTTTCTTTCTTCTCTGTTTACAGCGATTTCCAGCGCGCGGCCGTTTGGGCTGCGCGGCTCCGTCGGGGCGGTTTGAGGGCAGCGCTCTGCGCCGGCATCTGTGCAGCCGAATTTCTGGCGCTGAGCGAATGTCTGTGCCCGGGAGGCTCGTGTCGGGGCCCGTGTCCCGCCGTGCTGTGTGCCCGGCCGTCCCCGTACGTGCCTCTCCCCGGCTTTGCCCCGGAGCGCGTCTGGACACCCCCAGCCCGCCGCGTCGGGGTTTCGTGCCGGCCCTTGCCCCTGGTTGGTTTGCTGCCCGGCGTGGGCAGGGTGAGGAGCGCCGGGGGCTGGGCTGACCATCAGAGCATCCTCAGGCTGTCCCCGAGCCAGCCGTGACCCGGCCGAGGGTCAGTCCCACGCCCGCACGGCCCCGGCGGCGGCAGGGGGGGGTCTGCACGGACAGGGGGACGATGCCGCTGTCTGAAGCCCCCGGTCTGGGCAGTGGAGTCCCATGGGGACGGGCGCTAAACGGCTGCTCTGTCCCACAGCCTGGCCCTGGGGGCAAAACTCCTCCTTTGCCCTGGAAATGGGGGCTTGGGGAGAGCCCTGTGAGGGGGCTGCTGCTCCCACCCAGGCAGACCCCCTGGGAGGGCAAGGGGGCATTGGGACAGCAGCTTTCAGCCCAACTGGGACACCACAGAGGAGGGGGGGCCCACAGCCCTGCTCCCCCCATCCCGTGCCCAGGCCCCGGCGGGGACGAGCCCAAACCCCCATTTCTGTCCCTCCGAGGCCAATCCTGGGGAGTGCAACAGGACCCCCCAACCCTCCACGGGCCCTTGGGTGGTCCCCAGCACCCGCCTGGCGAGTGTGGACCCTCTCACCCCCAGGTACCTGCTGGCCACGAGGCGAGGGGCAGCCGCTCTCAGACCGCCATGGCCCAGCCGCGCCAGGGAAGGTGCCGCCGTCCCCGCTCACGTCCGTCCCATGGCCGGGGGGGCGCTGAGGGCAGCAGAGCGGAGCCCCCGGCCCGCGGGCGCGCTCCTCGCCGCTGCTCCTGCTCACGCCTGCCCTGGCTTCCTGCCTCATGAGCAAACTCAAGAGGAGCTGGTTCACAGCTCGAGCACGACCGCAAGAGCGAGTGACAAACCCCGAAGGCTTCCTGCCATCCCCAGCACCGAGGGTCTCTGCTCTGGGCATCCTCGGGCACCGGTGCCCAGGGCCGGGGTGGGCAAAGGGAGGCTGAGCCCCAGAGCTGGTGGGGGAGCGGAGTCCCGTGGGCTGGGAGATGTGCAGCGAGAGGCCAGCGATGGGCAGGGGATTGTTGGCCACTGCTCAGGCAGTTATGGCTCCCTGAGCCCCTCTGTGCTGTCCTCTGCGCAGGGCTGGCTGGCAGTGCCATGCACCAGCCACCCCTGACCCTGTCAGACCCTACACAGGCTGCAGGACTCATCCTGCACCCCACAGCCCCTGCTTTGACCGTCACCACTAACCCACCCCAGACCCCCAAGAGCCACAGTGACAGGGGCTGGAGCCGAGGGGACGTGTTGTGCCCCAGCCAGGCTGCCAACCCCGTGTTTTTGGAGACAGCTCAGAGCAGAGCAACCACAACACTATTGTCTTGGCTTTAGCGATCAAAGGCGAAGCCGCAGGTACCTGCTGCTCTGCGGAGGCAGGGGCAGGAAGCCCAGCTGCGGCGGGGGGGCTGCTGCAGCTGTGGGGGCACGGCAGCACTGGCACCAGACACAGCATCCACCCTGGCAGGGACATTTCCCTGGGGCAGCCACTCAGCCCTGTGCCCATCGTGCTCAACAACAGCACAGATGCCCCAGGGAAAGGGTGGTGGGAGCACTGACAGACCCTGGGCTGAGCCACAGCCTCAGGGTGCACGTTGGGTTCTCCCAGTGTCCTGCTGCCGTCCTGGGAAACAGAAACAGCCCCCAGATTGTCTCTGGGTCACCCCACAGCTCCCCCAGTGCTGCTTGCAAAAGTCACATCCCAAAAAACAACTTGTTTTGTAAAGGGTTTGATGCCAATGGAAAAAGGGAAAAAGCCAAAAGCAGCCCCCTCTGGTGAGGGCAACCCCAGCTGGCACTGCCCCCAGGATCCCTCCTGTTCCCGGTGCTGCAGGGGGTCAGGGATGGGGCAGGATGAGGGCACCGAGGGCTGCTGAACCCTAAGCACAGTCCCCAGCACCTCCTGGCCTCCAGCCTCAAACCCAACCCCTGTGCTCGCAGCCGCTGGGGTGACGAGCTGCTTCCTGCACCGGTGCAGCCCGAGCACCCACCTGCTGCCAGGGCACAGGATGGCAACAAGGTCCCCAGAGAAGAGGGATGGTCTCTGCAGCACAGCACCATCCCGCAGGGGGAACTGGTGAGGAGCTGCTCACCCTGCGAGCCACAGCCCCAGATAGTGGCTGGGGAAGGGGTCCCCACGTCATCCCCCAGGTTCCCCACAGCAAGGGGCCAGGAGCCACATCTGGAGGCTCAGGTGGGTGCCCAGGCACACGTAATAAAAGGAAAAACCCATCAGCTCTGGCCTTCACCTCCTTTTACTGCACCCTCAAGGGCAGACCCCTACATTTCCCACTGTGGTTGACCACATCAGCCCTAGGAACAAGGCAGCGGGCACCCCAAAACACCCTGTGCCAAATGAGGATGTGGCATCGCCCCCAGGACAGGGCTGGTGGCACCAAGCTCAGCTCTGCCTCCCCCCACGGAGCTCAGCCCCGGCAGCAGCTCTGCAGTCCCCAGGGGCTTTGGGAGGGATCCCTGAGCCCTGCAGGGTCGGGATGCAGCCAGGGCTGCCCGCGAGGCTCCCATCCGGGCTCGGTGCTGAGCGCCCCGCGGGGTCCCGCCGAGCTCAGCAGAGCGAGAAGCGCCGGGAATTGATGTTCATGCGGGTGACGCCGATGTGCTTGAGCGGGGTGGAGAGCAGGAAGGCGGCCCTGGGGGGGATGTTGCAGAGCAGGTCCGAGTCTTCCTCGCAGCCCTCGAGGCCGAAGGTGGCGGCGTCCAGCATCTCCTTGTGCTGGTGACAGACCTGCTCCACTTTCAGCCGCTGCAGCTGAGCCCGCAGGCGCATCAGCCGCTGTGCCAGGCGCTGGTCTGCACTCTGCATCTGCCTCTGCACGGGGGGAACGGGCATCAGCGCCGGGCTGGCACCAGCCATGGGGCCAGCAGCCCGGGCAGAGGGGCTGGGAGTCGCCCGGGGCACCAGCCCACCCCGGGGTCAGCGCAGGGTCTGCTGCAGGGTCCGAGCCCCCAGATGGGTTTGTACCCGTTGTTGCTGCCCGTGTCACGCCAGGAAGGCCACAGCAGCTGCAGGAAGCTGTGCCACACCGATGAAGCCCACCACAGCCGTGCCAGCAGCAGGGCAAGGCAGGAGGGGCAGTGACAAGCGCAGATCCTGAGGGAGCTGAGGCTGCTGGCGCTGTGCAGGGCACATGGGCAGAGCTGCAGTGCCACAGAGCCACGGGCACCTCGCAACAATCCACATGCACAGGGCAGAGGAGCAAAGCTGTGCCCTGGCACTGGCACATCCCAAGGCTGCTGCATGAGGCTGGGCTGGGGGCGCTCCCTCTGCATGGAGCAGTTCTACAGCTCCCTCTCTGCCTCGGGGCTCAGCCCCTGCCCACCCCTCGTGCCCCCATCCCACCGGCAGCTACTCACCAGCTCCGTCCTCAGCCACTCCAGAGCCGCCTCCATGGTGGCGAAGCCACAGATGCCACCATCCCGCTCATCCTCGGGGTGCCCAGGGCCCTGCTCTGCCCCCCGGGTCCCCCCGGGGGTGCGGCTGCCCCAGGGCTGCCCCCGGACCCGGGCTTCCCACTCCAGGTAGGAAGGTCTCCGCGTCTGCAGCTTCAGCTTGGCCGTCAGCGCCTTCACGCTGGCCAGGCTCTCCTCCTCCTCCTCCTCCCAGGAGGGCTCCTCCGCTCCCAGCTCCTGGAACTTCAGCTGTCCCAAGGGCATGGTGGCACCCGCCAGAGCCCCCTAAAACCTTCGGGCGACTTTCTCCTCCACCTCCTGCACCCACCCGCGGCCACGGCCACCCACTGCCCCCGCACCCCAGTCCTGGCTATCTGTAGACCCCCAGAACAGGAATCGGTGGGGACACCGAGGGCAAATCCAAGGGGCAGGAACTGTCCTTGTCCAGAGGAGTGCAGAGGAGGCTGGGGCTGGGGCTGGGGCTGGGGCTGGGGCTGGGGCTGGGGCTGGGGCTGGGGTTGTTTTTGTTGTGCTTTATTTCCCTTGTCTTTTCTTTTTCAGCGCGATTGTCCCTGGGAGGAGCCTCCCCGGCCCCGCAGGAAACCTTCCCCGGGACGTGCTGGCACGGACGAGCGGGGATGATTTATCTCCGGGCACCCAGCTGCAGGGGAGGGGGGCAAAAAAAAAGCCCAAAGCAGGAAAAAGAAACTGTCGGGGGAGGGCGGGGGCAGCCGGGGTCCCGCACCCCGGCCGGGCCGTTAAGGTGGAACGCGGTCAGGATCGGGCCGCTGTCCCCCCAGTGCCCCGTCCCTCCTGCCCGGCGCTGCCTGCGCTGCCCAGGGCGGTCCGGGAGCAGCGGCGCTGGGTTACGGGTCTCACCTGCGCCCTACGGACACCTCCTGCCCCGGGAATGGACCCCCCATCCCTTCCAGCAACCCCCGCCCCCGGCCAGAGACCTTGCGTGCAGCACCCTTGCTGCCCTGCGAGTCCCCGTGTCCCTCGCGTGTCCCCTCCCACGGCTTCGGGCGCGTGTTCTCTCTCTCGCACCACACGCCAGTCCCTCACCCCCAACCACCCCCGGAGCACTCATCACCCCCCCCCGTGTCCCGGGAAGAGGAGCCGCCCCGGGGACGGGCCACCTTAAACGCGCCATCCGCCGGGCGCGGAGCCCGGGCTGTGCGGGGCATCGCCGCCTCCCCGCCGGCACCGCGAGCTCCCCGCTTCACCCTCAGCTCAGCCGCTTGCACCCCGAGATCCCCGCTTGCACCCTGCTTATGCTCAACAGCTCCCTGTTTGCACTCTTGAGGTCCCCTACGTGCACCCCAGGGTCCCTGCTACACCCCACAGCCTCTCGCTCCCTGCTTGTGCCCCACGGCCCCCCACTTGCACCCCGAGGTCCCTGCTTGCACCTTGAAGTCCCCTGTTTGTGCCCAGCAGACCTCTTTTTACACCTTGAGGTCTCCCGATTGCCCCCCGAGGTTCCCCCCGAGGTGTCTCCTGCCGCCGGGCTGCAGCAGGTAAGGCCAGGGGTGGTCGGGGCAGGCAGTGCCGCTCACCCTCCTCCTCCTCACCCAAAGCACCTGGCAGCAGCTCCCACTCTAGGCCCGGGGTGCCTGTGGGTGCAGGCAGAGCCCCCGGGGCCTTGGGAGCCTGGCTGGGGGGTCTGGCAGGGGCAGACCCCAGTGCAGGAGAAGGACCCAGAGCTGCTCCCTGCAAGGCAGCAGTTGCGTTTGCAGCAGCCCCCCAAAATCCCGCCCCGGCACCCTGCAGTGCAGGCGCAGAGTCCCTGCCCGGGGGTCTGGGCACTGCCAGCGAGCTTGGAGCCGCCTCAGCGGGCTCTCGCCGTGCCTCAGTGTCCCCGATCCGCGCCCGCAGCGCTGCCGGGGGAGGAAATGTCACGGCGCTGCGCTCTGCAGCTCCGCACGCTATAGGTGACAATGTAAACACGGAGAGGCAGGCGAGGCCGTGGGGCCGGCGTGACGCAGAGGGAAGAAGGGGTTTCCAGGCTGGGCCGTGCCGCTGCAGGATTTCCCCTTTCTGCCTCCAGCCCCGCGGCCGCGGGTCCCCGGGGCCCGGCACGGGCAGGGCTGCGCGGGGCTCGGCGGCACCGCCATGGAGTTCTCCGAGCTGATCAAGACGGCGACGGTGGAGAACGTGCTGCTGTCGTGCTCGGGGCTGCCGGCGGTGAAGGGGACCCTGTGCATCACCAGCCACCACCTGCTCCTCTCCTCCTGCCCCGGGGGCGACGATCGGCCCGGCACCGTGGAGCTCTGGCTGCTCATCCGCAACGTGGACGCCGTGGAGAAGAGGTGGGTCTGTGCCTGCGCTCCCTCCCGCCAGCCTCAGCCCCCTCACGCAGCCCTGCCTGGGCTGGACGAGCTTCCCCGCGGCTCCCCTGGCCCGGCACGGCACGGCCCGGCACGGCCCCCCCACGGAGCCTCAGCCCTCCTCTTCCTCACGGCGCACGCCGGGGGATGCTCCCGGCACCGGGCATTGATCTCCTTCTCCTCCTGCCTCAGAGTGCAGAATTTAGGCTGGTACCAGCCCCCCCGGACTAACGGCTCCCCAGGAGACACCAGGTTTGGCTTTTAACCCTCTCTTGGCTCTGTTAACCCGTCCGGCAGCGCCCGCCTTTGTGTTACAACCTCCGTGGCCGGGGCAGGGAGACGCTGGGAACCCCGACTCGGGACAGACGTGCCACAGGTGCCAGACGAGCCACAGAGTGCCAGACGAGGGCCAGTGATCCGGCACAGCCCTGCTGCTTGGCATCACCCGGCTGCCCGGGGGGCAGAGGGCAGCTGGTGGCTGTTGTGTGTGTGTCTGTGTGTCCGTCAGCCCGTCTGTCTGTGCACATGGACCTGCAGCCAGCCCTGACCTCCCTCCCGCCTCCCCCAGGCTCGGCGGCTCCTCTGGCACCATCACGCTCCGGTGTAAAGACCTGCAGGTGCTGCAGCTGGAGATCCTGGGCATGGAGGAGTGTCTCAACATCGCCAGCTCCATCGAGGTGAGCTCCCGGGCCGGGCCGTGCCGGGCTGCGAAGGGTTGGCAGGAGAACGCGGCCGCCTGTGCTGTTTGCTCTGGGTCTGTCATTAACGTGGGTAAACACTCAGGGCTCGGGTGGTGTTGGCACAGGGTGGGCTGACGGTGCCAGCGCCTGCCCAGCCCTCGCTGGCAGCTGGGACACGGCCAGGAGCCTCGGGGACACGGTGGAGATTTTCCAGCCACCTCCGTGCCTGTGGCCAACTGCACCTTTGCTCCTGCTCCAGGCCCTCTCCTCGGTGGACTCCGTCATGATGATGTACCCGTTCTTCTACAGACCCCAGAGCCTGAAGCTCGAGGAAGGATGGCACCTCTATCCCCTCGAGCAGCACTTCCAGCGCATCTCCTCGCAGGTGAGCCTGGGGGTGAGACACCCTGGGCTGAGACCCGCTGCTGGGGGGGCACCCGAGGCAGCCCCCCAACCCCCCCCTTGTTCTCCCCCAGACGAGCCAGTGGCGGCTGAGCACCGTGAACGAGGATTTCACCACCTGCCCCACGTACCCTCCCGCTGTCATCGTGCCGGCGGCCGTGGACGACGCCGCCTTGCGCAGAGCCGCCCGCTTTCGGCAGGGCGGGCGCTTCCCCGTCCTCAGCCACTACCACGCCAGGAACGGCACCGTGAGTCGGCCGGGCAGGGCCCGTCCTGGCCCCGTCCCCTCTGCCCGGAGCCGGGGGCTGGAGGAGCCGTGGGGCTGCCGCTGCTGCTCCCCGCAGGCGCTGCTCCGCTGCAGCCAGCCGCTGACGGGGCCCAACCGCAAGCGCTGCCGCGAGGACGAGCTGCTGCTGGGGACGCTGCTGGGCGCCGGCGAGCGGGGTTTCGTCATCGACACGCGCTCGGCACAGGCGGCCAAGCAGGCGCGGATGGGCGGCGGGGGCACGGAGCCCAAATCCTCCTACCCGCGCTGGAGGAGGCTGCACCGGCCCCTGGAGAGGTGAGGGGCCGTGCTGAGGCCGGCTGCTCTCGTGACACGGGTGACGACAGCGCCCCGCCGGCAGCGTGGGGACTCCCCCGGAGCCACTCTCCTCCTCCCCTCGCCAGGGGCCGCCCGCTGCAGGAGAGCTTTGTCAAGCTGGTGGAAGCCTGCAACGACCCCTCGCTCAACATGGACCGGTGGCTGAGCCGGCTGGAGAGCTGCCGCTGGCTCGGCCACGTCAAGGCAGCCCTGAGCACGGCCTGCCTGGCTGCACAGTGCATGGACAGGTAAGAGAGGGCTGGCTGCCACCCCGCTGCTCCCCGCTGCCCCCGCCGTGGCGCAGAGCTGGGCGTCACCCCGAGCCGCCGGCTGCAGGGAGGGCGCCACGGTGCTGGTGCACGGCGCGGAGGGGACGGACACGACGCTGCTGGTGACGGCGCTGGCGCAGCTGATCCTGGAGCCGTCCTGCCGCACGCTCAGGGGCTTCCAGGGGCTGCTGCAGCGCGAGTGGATCGAGGTGAGGCCGGCGCCGGGGCTGGGGAGGGGGCTGCGGCCGCCCCTCAGCCTGCTCAGCCCCTCACCCCGTCCCCGCAGGCCGGCCATCCCTTCCAGCTCCGCTGCGCCCGCTCCGCCTCGGCCCACGCCCGGCTCAAGCAGGAGGCACCGCTGTTCCTCCTCTTCCTCGACTGCGTGTGGCAGCTGAGCCGCCAGTTCCCCTTCTCCCTGGAGTTCGGCGAGCGCCTCCTCCTCACCCTCTTTGACAACGCCTACGCCTCTGCCTACGGCACCTTCCTCTGCAACAACGAGAAGGAGAGGCGAGTGGGGCAGGCGGGGGGATGCCAGCAGTGCCCCTGCCAGCACCCTGCCCCTGCCCCACACAGCCCTCCTGGCTCGCACAGCCCCCCCGACACGGACCCAACCGGCCCTCGCCTCTCCCGTAGGTGCCTGTGTAAGGTGAAGGAGAACACTCACTCCCTGTGGGCCTGGATGAACCAGCCTGAGGAGGAGAAGAAATACCTGAACCCTCTGTACTCACCCAACGCCCTGGTCATCTGGCCCTCCGTGGAGCCCCAGAGCATCCAGCTCTGGCAGGGTGAGCTGGGCCCAGGGCTCTCAGAACACCCCCTGAGCTCTGAGCTGGGCTGGGGGGAAGGCAGAGCCCCTCCACTCCTCACTCTCTGCACTAACACACGGCCCCTTCCCCCCCAGGGTTGTTCTTCCGCTGGATCCGTTCATCCCAGCACCTGGAGGAGGCCTGGGCAGAGATCCAGAGGCTGGTGGAGAGCAACGACCCCCCTGCTGAGGAGAGCACAGGGAAGAGGCTGAGCCGGCCCCTCTCTGACCTCACGGCCCAGGGGGAGAAGCAGAGCTGAGAGAGCTGAGCAGGAGCCGGGGCCAGGGGGAAGGGGCTGGGCCAGCGGGAAGCACCGTGCAGGACACAGCCGAGGGCAGTTCTGGGAAGGGGGGACAGGATCCCTTCCACAGCCTCTGGGCTGCACAGACTCAGCCCCTTCCAGTAAAGTGCTCTCTGCTGCAGCCCACACGTGCTTTTCTGCTCTCCCATAGCCCCTGACCTGCAGGACTTCAGCCCCAGCCACAGAGCTGGGAGGTCTTAAACCCACCCCAGCCTCTCCCCTCAGAGCACACTGGCAGCAGGCTCTTGGAGCCAGCCCAGGAAATCTGCCCTTGAACCCAGTTTTGAGGAAGGAAAGAGCTACAGAGCCACTCCTGAGGCCTGACAGACACAGGGTGAGGGCTGCAAGGACGAGCATCCGAGCGCAGGAAATAACTGTTGAGTGAGGAAAGTTGGCTCAGGGTCAGGGCAGCAAACAGAGCAAGCAGCAGGAGCGTGTGTCAGCTGGCAGAGGCTGAGTGGCCCTGTGCTCCCAGCCTGGGCTCACCTCGGGCTGCCCAGAGCTCGGGGAGCTGCCCTGGGAAGGGCACTGGGGTGGGCAGAGCCCCTGGGCAGCCACAGGCAAAGCCCTCGGGGTTAACTGAGTTCCAGACCAAAACAAAGGAACCCCCACAGAGGTGTTTTGCCTTAGAAAAGCTTCTGATTTATTTCCTGAAGAGGTTTTCTTTCTCCCCCCTTGCTGTGTAAATATGGCCAGGGAAGGCAGCAGCCCCAGGGCAGGCAAGGCCAGAGCCCAGCTCCCCACCTCACCCTCACTCCACCTCCTGGGACACCCAGTTGGGTTTCTGGTTCTCCCCAGTCTGCTGCTGCCTGTTTCCTTCTGCTGCCAGGGAGCAGACTGGCTGCAGGCCGTGGGATGGTCCTGTGCAGCAGGTGATGGGCTGGGTGAGGAGGGGAGGAAGGGAGAGGAGAGCTGTGGGAATCCTCCCTCAGGCTTCAAATTCGAACTCGAAGTACTGTGGGTCGAAGTAATGGATGCGGACGTAGCCATCCTCACCCCCACTGCTGTAGCTGCGGGAGAAGGGCAAGAGCCAGTCACCAGGAGGGGCAGGAGCTGCCTGCCCCTGGGCTTACACCCAACCCTGCTCAGTCTGTCCTCACAACCCACTCCAGAGGCTACGAAAGGAATCCCTGATGCAGCCAAAGTGTGCAGCAGGGTGGAAGGGAAGCCCCCAGCCAGGCTGGGGGGAGGCTGCAGGGCTGGAGGGGCAGAGTGAAGGAAGGTGCTGGCTCCATTCCCACTGCAGAGCCCCTGTGAGCCCGGCTGCAGCCCAGGCTGGGCTGGGGCACGCTGCCAGGCCCCCAGGGATCCTCACCTCTTCCCATCAGGGTGAAAAGCGACGCTGTTTATGGGCCCAAAGTGACCCTTCACTCTGCCAAACTCTTCTTCAAAAGCCAAGTGGAAGAACCTGGGAGAAGGAAGAAGACTTAAAGGATCAGAAGTCATCAGGAGCCTCGTTAGGGACACAACCAAGGGTTCCTCAGGAAAGCTCAGCACGTTTAATGGCCCCTCCAGCAGTGCCAGGAGCAGGAGGCTCCAGGAACAGCCACCCTTGGGCTGCCCAGAGTGCTCCAGGGGAGGACTCAGCCCTGCCAGGGCAAAAACACCAACCTGGCCTCAAATTTGCCAATCCTGGTGGAGGTGGTGGTCACATCCATGGCCTCCTGCCCACCACCAAGCACGACCTGCAAAGGAGAGGAGCCTCACCACTTGGAACATCAGATCCAAAGCCTCATTCCCGGCACCAGACCACAGCAAAGCTCCCCAGACCCCAATCCCAGCCGTGTTTTGCAGCTGGGCTGGTGACACTCTGCCTTCCAGAGTGGGAACACCACAGGGAGACGAGGCAGGAGGAGGCCCAGGGGATTGGGATGAGGGGGGAGCTCGTTCTTACGTGGTCAAAGATGGGGGAGAGCGCCGCGGAGTTCACCGGCCGCTCCGTCCGGAACGTCTTCAGGTGCTCCAGGGTCGTGCAGTCAAACAGCTGGGAGGCAAAAAGGGAGAGAGTTACTGTGCAAGAGGGCTGGCAGCACAATCAGCTCCCACAGATCTCACTGCCAGGGCCTCAGCAGGGCAGATGTTGGTTCTACAGCCGCCCACAGGCACCTCAACCCCACATCGCTGTCCTGAACCTCACCTCTGTGCTACCAGAGGCACCAAACTGCAGCTCTCATTTTGGCCAGTGCCTGGCTGCTGCTGCCTTCCCTTTCTCCCTGACTTCTTCCCACTAAGCTGACTTCCCATTGACTCAGCTCTCCAAGGGGCAAAGCTGTGCAGAGGTCCTGCAGCCTCACCTTGGCTGTGTTGTCCTTGGAGGCTGTGATGAACATAGTCATGTCCCTGGAGGTCTGGATGTCGTTGATTTGCTTGGTGTGCTCCTTGATGTTTGAAAGCTGCTCCCCTGACTGAGGGGCAAAGAGGCAGGTTGAGTGTGAGAGCAAATGGAGCCAGAGGGCTTCTCCCCAGGTGCAGGACCTTGCCCTTGTTGAACCTCAGGAGGTTCCTCCCTGACCCCTCTCAGCAGCAGCCCAGCCAGCCATGGATTTGAACTGTCCTTCCACGAGGCTGCTGCTTCCAGCCAAAAAGCCCCTATTGTGCCCCCTGACCCCAAAGGAAACGCTGTGACATCCCTTCCCAGGCAGTGCTGCCCCAGGGAGATGTTGTTCCTTGTCAGCTTGACCTTGGCACTGAACTGGTTCAGCTCTCCGCTCTCGTGGCCAGCGATGATGAACTCTCCCAGAGGGCCCCACACGGCACTAGTGATTTTGGAGTCACTGCAGGGGATTTTCATGTAAGGCTCGTTGTTCTCTGCAGGAAGGAAGAAGGACAGAGACAGACAGACACGGTGGCACCAGCTCTGGGGATGGAGGCTTGCCCTTGCAGGCCCTGGCCCGGGCTCCTCACCGATCTGGCTGGAGTCCCGGAGGTCAAAGAAGCTGACAAAGCACTGATATCCCATCTGCTTGTCTGTGGAAAACATGATGATGTTTCCCCCAAAGTCGAAGCCACACGTCCTCACTGCTGAGCTGGTCTTCACCAGGGCGAGCTGCTTTCCTGCAAATGGACAGAACTGTCACTCTGTGGGTGTCTGACTGCATTTTGTTGGGAGGTTGGTGGAAAGGAGCAGCCGAAGGGCAGGGACAGGGCAGGAGAGCGTCAGGAGGAGCTGACAACAGGTTTGGCAACTTCCAAGTACTAATCACATGTTTTGGGCAGTAAAGTGAGTAAATTCATTGAATATTCACCAGAAATCAGGCACATAAAGCCTCCCCTCCAGCAGCCAGGAGAGAGGATTCAGAGCTCATTTGGGGAGGGGGGTGAATGAGCACAGGGCATGGTGCTACCAGGTCCTCCAAGCTCAGAAGACTTCAGGACTGGGCAGAGCTGGGCCTTGGTGGCAGGCAGGCGAGGGGAGCAGAGGCCTGGGGAGGTGGGGGAAAGCCTTGGGAGGGTAAAACAGAGTGTTTTTTGTGTGGGAACAGAGCCTTACCTGTCTCACAGTCCCAGAGCCGACAGCTGTTATCCGCAGAGCCGGTGAGCACATGCCGTGTGTCCCCTGCAGTCACCAGTTAGGGAACAGCAGCACGTTCTCAGCCCCACAAGGTCCATTCCCAGAGAATATTTACACATGAGATTAAAAAGCCCTAAGACACAGAGACTGGACAAGTTCCATTCCAGGAGCAGCAACACTCCAGTACAGATACAACACAAACCCCACTTTCTTCCTCTCCAGCTCTTGCCCTAACACAAAGCTGCACGTTTTTCTCTCTGTTACCTGCTGCCCACATTGGACACAGTTCTTGGGAAACTCAGACACCTTCCCTGAGCTGCCAGGGCCACCACTGCAAAAGCAACAACTGCACATGTTATTAAACAGCCAGGAAAGAAAACCAGCCTGGAGAAGGGGAGGCTGAGGGGAGACAGGAGCACTGTCTGCAGCTCCCTGACAGGAGGCTGCAGGAGCTGGGGGTCGGGCTCTGCCCCAAGTAATGAACACGAGGAATGGGCTCAATTTGTGCTGGGGAGGCTGAGGCTGGAGCTGAGGCAGAACTGTTTCCCTGAGAGGGGTGTCAGCCCTGTGCCAGGCTGCCCAGGGAGCTGGGGCAGTGCCCAGCCCTGGAGGGATCCCAAAGCCGTGGGGTGAGGTGCTGAGGGGTCAGTGCTGGGCTGGGCAGGGTGAGGGCAGGGCTGGGACTGCAGCAGCTCCAGGGGCTTCAACAACCCAAATCACTCTCCAGGGAACACCCAGGAGATGGAGTAAGAGCAAGGCAACAGAGGAGTTAGAAGCACTGCAAACCAAGCTCCCAAAGCCCCGGCAGCGGAGCAGCCGGCAGGGACGTGCGGGGCTGGATCACCGCGACGACAACACGCGGGAGAAGCGGGATCCAGGCCACGGAAGGATACAGTCCGCGTCCACACACCACACGGCTCCTGTGTGGCCGTTGTAGGTGCCCAGCCGCTCCCCGTTCACCGAATACCACACGTTAACGATCTGGGGGAAGGAAACGAGCGAGAGGATTCGCCTCGGGGCCGAAGGGTCGGTTACCGGGGCGGGAGGACGGGGCCGCACTCACGGGATCCTTCGCCACGGTGAACAGCAGATCCCCTTCCCGGTTGTACTTGATCTGCGTGATGGATCGCTCGTGGCCCTGCAGCAGGATGGGCTTCTGCCAAGGGGGAGACGATGGTTAACGCTCCCGGCGAGGACCCGACCCCCGGGACGGGGCTCCCGCGGGGGGTGCGGGAGCGGCCGGGCCGCGTCCCGGGGGCCCGTCGCAGCGTCCCGTCACGCCGGAGCCACTCACCATGGCGGCGGCGCCGAGGCGAGAGGCACGGGCGGGGAATCGCTTCCGAGGGCAGGGGCGGGACGGAAATGCGTGTCCCGTCGCCATGGCGGCAGCGGGTGAGCTTCCTGCGGCCCGGCGTGGGGGGCGGCCCGGCGTGGGGGGCGGCCCGGCGTGGGGGGCGGCCCGGCGTGGGGGGCGGCCCGGCGTGGGGGGCGGCCCGGCGTGGGGGGCGGCCCGGCGTGGGGGGCGGCCCGGCGTGGGGGGCGGCCCGGCGTGGGGGGCGGCCATGGGCAGCGCAGGGCTCATCACTGAGGCGGGGGAAGGGGGTGAAGCGCTGGGGCTCGTCTGCTGTGGGGATTCGTGGAGCGGTGGGGTAACAGGGCCCTGCGGAGCTGCTGCAGCCCCAGCCCCTGCTCCAGCAGCTTCCCCTGGCTCAGGGGGCACAGGAACGTGTCCAGGGGGGTTGGAAACGTCCCGAGAAGGAGCCTCCACACCCTCCCTGGGCAGCCTGGGCCAGGGCTCCCTCACCCCAGCACCGAAGAGTTTCCAACCCCACCTGGACACGTTCCTGAGCCAGGGGAAGCTGCTGCAGCAGGGGCTGGAGCAGCTCAGCAGGGCCCTGCCCGCCCCACCATCGGGGCAGTCCATGGCAATGTCTCCCCTCAGTCTTCTCCAGGCTGAGCAGACCCAGGTGTGTCCCCAAAGGGGGAACGAGCCCATGGACTGGGTGTGGGGGGGACATTCCCCGTGGGGACAACGTGGCCGTGGGCTCGGCTGGATGAGGCGTTTTCCTCCAGGGACAGCATCTGCAGTGAGCAGCACCAGGGCCGTGAGGCAGCTGGGTCTGCTGCAGGGCTTTTCCCCTCCAGAGAAGCATCAGCAGAGCCACGGCCGGGTGTGAAGCCTCGGGGTGGTGTGAGCCCCCGGGGCAGTGCCAGCGGGTGCTGAGCCGGGGCTGTGCCGCAGGACAGGCCGTGGCACTGGGGCTGGTGGCCGTGCTGTGGGGCTGCAGCGGCCCGTTCCTGCGCAGAGGGGCCGCGGGGCTGGACGAGGCGCTGGAGGAGCTGCGGGGCCGGGGGCACCTGCGGCAGCTGATGGCCCAGATCCGCTTCCTGAGCCTCAACTACAAGGTGAACAAAGGCTGAAACGTGGGGAGAAGCCCCTGTACCTTTCCTGGTCACCTCGGGCTGGGGTTGCTTCGGTGGCCACTGAGACAAATAGACGAGACTCGAGAAACCACGAGCTTTGCAGTTATAACTAGCAAAAGCCAAGTTAATCTGCAGTTAGATCCAGGAAGAGCCAATTAACCAAACAGAAGACATGAGCCATCTTTTTCCCAGGCAGAATCGAGGCTGCTTTGGGGCAGCAGGTCCTTAACCCCCACATTTCATCTGAAACAAGCACGCTCTGCTTCTGCAGGCTGGGGCACTGAGACATTCAGCAGCTTGTGAGCTGCTCGGTGTGACCTGGGACTACCTGACTTTTGGGTAGAAGGAACCTGTTTGGGAACTCTCCCTTGGGTGGCCAAACCTGGCAGAGGGTGAGCAGGGCTGGCTGCCCACTCGCTGAGGGGGGGAACGGAGGGTTAACAAGCAGCGATGTGACAGCTCTGTGTTCTTCCTGCAGTACATGGTGCCATTTCTGCTCAATCAAGGTGGATCTCTCATCTTCTACCTCACTTTGGCATCCACAGGTTAGTTCTTGTTGCCTTTGTGGAGGCTGGGGCTCAGAGTTTTGGGGGGATCAGTGCTATCGATGACTCCAGTGGCCCAGGTGAAACCTGAAGCAGCCGTCTCTGACAATCACAAATGAGCATCTCGTGATTGACCCAGATTATCCACTTTCAACGTGGTGTTAAAACTGTCTGATTGCAGACCTGTCCCTGGCAGTGCCTCTCTGTAACTCCCTGGCTTTGATAGTCACGCTGCTGACCGGGAGGATCCTGGGAGAGGACATCGGTGGTAAAAGTAAGTTACACTTAAAATGTTTCCTCACCTTGTCTCCTACACCTAACTGCTGGCTTAGCAGCTCTCCTGACAAACAGCAGCTACCCCCAGAAGGGCTATTACTAGTTAAGTTGCTGTAACTACTTACAGTTGCTTGCTGCAGAATCTGAGAGGGGAGTGAAAGGGACAAGTAAGTGGGCAGGGCCAGGAAATGGGAAGCAAGAACAGGCAATTCCCAGCTAATGAAGTTTACAGGCCTGAGCCTTTACCTGACTAGATATTTAACTGAAAGAGAAGCACTAAGTGATGTGCCCACCCTGGAAGAGGTCCCCCAGTGTCAGCACCCATCCTCCTTTCCTTCTCTGACATCCTACAGGAACGTTACACTGCTCAGAAAGTCAGAAAATGTCAGGAGACTTGAAAGCTTGAACAGCAGGGCCTGGTGTGGTAGCTGTAGGAATACCCTGAAATGGGGTTTTCTTGCTGTTTAAGCCAAACTCTCCCTACCCAGAGCCACAGCATCAGCAACACTTCCTTAGAAACACCAACACACACGGGCAGCCCAAACACCTGAACCCCTTCAGAGCTGCCTGGTCCAGGTGGTATCTGCCCAGATAGTGCTGCTGTCCCCTGAGCATCAGGGATTTAGCCAGGAGGAGGTCTGGGTGCCCAGTGCTGAATGGTGCAGGTTCCCACTGTGTTACTGTGTGGCAGGGGCTGTGGCAGGGATGCTGCTCACCAGCCTGGGGGTCACGCTCTGCGTCGCTGCTTCGTGAGCAAAGGGCAGCCAGAAGCAGAAGAAGAGAACCTGCTGAGAGGAAACCCCCAGGGCTCTGGCTCTGCACCAGACTCTCTGGCTCAGCTGCACCCAAAAAGCTGCTCTTTGTTGTCAAAAACAGCATGACAAAAGCATGGAGTGTAACCCCTGAGCAGCAGAGGGAACCAGGCACGGTGCAGCGACATCCTGTGTAATGGCTTTGTCTGTTTCAAGGCAGGGGTGGTGGAATTGTCCTGTTCAGCACTGGAAGGATGATGGTGAATAAATCAGTGTGACCTGCTGGCTCTAATTGATTTTTGGATCCGGAATCTGTTTGGGAACTCTCCCTTTGGTGGCCAAGCACCTGAAAGAGGATTCTGCCACCCAGGTCCTGGTGCACAGCCCCTTACACTGAGGCTGCCACGTGGCTTTTCTCTTCTAGAGGAAACATACTGTAAAAACAGATCTACACTGTAAAAAAGTCTGTGAAACAACAGAGCAGTTTGTCCCTGGAGAGGGAAGGGAGGGTTTATTCTCATTGAAATTATCAGTCCAAAATACCAGATAGACCACAGAGGGAAAATATTGTCTTGACCAAATACTCCAGTTCAAAAGAAATAAAAGGCTTTCTTGCCACATTTACCACAGTGGGAAACGCCGCCCCACAGAGCAGGAGCTCCCCTGAGCTGCTGCTGTCCTTCAGGTCACATCCTGACTGGTGCTGCTGCAGCTCCAGGCCCACACAGGTGCCTCTTGTGCTCAGGAGTGCCCCTCTATGCATCAGGAGCCTCCAGCCTCCGTTTCAGCATCAAGTACTGCAAAAGAAAGAAAAACAAAGTGTTCAGGACTAAACCCCAGAGAGACCTGGCAGCAGGAAAGCCCCTGCCCTCAGAGCAGCAACATCCCTGCTCTCAGCCAGGAGACACAGTCTCACCTTTGAAGCAACACACGTGGCACCTGCCACACTGGTCAGTGCCCAGGTACCAACTGCAGCTGCAGTGACCAGATCTACAGCTTGTGACCAGACCTAAACAGCTCCTGATTTCCTTCAGCACTCCTTGGTGTAGTTCCTTTAGCCCAGCCCCAGCCCAGGGACACTGCTCTGAGGCACTTTCAGGACAGGCAGGCTCAGGCCCTTACTTTTTTACGGCTCTCAATAGCCTGTTGTAACCAGAGCATCTCCATGAGCAAGTGGTTTCTGTAGGACTGCAGAGCAGCCTGAGTTCCAGGAAGCTCCTCCATGTCCTCAGGTGGAATTCCTGCAAAGAAATGGAACAATCACAGAACCCCCCAATGGTGGGGGCTGGCAGGACCCTGCAGAGCTGCTGCAGCCCCAGCCCCTGCTCCAGAAACTTCCCCTGGCTCAGGGGGCACAGGAACGTGTCCAGCTGGGGTTGGAAACCTCCTGAGAAGGAGCCTCCACACCCTCCCTGGGCAGCCTGGGCCAGGGCTCCCTCCCCTCAGCACCAGAGGAGCTTCTCCTCCTGGGCCAGGGGAACTGTTTGTGTTCCACCCTGTGCCCGTTACCCCTTGTCCTGTCCCTGGGAACCACAGAACACAGACTGGCCCCATCCTCCTGACACCCAGCCTTTAGGTACTTGTGAGTGTTGCTGAGGTGCCCCTGAGCTCAGGCTTCTCCTCTCCAGGCTGAGCAGCCCCAGGGCTGCAGCCTTTCCTCCTCACACACACGTTGCATCCCCTCAGCACCTTTACAGCCCTCCACTGAACTCTCTAGAAGTTTCCTGTCTCTCTCGAGACATAACCTCTCATTAACCTGTGATTAGATCCTTGCTCCAGATTGCACCCACTGTCTCTCCCCTGCACTGACTTGTTCCAACCTCTCCAAGCTGCTCTGGAGGTTTGAGTTCTCCAGGACCCCCCTGTGCCCCCCACACCCAGCGCCGGGTCCCTCAGGCTCGTACCCAGGCAGGGCTCTGCCTGCAGCACAGCCCCATCCCACGCAGCAGACACCTGGCTGTGCTCCTGCCAGCCCTCCCTCACCCTCTGCCAGGGCACTGCCTCCCTTCTCAGGGTGTCGATCAGCATTCGGGGGGCTCGCTGCATCGCCTCCAGCCGCCCAGCTCGGCTTGTCCACCCCAGCTGGAGCTCCCACACTGCTGCAGCCCCAGTCCCGCTCCGCTGCACACGTGTCCAGCTCCTCCTGGGGTTTTCCTGCACCGGCCTCATCCCTCGGTGCAGTTTCCCGTGGACAGGGGCACTCCCCTGGCGTGGGCTTCTGAAGGGGCGACACGCGAGGGAACAGAAGGAAAAGAACATGGTCAGACCTGGGAGGTTCCTGTGCTGGAGGGTCCGTCCCAGCCAGGGCTCTGGTTTGCAGCCCTGCTGCTGCCACAGCAGGAGCTCAGCTTGCAGCCAGCACAGCCTGGCAAAGGGCTTTCCCTGCAACAGTGGGAAAACACCAGTGGCACCCAACCAGCACACGAGTGGGCCCGGGGAGACGGGGGATGAGACCCACAGGTGTCCCACATGCAGGTCAGGGGCTGGACCTGAGCTGAGCTTCAGCCAGAGGACGGAATCCTCCGCCAGGGGCTCAGTTCTGGAGGAGTCTGACGGGCCAGGGCTGAGCAACCATCAGTTTAGCCCTGGGAGGATTCCAGCTCGTTGGGATGGTCACACAAACCCCATCCCACCCCCAGCACCCGCCCAACCCCTCCCCACGGACCTCGGGGACGAAGACGGGCCGGGGCAGGATGCGGCCCCTCCACTCCAGGCAGCTCGAGTCTCCCTCGATCTCCCGCACCAGCCGCTCGTAGGCTGCCCGCACGGCCCGGAGCCGCCTCCGCACCAGGAACCCGCGGACACACGCCTGCGGGACGGGACGGGACGGCTGCGGGAGCCCCTCCGGCCGCCCCTCCGCCCCCTCCCCGCGCCCGCGCCCGCAAACACAACGAGCAAACGCGAGTCTGCGCCCAGGCCGGGTTTTAATGAGGCAGCGCCGGGTGGAGCCGGGGCCCGGGACACCCCCCGGAGACCCCCCAGCCGCGGGGACCCCGCAGCCATTCCCTCCCTCTGCGAGCCCGGCCCGGCCCCCCGCGCCGCCCCACGGGCCCCGGCCCGGCCGCACCTGCAGGCGGGTCACGGCGCGGAGCAGCCGCCGCCATCCCTCGGCCGCCGCCTCCGGCCCCACGGCCGCCGCCATGGCCGCGGCCTGATGACGCCACCGGCCGCCGCCGCCCGCAATGGCCGCGGGGAGCGGCCCCGCGCGGCCCGGCCCGGCGGCCCCGCTGACCCGCGTCGCCTCCGCGGGGATGGGGGGTCCCGGCGCGGGGTCCCCCCAGGCGCGGGGTCAGGCGGCCGCGTCCTCGGGGTCGGGGCTCTCAGCCAAGTGCAGCTTCTGTCTGAGCGCGGGTCAAGGGAAGCACCGCAGGGACCGACCCCCGGCACTGACCCCCGACACTGACCCCCATCACCGACCCCCGGCACTGACCCCCCATCACTGACCCCCGGCACTGACCCCCGGCACTGACCCCCCATCACTGACCCCCACCACTGACCCCCGGCACCGCCATCGCTGCCACCCGCACACACCCACGGAATCCGTCGGGTTGTTGAAGCCCCTGGAGCTGCTGCAGTCCCAGCCCTGCCCTCACCCTGCCCAGCCCAGCACTGACCCGCAGCCCTCAGCACCTCAGCCCCACGGCTTTGGGATCCCTCCAGGGCTGGGCACTGCCCCAGCTCCCTGGGCAGCCTGGCACAGGGCTGACACCCCTCTCAGGGAAACAGTTCTGCCTCAGCTCCAGCCTCAGCCTCCCCTGGGACAACCTGAGCCCCTTTCCCTTGTCCTGTCATTCATTACTGAGCCCGACCCCCAGCTCGCTGCAGCCTCCTGTCACTGTGATAAGCGTCACTGCCGCCATCGCTGCCACCATCACCTCAGCCAGCACCGTTGTCCCTGCCCCACGCCCGGGCCCAGGATACATGGAGCCGCTGAGCTCCTCGAGCTGCGGGAGGCAAAGGCAGAGGCTGAGGAGCGGGCAGGGCGGTGGAGGCCGGTGTGTGTCCCGGCCATGGCGGCAGGGCTGGGCGTGTGGGGAGACGCTCACGTGTGCCAGCAGCTGGTCCAGGTTTCTGTCGGCCGCCGCCTTCTTCTGCTCCTCGGGGAGTTCCTCCACGCAGACGTCGAGGCTGAAGTGGAGCCGCGCCAGCTTCTCCTGCATCTCCCGCACGTGCTCCAGCTGCTCGAAGGAACATTCCTTCCCTGCGCCCGTGGGCAGGAGCCGTCACAGCCCACCGGCCCCCCGGGACCCCCCGGCCCCGGCCCCCACAGCCCCTCACCAAACGCCTGCAGCTTTCCCGAGTGGAAGTCGCTGAGGAGGCTGAGCAGTCCCCCCTCCATCTCGTACACGTCAGACACGTCGGTGAGGAAGCTGTGCTGCAGCGGAGCCCCCCCGCGCCGCCCCCGCGCCGCCCGCCCGCGCCCGCTCCTTGCTGGTCCTGCACGGGGAACGGAGAGCTGGCATCGCCCTGAGCCCACCGGGCCCCGCACCGCGCAGCAGCCGGGGGCTGGCGCTGGCCCCGCGCGGGTACCCACCGCCGCAGCCGGGCGCGCTGCCGGGGCGAGGGCAGGGTGGGCAGCGGCAGGGCGAAGGACGTGCTCTTGCTGGGGGGCAGCGGCCGCGGGGCCCCCGCGGGTACCGGCTGGGCCAGGCAGGTTTTGGGGCTCCTCTTCTTCCGCCGCTCCTCCATGCTGAAGGGTGCGGGGGCACCGGAGCCGGGTGACGGGGACCCTGTGCGGGATGGACGCAGCTCTCGGTGGCTCCGTCTCGTCCCCGGAGAGGACCCGTCAGCCCTGAGCCGGGGGAGATCGGCGGGAGCAGCACCGGGGCGATGCCGCTGCCCTGCCCCAGCCCCGGGACCCTCAGCAGAGCAGCGTGGCCGTGGGAGAGCCGCTGCGGGACGCTCGGGCCGCGCCGCCGGGGCTCGGAGCCCCCTCCCCGGGCTCAGGGACCCCCCGGGCCGTGCCGCCGGGGCTCGGAGCCCCCTCCCCGGGCTCAGGGACCCCTCGGGCCGCGCCGCCGGGGCTCGGAGCGCCCTCCCCGGGCTCAGGGACCCCTCGGGCCGCGCCGGCGGGGCTCGGAGCCCCCCTCCCCGGGCTCAGGGACCCCTCGGGCCGCGCCGGCGGGGCTCGGAGCGCCCTCCCCAGGGAGCCGGGGCCTGGGAGCGCCCGGGAGCCGCCGGACGGGCCTCCGCTTGCAGCCGCTGCCCCGGCGCGCTCCGGCCACGCGGCCCCGGCTGCCCGCGGGACAGAGACCGCGGCGGGACCCCGCACCCCCGGGCACCCGCCAACAGCCCCCCGGCGCCCCGGAGCCCTTGGCGGCGGCGGGACGGGGCAGGCGGCGGCTGCGGGAGCCCCTTTGTCCGCAGCCTCCGGCCGCGCCGCACGGACTGACCTGCGCCGGGCCCCGCTCCGGCCGTGTCCCCGCCGGGCACCCCGAGCACGCCGGACACCCCGAGTCCTGCCGGACGCCCCGAGTCCTGCCGGACGCCCCGAGCGCGCCGAACACTCGTCCCCGAGCCCGCCGAACACCCGTCCCCGCAGCCCCGGTGCGGGGATTTGCATTTAAAGGGAAAGGGAACTTCCTCCGGGCGGTGGCGGCGCCGGCGGCCCCGGGCTCCGTGCGGGATGGCCGGGGCCGCGCCGAGCCTCAGCACCCGCGTCAGCTCCGTGCAGGCGCCGGGAGGGGGCGGGATGCGGCCCACGGCCCCGCTTAGGCTCAGCGAGGGTCTGGTGGGGGAGAGGTTTTTCTTGTTGCTGGCTGAGCAGGAAGCAAAGCCCAGAGCCTGACTGCAGCTTGCTGCTGGTCCCCCCAGGCCAGAGCTACTTGTGCCTGCCTGGGGGCTCCTGCCCTGCAGGTCTCCCAAAACAACAGCATAAAGCCTTGAGAAAGGGAGGGGAAATCCCCCAAGCTGGGAGCCAGCAGGGCCTGTGTCTGTCCATGAGCAGCTGGGCCCTTGGGGTGAGTGTGGGCAGGGGCTGTGGGGACCCTCCCAGGCACTGCAGCCCTTGGGAGATGCTCCTCTGAAAGGGGAAGGGGAAGAGGAGCTGCCACAGCACCAGCACAGGCTGCAGGGCCCAGCCCACAGCACAGCCCTTGTGCTGCTCCTGGCCAGGCTGCAGGTCCTGGAGCACAAGCAGGTTTTATTCTCCCACAGCCCCATCTCCAGCCACCTCCAAGACCACCCCGGCCCTGAGGGATGGGCCAGGGAGGTGCTGGCTCAGGCAGAACCTCCCCGTCCCCTTCCACAACCCCTCACAGGCACTTGTGCAAAATCACTTGGGAATGAGACCGTTGGATTAACTGTTTAATACACTTGTGCACGTGTGCGTATAGCAAAGAGGCAACTGTGAATCGTAAGGCTATCGAGACATTGGCAACTTCTGGGAAGAGCAACGGCCCCCGGGAGGGCGGCGCCGGGGGAACGGGACACCCTCGGCTCACTCAAAACCCGCCGAGCGAGCCCTGGAGCTCCCCCTGCCCGAGGCAGAGCGGGGACGGAGGGAGCGCAGCGCCTCGGCTCTCGCCCTGCTCCGCTCCTCCCTGCTCAGCTCCTCCCTGCTCTGCTCGGTGGCTTCTGGCCGCGGCCGCTCTGCCGAGCAGCGCCGGGTGATTTTGGGAGCCGCAGCCTGGCAACGCCGAGCTCTGTGGGAAGGGGCCGGCAGTGGAGTGTCCGTGTTAGTTACCGGCGCACACGCGGGAGGCGGCTCGCTGCTGCTCATCCACACAACCGAGGACGTTGCCCTGCACATATTTTATATATCTCATATATATCTCATATATATATATAAAAAAGTTCTAAAAACCCTCCAAAAAGCTAAGCTAGGAAACCTCAGCTGCCCAGGCCCCTCGAGCCCGTGCCAGGGCCCCGCTGTCACATGGAACCTGCGGCACCACCCCCCGTTCCCCTCCCTCTCCCCCCTCCGGTGGCCCCGGGGCTCAGTCGGTGCTCAGTCACCCTCCCGGGTGCCGCCCGGCGCCGAGGCTCCCGTGCTGAGTCCCGCGGGGGCCGGGCTGTGCTGCCCCGCGTGGGGGCCGTCCGGGGCCGGGCGCCGCTCTGCCGCCTCGCTGCCGTCCCGACACGCGTCCCTGGAGGGCTCCGAGGGGTCGGGCTCTGCCCGGGTTCTGTGGGCACACAGGTCCTGCACCTTCTTGTTGAGGTCGTTGCGTTCTGTTTGCAGAGCTCTGCAGAGCTTCTCCAGGCGCTGGATTTTCACCTGAAGCCCCTCTAGCTCTTTGTCCCGAAGGGTTTTCTGCAAACACAAAGGTCCTTCAGGCTCCAACGGGTTCAGGTTGCCCCAGGGGAGGCTGAGGTTGGAGCTGAGGCAGAACTGTTTCCCTGAGAGGGGTGTCAGCCCTGTGCCAGGCTGCCCAGGGAGCTGGGGCAGTGCCCAGCCCTGGAGGGATCCCAAAGCCGTGGGGCTGAGGTGCTGAGGCTGTGGGTCAGTGCTGGGCTGGGCAGGGTGAGGGCAGGGCTGGGACTGCAGCAGCTTCAGGGGCTTTAACAACCCAAATGACTCTGTGATTCTGCTTCTGCCACCTGAGGGACAGAGGCAGAAGGGCCGAGATGAAACCTCCAAGGGAAGCTCAAGGGGAAAATCCCTGTGACTGAGCAAACATGTGGCATCCAAACAACCTGATGCCATCGTCACTGCTTCTCTCTTCCTGTGCCACACCGAGGCCAAGTGCTGCTGAGACAGACTTCTGCACCTCTGCACCTCCTGATGTCACTTCTGCCACGTGGCAGAGGGCTCCTGGCACCAAACCCACCTCCCAGCCTGGCTGTGGGGAGACAGGGGCTGTCCCACTGCCCCTCAGCCCCAGCCCAGCCCCGCACAGCACAGCCTCCTCACCTCCTCAGCCATCTCCAAGAGGGCCTTGTTGCTGCTCTCCCAGCGGGAGCGGTACATGGTGGTCTCTTTCTCCAGCTTCTTGATTTTCTTAGTCATCTGCAGAATCACAGAGCCAGGGAGGGAGCAGGTGAGCCTTGGGCAGAGCACTGGGGCAGTGCTGCTTCTGACACACATGCCATCAGCCTTCAATTTGTGTATCAGAGCTTACCAAAACTACAGAGCTGTGGCTTTTCCAGCTCACAGAGCAGGGAGGGGAGAGGCAGGCCGTGCCTCCAGCCCACAGGCTCAGCTGGGCAGCAGAAGGGTCACTCACCTTCTCCATCTCCTGCTTAAACGTCGTGAACACTTCGCTGCTTTTGGAAAGGGTGTTCTGGAATTCCTCAAACTTCTCAGTGTAGAGAGCCAGCTGTGGGGAGAGATGGGGATCCAGCTCCTCACTGCCACCTCTGACAGCCCTCCCCAGGGAGGGGAGATGGCAGCCAACATCTCCCTGAGCTCCTTGTGACTGCACAACGCAGCAGCAGGGAGCCAGGTACTGGGGAAGGTGGGAAAATTCTTTCCTAGGGAAACATCCTCAGAGACTGATGTGTTCTGCAAACATCTCCTGGCCTTGGCAGGAGGCACTTGCTGGGTCTGATTCAGCAAGGGATGGGCACTCAACTGCTCCCAGCACCATTCTTTCCAGCAGTTGCCTATACACAGGCCCACCAAAACCAAACCCAGGGACAACGCTGCCCCTGTGCTCTCCAGACTGAAAACAGAGGAAGGAAACAATCCAACCAAATAACCTGGCTGAGCACACAGAGTGGAACTCACCTGCTGCTTGAGGTGAGTCTCCTGCTGCTTCATCAGCTCACACATCCTTTGTGATTCCACAGCTTCCTTCAGCAGCTGGGGAGGAGCAGAAGCAGTTACCTGGCTGCCATCAGGGGGCTCTCAGAGTGCCCCTGCACAGCCAGAGACAGCCCAGCCCTGCTCCTGGAGCTGTCCCTGCTGGGTGTGCAGCGAGCCTGGGGTGGCCTGGCCTGACCCAGGGATCCTGAGCCTCCACAGAGGGACAGGGAAAAAGCAACTGTGAGAGAAACCGCCCCAAACTCACAAAGTCCTTCTCCCGCTGGTGTCTCTCCTCTGCCTCCTTCAGCATTTCCTGGGCCTGCTGGAGCTTGGCATCCACCAGCTGCTGCTGCAGGTCCTTGTGTTTGAACACCTTGTCGATGTGCTGCCCAGGGACAAGCCACCCATCACACACAGGCTCAGCCCAGGAGGCCCCTTCTCCCCTCCACCAGCCTCCCCGGGAGGACGGGCTGCGCCTGACCCACCTCCTCCCGCAGCTCGTACTGCTCGATGAGCTTCTTGAGCCTCTCGGCCAGCTCCATGTTCTCCTGGCGCAGTTTGGAGTTCCTCTCGTTGTGCTGCTCCATCTGCAGCTGGATGTCGTTCAGTGTCACCTGGAAGTGGGACGTCACCTCCTTGCGCTTCTCCTCCTCCTCCCGCGCGCGCTGGACGCCTTCCTCCTGCGTGGGGGCAGGGCCAGCAGGGTCAGCCCTGTGCTGGGGCAGGGACAGGGGCAAAGGGACCCGAGTGGGACGCCCTGAACCCACCCAACCCCCCACCACCACTTAAATCCATCAGGGAGGGGACTCTGGGCCTCTCCCTGTCCAGTGAAACAGCAGAAGGATGGTTTCACAGCGGGATTCGAGCCCTGCCCCCGAGGGCACACTGGGGGCATGGGTGGCTGAAGGCAGCTTTGCCCAAGTGGCTCCCAGGAGGCCCTCAGGGCTCAGGACGGGGCAGTGCCCGGGGCCACTCGCCTTGAGGGTGCGGTTGTGCCTCTGGAGCTCGCGGCACAGGCTCTCCAGCTTGCTGCGCGCCAGGATGGCCTTGCTGTGCTCGCTCTGCAGGTGATCCTTCTCCTGCACCAGCTGTGTCTGCTTCTTCTGCAGGATCCTCATCTGCTTCTGGGAGTTCCGGTGCTCCTCCAGCTGGGACGGGGGAGCAAAGGGCACAGATGCAGCCAGGCAGACCAGGGCAGTATGCTGTGCCCTGAGGAGGGGATGTGCTTCTGTTCCCCCTCTGCTCTGCCCTGCTGAGGCCTCATCTGGAGTCCTGGGCCCAGCTCTGGGCTCCCCAGCTCAAGAGAGACAGGGAACTGCTGGGGAGAGCAGGCTCAGCAGAGCAGATCCGGGACAGGATGGGCATGAGAGGAAGCTCCCACGTTAGAGGAGCAGAGAGACAGCCCTGAAATCCTCTCACATGCAGGTCTGCAAACAGCAACATCTGTCCTCACTGCAGAGACCCCAGAGCACACACTGCAGAGCTGCACAGGTGTTCCTGGGCTGTTCCTCTCGACAGCCATAAAAAAACCCCAATCTACAGGTATCTTCTGCCCCCTGCCCAGCCCCAGAGCCTGCAAGGGAGGCAGCAGCACTCACCAGCTCAGCGTATTTCTTGCACAGGGCAGCCAGCTTCTCCTCGGGCGTGCTCAGGGTGTTCAGTGTCTGCATCAGTAAAGTGATTTCTTTGCCTGGAAGGAGACACAGCAAGAAAATAAATAAAGCAACTAAACCCACGTAGATGAGAGTTCTGGCTCTTAAAGAGACAAAGAGACAGGAGAGACGAAGCCAGGCCTGAGCCACCATCATCTCCAGTCCCTTCCCAAAGCTCTGCCCCGCAGATTTTGCCACACACGGTGAGTGAAGCTGATGGGGACAGCCCTGGTTTTCAGAGTGGGAAACCAGCACTGGGCTGGCTGGAGAGAGCTGTGTCCAGACAAAGAGAAACCCACAGGCAGAGGCTGTGGCAGCCCCTGGCAGCAGCTGGTGCCATGAAACGCGGCGCCGCTCCGTTCCCCAGCGCTGCCGCAACCCGAGGGACTCAGGGCAGCCTAAAACCAACCTCAGAGGCTGGCAGCAGCAGCCAGAGCTGGGCATCCCTTACCCAGACCCTTGGCTTTCTTCTTTTCCTGAGCCTTCTTCTGATCCCGTTCCCCACAGTCCTCGGGGCCCTTGGCACTGTCCTTCTCGCCGTTCATCTCGGGGCCGCCCGGCTCCCGCTCGCCGTTCCGCGGGGACTCGCTGCCGCCCTTGTCGGGCTCCTCGGGCTCCGGGGGCTCGCCCTGCCCGTCCTCTGCCGGGCCCTCCTGGCTGGCATCCACGCAGTACGTGTTCAGGATGTCCTCCAGCTGCCTGCTCAGCTCTTCGGAGACGTCCCGCACGGCCGGCCGGGAGCCCTTGGTGTCGTCCTGCGCCGGGGGAGCTGCGCGAGACGGCGACACAGAAGCGTGAGGCGGCCCCAGGCCGGCTCCTCTCCTCTCGCTGACACCGGGGGCTTTCCAGGAGGTTTCTCTCCCCAGAGGGGAGGTTTCCCTGGCACCCCACTGCACCAAGGCTGCCTGAACCCCCAGCAGCATAAGCTGCTTTGTTCCGGCAGCCCCCGGCCGCTGCCCTGACAATGGAGGTGCGTCGCTAACAGCCGCTCTTCTGATCACCAGAGCATGACCAAGCCCCTGACATCTGTCAAGAGCAAAATCTCCCCCCTTCCCCACCACCCTTTAAGGAAAGCAGGTTGTGTGTGAGCTTTCCCTCACAGGGCCTGCCTGACACCCTCCCCAGGGCCGGGCTTTTTTACATGACAATGGGTTTTTAAACCTGGGTTTGCCTCTCTCCTCCACATAAGAGCAGCTTTGCTGTCTCACACAAGTGTGTCTCCTCCCCAGCAGCAGATGTTTGGGGAAGGAGCAGGCAGCATATCCTTCAGAAAGCTTCTTTGCTTCCAAAGTTTCTCCAAACAAGACACTCAGAGCAGCTGGTTATTAAACTAACTCCACTTGCTGCAAGTTTCCCACGTTCACCAGGCAGGGTTAATTTTCACCAAGCACTTACTCCATCAGACCTGGCTTTTGTCTTCCAGGGAATACTTTGCATGCAGTGCCAGGGACAGGGCAGGTGGTTCAGCATATCACTGCCCCAGGGAAGAAGCTGCCTGATGTTTACTGAATGGGACCCTTAACATCTAAACAATAGACAACCTGTTGTGTCCAGCTGAGGGTCAACCCTCTGCTCAGGAAGCACCAGCTACTTCTGTGAGAAACAGGAGGAACCCAGGACTTTCTGCCCCAGAAATCGTGGCTGCTCTTAGCTGAGTAAGAAGAGCTGGAGGCAGCAGCCCAGCCTTACACAGAGAAGGCAACACCCTGACTCTTTCCAGGCTCAATGCCCACCCATCTGCTCGGGCTGACAGAGAGCTGTCCCCAGGGAACTCCTCACCCTCCCAGGGAACTCCTCACCCTCCCTGGGGCCTCCTCACCTTCCTGGGGTGCTGCAGCCTCCAGCGAGTCCCCTTCCTCCAGCACCACGCTGCTGCTCACTTTGGCAGAGGCAGAAGGCCGTGGGGCTGCTTTGGTCTCCCCACCTTGGTTCTTCATCGTGACCTTTCTCCTCACTCAATCTGGACAAAGCCTAGAAACAGAGAAGCAGCAACTACACTTAAAGAAGTGATGGTCTGGAGGATTTTAGGAGTTGCTGGCCCAGAGTGGGAAGAAGCTTGCTCTGAGCAGAGCCTGTCATTGCAGCTCCAGGCTGAGGACAGCGTTATTTCATTTGCAATGTGCAGCCCACTGCAAAGGTCTCTGTGCCAGGGCAACGACTCCTCTGCCCACTGAGGAGAGCTGGAAGCAGAACCCCTGGGCAATGAGGCATCTCCCTGCTCACAGACAGCATGTGGCTTTCCTAAACTGCTGGGCATAGCCTTGGCCCCAACTGTCCTCCCCCCTCATCCCCACAGGCCTTTACTCTTGGATGTGAAATCTGGGAGCTCTGTGCATGCTGTCAAAGAAACTCCCTCCCTGCAGCAGGGCAACTGCAGATCAGAGCCTCAGGAGGATGGGGCCAGTGTTTGTTCTATGGTGACCAGTGCCAGGACAAGGGGTAACAGGCACAGGCTGGAACACAAGAACAGGAGGAGCAAGTCCTTTGGTGCTGAGGTGAGGGAGCCCTGGCCCAGGCTGCCCAGGGAGGGTGTGGAGGCTCCTTCTCGGGAGGTTTCCAACCCCAGCTGGACACGTTCCTGTGCCCCCTGAGCCAGGGGAAGCTGCTGGAGCAGGGGCTGGGGCTGCAGCAGCTCTGCAGGGCTCTTCCAGCCCCCACCACTCAGGGATTCTATGACTCTAACCGCAGAGGCAGCTGACGATCCTAATCTAGAGCCATGGGATTGTTCCACGAGAAGCAAACACCTTTTCTCCCCGTTTTGCAGCAGTTGCACAGAGCCCTCAGCCTCTCCTCAGCCAGCAGCCAAGGACAGGGCTTCCGAAGGAAAAAAAGCCCGAGCCGGAGGAGCAGCGGCAGGAGCCAAGCCCGTGTGTCATCAGCCACGTGCGGCGGCAGGCCGTGCCCGTCCCACGGCGGCGGCTTCACGCCCCACACCTGCCCCACAGCCCCGGGCGCTGCTTTTCTCCCTCGGCTGCCGCTGTGAATAACGCAGCTCCCGGGGCTTCCCCCGGCTCCGCGGGACCGTCACCGCGCTCCGCAGCGCCGCGACCCCGGCCGAGAGGCGACCGCCCGGGCCCGGTGTCCCCCGCCGGGGCTCCCGCCGCCCCCTCCCGCCGCCGCCCCGGCCCTGACGGCCCCTCCGCGGCCCCGGCCAGGCCCCCCCCCCCATCCCCCCCATCCGCGCCCGGGCCCCGTCCCCGGCTGACACCGACCTCCCGGCCCGTGTCCCCGCGCCGCCCCCCGCCCGCGGTGACGTCACGCACGCACCCCGTGACGTCAGCGCCAGCGCTCTGACGCGCGGCTCCCCCCTCCGCAGCCAACCGGCGCGCGGCAGCCGGCGGCGCCCCGGCACATGGAGGGCGGGCGGCAGGGCAGGGAGGGCGGACGGGCTCCCTCCGCCGCCGCCGCGGCCGCGCCGCCGGGCTCCGCCGCCTCCCGCCGCTCCCCGCGCTGAGGGCAGCGGCTCCGGCCCGGGGCTCCCGACGGGCGCCGCGCCGCGCATGCGCCGGGCCCCGCCGCCAGCCAATGGGCGCCGGGCAGCCGCGGGGGCCGCCGGGAAGGGCCGGCGAGAAGCGGCGCTTGAGGCGCGCGGCCCGGCGGACTCCGACTCCCGGCACGCACCGCGCGCGGCTGCCCCGCGGGACTGCAACTCCCGGCGTGCCCCGCGCCGCCGCCCCGCGCCCCGCACCCCGCAGCCGCCCGTCCGCAGCGCCGCAGGGACGGTGCCGGTGCCACAGCCACGGCTCAGCCACGGCCACGGCTCAGCCACGGCCACGGCTCAGCCACGGCCACGGCTCAGCGCACTGCACGCACGTCTTTATTGGTTTCACAAGGAAGGACGCGTTAACGCCCCCCCGCAGCGGGGCCGGTGCTGCTCGGCCTCGGGCGCGGCTGCGGCTGAACGCGGCGCCCGGAGCTGGGTCTCGGGCAGCTCGTGTCGGCTCGTACCGCGCGGGAGGGAGCAGAGGGAAAGGGGGGCCGCGGCTGCCAGCTCTGCCTGCCTCAGTGCTCTGTTTACATACAGCACACGGCTCTGGTAAAGGCCTTTGCCTCTGGAGCCCCATTAGACAAATATCTACCTCTCTATAATATAAAAAATACAGAGATTTGCCTCTTTTTGAAGTAAAATGTACAAGATGGAACTGTGAGCAGGAGGTAAAGCTGAAGGCTCAGGCCTGTTGCTACTGAAGTTCACACAACACTGCTGGCAAGGGCAGCTGCTTCCTCTCCCTCCAGCCCGTGAACAATCCTCCCCCCTCCCCGTCAGAGCCCAAAACACCTTCTCAGGGAACAGAAAAAGTAGGGAATATTTCAAGTAAAGCTGAAGATGGGCTTTGCCCTTTGACAGCTGGTGCCTGGGGTCAGTAGCAACACAAACACAGCCTGGGCCCTGGCAGCTGTGCTTCCTGGCTCACAAACCAGCCCATCCTCACCACAGTTCCCAGCCTAGGGGGCTTGTTGCCTTCCCCCTCCCCCTTGTAAGTAGCACTAGCAGTTCTTCAAAGAAACAAACACAAAACATATCTGGAAAAGAGAAGAAGCCTTCCCCCCACCCTGAAAAATCTTCCCAGGAGAGGGAGGACTTCCCATTTCTCTGTCCATTTACAACATAGTTCAGGGGAGCTTGGCCCAGGTTCAACAGGACTGTCCACTGAAGGAGGCAGAAAGGCCAGGGCTAAACTCTGCTCTTGGCAAATTAGAGTCTTTAATAAAGAGTAACATGTGCAAAAAAAATTTAAATAGATCAACCCATGTTTGCAGAATTACTGATGTCAGAATGCTCAGTGGCTAGGTGCCTTCCTACCCAACCCAAGGCTGAGATCTCCATTCAGTACCCGAGGTAAGAAGTGACACCTGGGAGATATCACCACAAAGAACAAAAATAAACAACCACCCAAGAGGTGCAATCTGTTACCTCAGTGTTCTTCCTCCACCCAGATGCCTGCTTTAACACACATGTATGCAGCAGCAAAGAGAAAAACAAAGTGTAAGGGCATCCCCTTCTCTCGGTGAGGACAAAGCACTGTTTCTAGTTGTTTGAAGGAAGAGTTGTTTCCTAAACAAGGTGGAGTGAGTGTTCAGCCTTCTGTTTGAAAGAAGGGGATGGGACCATCAGCCGCTCCCAGTCGCTTTCTGGCAAGTTTGTGGTGGGTTTTTCCCCTGCCTTGGGCACATTATAGCTGGAAACCTTCCATGGGGGCTTCAGGTTGCTGGAAGATGAATTGCTGCTGGTTCTCATCTACCTGGGGAGCTAGAGCTGAGTCGTCCTCTACTCCAAAGTAGTGCTCAATCAGGTCAAAGGCCTTCTGGTAGATCTCTTGATTCTCATGGCTCTGCAGGAACTCAATCTTATCCAAACCTTGGAGGAGAGAGAACAGAATGTGATGAAACAGAGACCACGTTATATTTCCACTGTCCCACACCCAGCCTTCACCCTTGGTCCTACTGCCCCTGCAGGACCTTTGTCTGGGTTTGTGAGCAGCACTGACATCTATTTCAGAGCTGCTTGTGGATTTTGTCTGTATCAGGCAGCATTCCTGTCTCTTCAATAGCAGGTTTAGCTGACACAGCTAAAGCAGATGTGTCCCCAGCTGGCTGCTGGAAACTAAACCACATTTCAGTGAAATGAAAGGTAGCTGTGATCAGTTTGGTAGTTGCAGAGGGTAGGGAGGGGAAGGAGGCAGGGCCTGACCCAGTGACCTCCAGCACAAAGGCAGCAACAGCTTCCTTTAGCTGTCCTAATTAAATCCACTGCTGAATTAAAAGTGTCCAAGCACAACAGACTCTCAAGAATGTCAAGAATTACTCTTACATGGAGAACTGGGACACAGTGTAACAGCCAGTGAGAGGGCAAATCAGACACTGGCAGCATACAGGGAGTTTCAGACCGAAATAGGAGCTGATCCTCAAAGCATTAAGAGCAGAACAAAAACCCACCAAATTAAGTGACTCCAGGGAAAAGCCAAGTCTCTCTGGATTTCCACTGTACATCTACAGTGTACAGCTGGGTACAGCTGAGCAACCTGAGACCCAGAAGCATCACTTTCTACTTAGCTCAGCTTATTTCTGATTAATATTCCCAACTGCCATGAGCCACAATTATCAGCTTGACCTCCAAACCAAGAAGCCTGAATCACAAGTGCTGTAGCTTTTACTTCCAAGTATTTAGCCCTATGCTCAAAAGTGTATAATGATGGACTATTGGAACAAATACTGGCTAGTCTGGAACATCCTAAATCCTTTAACAGAGCAGAAAAGCAACCAGCCAAACTAGCAGACACTTCTCAATGCAGCCTGTGATGTTACAGCATCAAGGCCACCAGCCAGGACCTACCATAGGCTTCCTCAATCAGGCTGCAGTAGGGGTTGATGCCTGTCCCACTCTGGTTGGCTTCCTGCTCTCCAAGCCTCAGGATGTTCTCCAGGCCATTCAATGCCACCTGAACAATCTTGGAGTCCATGACAGTCAGCAGGTCACAGAGAGGCTTGATACAGCCCAAGTTTACCAAGTACCTGGGGAGAAAGAACCAAGAAGACACTCTTGTTATTCAGGATGTAGCAAGCCTCACCCTTGCTCAGTGAGAAAGTACAAGGGAAGCAGGTCAAGCAAAAAGTTTCCTTAAAACATCCCTTTACTGCTCTAAGGTTCACTTTTATCCACTCATTTGCTTCCACATACAGTCTCCATCTTTTAAGAATCCTGCTAACTCCCTTTGAAATCCAGCTGCTGCTCAAACTAAATCCACACTCCCATTTAATCTGCCAAGTGTGGACACCCAGCCTGGTGTAGGCTACCTGAATGGGGAGGGGGAAGCCCTTTGGAGATTGTCCCTCTGCAGAAGAAAGCCACAACTGCCAGGACAGTACCTGACCCAGCCCAGCTCTGCCTGTGCCCCAGGTACTCTCCAGGAGGCCCTGCCTTGCAGCTCCCCTCAGCACAAAGCTAGCAAGCACTAAGAGGGGCCACAGGGGTACCTGATCTGCTCGGGAGTGCCTCCTGACGTCGCGTTTGTGATGGCCCACGCCGCCTCTTTCCTCGTGCGGAACTCGGCCTTCTGCAGGATCTCGATCAGCACCGGGAAGATGTTTGCGTCTATAACTGCCTGGGGAGACACAGGCACAGAGAGGGGAGAGCAACAAGGGTGTCAATTGGCAACATCATTTCCAAAAGGCCACTAAGCACCAGAAAGAAACTTGTGTCTCCATGAAAGAGCTTCCCAGGCTGCCCCCTGCAAGGATTCCTTCATTCGACCCCTCGGCCGGATCCTCATTCCGTAGCTGGCACAGCACACAGGCCCTGCTGCTGCAGCAGGGGCACAGAGGTGCTTTCAGCACTGATCTGCCTTTCTATGTAGGTCAGGAAAAGGATAACAAAAGCACAACAAGCTCCAGCTTTTCAAAGGGGGTATCTCTAACTGAGCATGGAGAAACAGGGGCTGTATCACCTCCTACTCCAGTGGTCCAACCTGTGGGACTCATCTGGGGCTCGTCTTTGTTGGCACAATGAGCCTTTCCAGCCCTTATTTGGCAGATGGCTGGGAACAGGCAATTTGCAAGTTACTGCAGAATAAGGGATGTGAACAAGAACAGCCTTTAAATGTCAGATAAGGAAAAGAGCTGCAGATGCTTAATGCTGAGCTTGGAATCCAGGATCATGCCAGTCAAGCTGGAGAAGACAGTACCTGTATTTGTGCTCTGTTTCCTGCTGTGATGTTAGATATAGTCCAGCAGGCTTCTTTCCTGATTGATTCCTTGGGACTACTTAATAAATGAAGGAGACAAGGCAGGGCTGAACAGTTCAGAATCACCTTTGGAGAGAGAAAGCAGCAGTGAGATCAGCAGTGAGATCAGCAGTGCCAGGCACAGAGCTGCTGGGCACTGCAGGTGCCTTTCCCCTCACCTGGGTCTGGATGTCGTCCCCCGTTACGATGTTGCCGACCGCTCGCAGTGCTGGGGAAGCCACTTTGTAGTCATTGTGCCTGCAGGAAAAGTGGTGTCAGGGCAAAGTCAAATCTCTCAGATCACAAGCACCTGGGATATTGAGAAGATTCCCTCCCCAGCATCTCATCTCCATTATTTGCTTTGGATTCCATCCCCTGGCACATAAAGCCACACCGTCAAGCGACTGTGTCGCCACTGGATGAGCACACTGACAACACAGGGGCAATGCTGACAGTTTCACCCTTCACATCCCAGCTCCACTGTCTTCAGCTTAATTACAGAGCTCACTTTTTACACCACCTTCCTGAACAAAGATGCTACCTCAATTAGAACAGCCTGAATTTTTCAGGAGCCTTCTGGAAGCGCAGTTCTAACCATTAGAAGGTGCTAAAAGACAGGCCCATGCAAACAGGCCTTTTTGTCCACATGTCCACATTGCTATCAGAGGAACAAAGCCAAGCTGACTTTTGCCACACACTATCCTTGCCATCTTTGATTTTCCTGGCTAGGCTTCCATAGCCTATTTGAAGACTGAGACCACAAGATACTCTGCAATCCTTTTTCCTTTCACTCATGAGCAGTGTCAGCCTGACCTCCAAGCCCTTCCCAGCACTAACCAGTATTCCAGCACTAACCAGTATTCCAGCACCAGAAAAACAGCTTCTCTTGGCAAGAAAAGCCAGTGAACTACAGCTCTCAACCTGCTTCAGACCCTCCTCAGGAACAACTGCTCTAAAGTCAGCTAAAGCTAAGGTTCCCATTACTTGGATCCTGTGCACACAAGAGGTGGAAGAGGCCTCTGGTGGGGTGTGGTAAGAACTGATGCTCAGTCCCACGCTTCCCAGGCTCCCTGGGCTGGAGCAGAGAGAACAGATACTTACATCAACAGCTCCACCAGCCGCCGACACACTCCCGAGTCAATAACTGCTTGGATCTTCTCATTGGGACCATCTGACAAGTAGGAGAGTGCCCAGCATGCATCTGCCAGCAGGTCAGAGTCACTGTTGAATAACAATCGGGACAAGACTGGCAGGCAGGGAGACACCTACAACAACAGCCCCCGCCCCAGAGGTTAGTCACATTCTGTCAGGGACCACCACATCTGCATGCAAACACCACCTGGCTGTGCTGCCTGGCAAGATAACAAGCCTTGGATGGCCACAGTTTCCTTTCCCAAGGTCAGCAGCTTCTTTGCTGGTTGCCCAGCTCCCAGTCACAGTGTCTAAAGTCACCTCAGCAGCTTGATTGCTAAATTTGATTTACATCCCTTCTTCTTGGACCAAGTGCAGAGTCCTGAGACAAGTGCTGCCTGTGCATGCTGCTGTTTGCAAGCTCCTCACACACCTTATGTAAGAGCACTGCTCCATTTCTTACTCCTAATAACCCTAAATAGCTCACTGCTCGGAGCAGCAACCATCAGCTCACACCCCTGAACGTTTCAGTCATTTCTAAGTGGGTTTACACTCACACTCAGTTCAGATTTCACCCCTCAGCACAGGCTTCCCAGCTTTGCCATGTGAACTTTCATTTAAAGAAAGTGAAACATGTTGATCTTAAAACATGTTTTGTTCTGTCAAAGAAGGATGAGACACCAAAGGTCAGCAGAACCTTTTGTTAGTGCCAGCAGCACACCAGGAAAGGGAAGAAGAAAGCCATCCCAGCTCCCATGTAGCTACAGGAGGCCTGTTCTGGAGCATTCAGAGGTATCAACCAAGTTTTCAGTCCCAATTTGAGTGAAGTCTCACAATTTTGTTCTGAGTTCTGAAAGAGTTTAGAGATGCTCACACTGTATGTGACTTTGCAGGGAAGCTTGGGCTTGCCACTTATTTGAGGGGTCCAGCTGATGGGCTGCCAAAGGAGCCAGCCAGAAAGGCTGGCAGGAAATTAAGCACATAGTCAAACATCTGCTGAACAGAGAGATCAACCTCAGCAGGAAGAGCCTCCCTCTGCTCCCTCCCAGAATGACTTACAGAAGTCCTACAGCCAAAAATAACTTAGACAAACATCTTAGCTGGGTGTCTCCCCATCACCTGTCTGCCAACAAGGCATTTATTCTCACCTTGTCAAATTCAGGTGGTGGACTCTTTCCTCTGCACAAGTTTGACAAGGCCCAGACAGCATTTCGTGTCATTGTCAACCTGGTGGACTTCGTAAGGAGCCTGAAGAGACAATTACCATGAGTTATAATCCTTGATGGGGACACCAGCAAGAGAATCAGAAGGAGGAAAACTAGTAGTATTTTAAGGGAGTCAAAGCACTATTCCACTTGCTGTAGCTCAAGCCATGCTGCTTGTCTCTTGAGCCTCTCAATAAGCAAGGAGAGAAGCGACATGCAACTACCTCTTAGGATAAATAGCTATTACTGCTAACAGTGTCAGCTGACATGGGTCAGGAAGGCAAGCTCCACATGAGACAAGCTGCAGAAGGAAGACCCACTCAGTCAAATGCAGTTCCAAGTTCAAGCTCTGACACTCACAGCCCTGTCTGAGGTAGATGGTCCTCACTAGAGACCAACTGACACAAAGTCCTGTCTCTCAACTCTGTCAAGGACAGCGAGACCTGTGGGCTGAGGATTTCAGTCAGCAGTCACTGCTGCCAGCAGGGCACGACCCAAGTCACTGCCGACAAAGCATCAGTTTGCCAAGGGCAGGATAAAGTAGAACAGGGTAAAGATGAATTCTTTCCAGAGCAGCAAGTGGTACTTGAGCACACCCCTGACAGGCAGATCTTCTGGCTGGTGGGTATCACCACACCTCAGAGCTGCTGAGGCAAGGTGAGGTGCAGAGACCTGCTTCCCTTTCCTCAGCCCCCACAGACCAGCACCTGAAGACCACAGCACAAGCACAAAGAGCAGGCATCTGGAGGGACAAGCAGCAAAACAGCAAGGCCTGTGCCTTCAGAGAGACAAGCACACTGCCACAGCACCCGCCTCACATGCAGAGCAGTGGCAAAGCTTGTGAGAAGGCATGTTAGCTACCAAGTCCCACTGTTTATCAGATACTGGTCTGAACTGCCAGTTCAGCTGGTACCAATGGTTTGATTCCCAGTGAGCAGCACCACACATGGCTGGGGAATCCAGCTCAAATATTGCTCTGCTGTAGCACAATGGGACTTCCAGAACTGTATTGGCAAGTATTCATGGCTACTCACATTAATAAGGGAGGAAGAATAGCGCAGTTAAGGACATAATCTCTACACACAGAGCTGTCTCCAGCAATGTTCCCCAATGCCCAGACAGCCTGAAAGGAAATGGCAACAGTTTTAGCATTCACACAGTTTCTGGACAGAGGAAGAAGAGGGCAGTGTGCTAGGAAAGCATCTTCCTGTCATTCCAGGCCAAGGACACTCCAAGTTGTGTTCTGAAGCCAGTTGTTAGACACTGGCCACTCACTTTAGCCACTGCATTTTTAGTGTGTGCAATCCACTGCAGTGGTTTAACCTACCCCCAAAGGAAAAAAACAAGTGACCCTTACCTGCTCTTGAACATCCTCAAAGTCAGAGTTCAACAGCTCTATAAATATAGGAACTGCCCCAGCTTCAATGACTATTTTTGTTTGTTGGGAGGTTCCTGATGCAATATTCGTCAGTGCCCACGCTGCTTCAAACTGAAACAAGCCAACAAGTGACAAAACATGACCCAAACAGTCCTCCTTTAGCAGAACATTTGCCATTAGATGTTGGCTATATTGCTTCCGACCTCCACTCGAGGGAAAGAAAGCACTTCACTAGACAACACCTCAGTGCTCAAGGGGTTTTACTTTCTGGAGCAATAAAAGCTCCACATCTGCTAAATGCCTTCCCAAAGGACTGGTGAGTGAGGATGTCACTCTCAGCCTCATCACACCATTGCACTTACACACCCATTTTCCATCTAGAAAAGGGAAGGAGTGGGAAGATCTGGTGCCAACTATCCAGTTCTAGCCCCTCCTCCTGGCCAACACCACAGAGATGCCTTGAGTTCAGGTGAAGCTGAGCAGCAGGTTCCCTGCTTTTGCCTCATTCTTTGGTTTAAAAAACACATTTCCATTCAGCTCCTCTTGAAAGCAAGCCCCTATGATACCTGGCCTTGGGACAGAGGGCAGGAAGAAAGATGAAGGCAATCATCAACTCCGATCCAATTCCACACACAGAAGTATCTTTAACCCCTACAAAGTAACTACAGCTGTTATCAGACACTATCTGACCCATTTCTAACAGGCTCTCAGCCTGTTCTTAAAAGCTTCCAATAATGGAAGTTTTTCTTCACACAATTTCTTCCTACATGTTTCATTCCATGGCTCCACTAGCTCCCAGCAGAAACACCAGACAGGATGGCCAAATCCTGTTCTGAATGATGTTATTCTTGTCAGGATTCTACCAATAATTTAGAGCAACTGATAAGTTCCTTCTCTTGCTTGGGCATTACAGGCTGCCTTTGTCTTCTCCTGTCCATCACAGAACCTGCATCCACTGGGTTCAAACCATCCTTTTCCCACTGATAGCATCTGTGGGTTCACACTGCTAAGAGGTGAAGGTGACATAGCCACGAGCCATAAAGAATCTGTGACAATCCTTTACCTGTAGTGTGCAGTTTTCACTTCTTTTCAGGAACTCCACAAATCTGTCCACCACTCCCTGAGTGTTTATCACTTCATCTATTGGCGGATTGGGCTCTGAAATAGCAAGGCAGTGTCAAAACAGCACACAGGCCTGATCCAGGAGAGTAACAAGCATGAGCTGAATGATCTCAGGCTGTACTGAACCCCTCAGTACAACTCCCCAGAATCACTTTGTGTACAATCCACACAACTCATTAGCAATACAGTAGATTATCAACTTTGTAGATGACAACCTTCATTCCCCAAGCTCAGAGCTGCTCAGCTTCTGTACAGCACCACACAAATGCTTGCAGAAGGAAGCCTATGGTAGGGGACTTATTTTTACCTTTGGAGAGTAACTTCCTGAATTTCTGAGTGGTTGCTAGCTGCAGATCAGGGTCATCTGAGAAAAGCATCTCTACCATCTCTCTTGTGATCACTCCTTCCTGAGAAGATCCAAAAGGAGACAGGACAATGGTTCCATCTCACACTAAGATCATTTAAGGCATTAGAGTCAGGACAGTTTATCATGATTTTGTGCTTGGTTAGTAGTCCAAAGACTCAAAATCTGAGATTACAGCACACTCTACTTCCTGGCAGACTTTTCCAGTTCACTACAGTAACATTTGCAGCATTCTTAAAACAAACCCATTGAAGTCTGTCATTTCTATGCAGTCCACAGCATTAAATCCATCTGGAGGCAAGACAGCAGCAAGGAGAGGCACCTTACCCCACATGTCGTGGAACTAACGTAGGAATCCACAAGGAGACTATCAAACATGGAGGCATCTTCATTGATCAGCTCCACATTTCTTCTTTTAAAGAGCTTGGGGGGAACAAAACACAGGAGTCATTATTAGAAAGCAAAGGATGAACAGTCTTCATAACTAGATATTCTTGTTTCTCAGACAAGACACTGTCAGCAAGACTAAACACAACCTGGACAGAAGAGTAGTCACTAATAACAGCTCTGCACTCTGAGGGCTACTTTGGCACACAAACCCCAATAACACAACATGCTGAGTCTTGCCCTCAGATATGCAAATGCCCAAGTCACTGAGACACGGGTCCAGGCAAGTGCAGAGCTTGACCTAGCTAGTTAGAGAAACTGGGGAGAAGGCAGCTTGTAGATGATGTGTTAATAGAGCAAACATTCAGTCTGAGCCACATCCAGCACCTGGGAATCACCTCTTACTTCCACAGACCTCCAAGCCAAAAGAAAACGATGAGCTCAGAGTGAAGCAATAACGTGCAGCCTGTGCTTTCACTTGCTCTTCCAGCTTCCTGAGGAAATAACTCCACTCACTGACTAATTGAAAAAAAAATCCCTCCCCCCCAAAACACCCAGAAAAAACACCTTAAAAACAAGGATCTGTGAACAAAAACCTCCAGTACCCCAAGGAAAAAAGTGCTTGGAGAGCCCTTGATATGAGCCACACTCTGTGCTAGGTACAAAAAGAGAAAAGCAAGGTCTCAGAACAGGAAAAAGAAGAGGACTGCCAACAAACCTTGATGCACAGATCCTTGAAGATTCCAGTTAGGCAGCAGCACAATCTTGGTTGTGTTAAGGCTGTACACAAGCTAGTCAAGGTGACAGTTACCTGTTGCTCTCGTTTCTGTTTGCGCAGCTGAATTCCTTCCTCTTCTCTTCTCCGCCGCATTTCCTCGGGGTTTAGGGCTTTGTTCTTGTAGCTCTTCATTCGATAGTTGTCCTTGGCAGGGCTCGCCATGGTTTCTGTGAAGGGAAGAGAAACCTCAGCTGCCTCATTCCTGTCACTCTCTGCTCCTTCAGCCCCGTGTCCCTTCTGCCCGGGAAGCCTGTGCACAGGAAGCAGCACAGAGCAGGCTCGTGTGCAAGAGCTTCACTAAAGCAGAAGCTTCAGGTCAGAACGTGATCCTAACCATGCCCTGAAGTTTTTAGGAAGCATAAGGAGAGATTTACAGTTCTGAAAGGAGCCTGGACCCAACTTCACAGTGTGGAGAACATTGCCCATGTGACAGGCTTCCACTCAAACAGCCCCACTGTCCTCAGGAGCAGAACTACACCCTACTTTGGTTCTCAGCACGTTATTTCCCTTTTATCTTGATGGCATAAACCACACCTTGACATTTTTTTCCCCCTAGATGGGGAGGTTCACTCTGTATGTATGGCACAAAGCCAACAGAACTGACAGCAAACCAAGGCCTTGGTTTTACAGCGAGGGGAAAGGAGCCTTGCAAAAAGCAGAGCTGTACGTAATGTACCGGCTGTGTCTGTCCCACCACTTACTGCAAGTGTTCTGTACCTGACCTACTTATTTTGCTGCCTCATACTTGACTAATGCAGCACTTCAAACTTGATTACTTGCCTATTTGCCTCCTAGTCTGGGAAGTGACACTCCACCTCTTGGCACAGCTAAAAGCAGTGAGGGCCAAGCAGTGACCTGACTATAGGGGACCATCAACTCCTCGGCTGCACCCAGCTGTAACCCACTGTTTTCACCATGTCAACTCCTTTTTGCATCTTCCCAAACTCTCCCTTTCTCCTGTTTATGATACAGATTATCTGCTTAACATCTGTGCCTCTCTCAGGACAGGCAGGAAGCAGTTGTGGTTCACAGAAGCAGATTGCCACCTGACCCCGAGCCCAACTTGCTCTCCTGCAGAAGTCTGCTGGACACCAGTACCTTTGTTTTCTTCCAGCTGTCAAGGGCAGGTGGAAGAAGTGGCCTGTGAGATTCTGCAGCATTATCTCTCTATTCCTCTCCTCTTCCAAGCCCTCCTCAGCTACACTGCTCACAGAAAGTGTCAGTCTGACTTATCAACTGCCTCCAGCCACTCTGGAGCCCTTCCAAGATCAGCTGGAGGAGCTGCAGACCTTACTGCTGTCCTACCAGGAAAGCCCACAGCCAAGCAAAGACAGGACACACAATATACAAATACCCAACATTTCATTGCTATGGAGAGAGCAAACAACTGGGGAAATTCTTATTTTAACAGGAGAGGAACCAAAATACTCCCAGCTCTAGGATATCCCAAAGCCAGCTAAAGACACACCAAGCGTTGTGCAAAAGTCAGACTCAATCCACAGCCTTTGCTTCCCAAGAGGCCATTCCCTTCCCCAACCCAAACATCAAGAGGACATTCATCTGAAAAGCAATAAAGAAAGAAAAAGCCACCAAACTCCAAGTCCCTCTGGTCACTGACAGGGTGAGAGATGTGTCCCCAGCAACCCATGGCTGACAGAGACAACACCAGGCCAACAGAGCTGCAGCATGAAGGGCTGCAAGCTTACTGGCACCTCTGAAGCTAAAAAGAAGCCACTGACCACAACCCATAAGCAGTAAAAGCACTGTTCCAGTCCCAGGCCACAAAGCCTTTTCAGAAACGTGCTCAGGGCACAGTGAGTGGGCAGAAGTTACAGGAAAAAGGAATTGTGTCACACTGAGCAGCACGAAGGAAAGGGCAAAGAGCCTCAAAACTGATTGTGGCACTGAAGTAATCAAATTGCAGTAGGTCTTGCAAGATCTTGAGCCTTACAGAAGTTTACCTTTAGTTCCTTTTCTAAGTACCCCATTTGATAAGGTCTGGCCTCAAAAGCAAGGCAAGAAACCTACTTAGACCACACCACCCAGGCTCACTGCACAGGACCCTGCTGACAGCCTCACTGTGATGGAACCATTCCTTCCCTCCTCAGCGATTGCTCAGGTCACAGAATCTCAGAGGGGTTCTGACCTGTTTCTAAAGGGGTTTGACAACACTTTCCTCATCCTGAAACACCATTTACATGGCAAAGAGCAGCAGAGACTGAAGATGACAGGAACCATGCAACTGCTCCCACTCACCCATCCCTCTGCCCAGCAGCACTGTGTGGCAAGACTGGGGAGCTGGGTTTTATTATTAACTGAAGAGCAGCTGATTCAGAAGAGAAAAGACTCTTAAAAAGGGATTGACAAAACCTACCAGGCTTTAGGGGTATCCATCTGACCTTGCAATAGCAAGGGGTGTCATCTACACTGATTTTTGACTCAGGGAACGTATTGAAGCACCACTGAGGTCAGTGTGTTTGTTTCTGCCCATGCTAATGGCTGATAGGGCCACACAAAAGAGCTGCTGGCTCAGTCCTGAACATTACAACAGAATCCCTCACCAAGGCACATTTGTAACCTCCTTTTTAAAAGCAAAGCTTCCAATTCAAAGGTAGATTTTAAGAAAGAGAAGAGGAAAAAGTGACCAAGTGACAATACTATAGGCAGGACTATCAGCCAGCTAGTCATATAAATAAGTGCCACATGACAGTTCAGCTGCCTCCAAAGTTGCACAACCCTGCTGAGCTGGGCATGCTCCGGGTGTCCTGACAGCCAGAGCCACTCAGTCATGCTGTGAGGTCTCAGAGCACAGCCCAGTATCAGGAACACCAAGGTGCTGCAAGGAAACCTCAGAGACAACTGGCTCCTGAGGAGTGAAGCTTCACTTTGGCTGCAACAGCCCATCACTTCGCTTTGCATTTTCTCTCGCTCACATTTATCCCTTCAGATGATTTCCACTGACATTGTCTGTGTCAATGCTTTAATGACATGAGAATGCTCATTCATAAGTGACACCCCATTTCCATGGACATCACAAATGCAGGATTATGGGTTCCCTGTGAGCTCAGCACATGCTGTAGGCACATGGACTGCAGCAAGCACAAGCACACGAAGCAGCACGGACAGCACGATGCCAGGCACCTACAAATTCCTCACTGGGAGTCTTTCAGCAGCAAACAACTCACCCAGTGCATCTGGAAAGGCTTCAGCAGTGTGAACAACTCAAATCCCATCAGTGTGAGCAGCCAGAAGACAATCCCACTAGATCAGACTCTCCACCAAGCTGGACTGCTAGGCATGGGAAAGCCATCCTCTGCTCACAGAAACACTCAAGCCACAGATTTACACTTTGCTCTGAGAAGTCTGGCTTTACACTGCAAAGTGCCATCAGAAGCTTAACTAGACCAAGTCCCTTGAATTGCTCTGAAGTTTTAGCTGCTGCATTAAAACAGACACCTTCAGCACCACAACACACCCTCCTCCCAGGGCAGCACCTTGCGCTGCATCTCTCCTAGGGAGGGTGGGTTTGCTCTGTAAGAACCAGCTAAGCCCAGCCTTAAATGAAGATAGGATCAGCTCACACCCTAGAATTACAAAACTGTTGTGATGTGGTTCCAGGCAGAGCTGCAGGGCTCCCAGCTTCCCCTCCACGCTCCAAGGAAGCTGAGCAACAGAGCTTTCCCTTGTGTGCCACAGCAGCTCAGCCGCAGCCGTGTGTGCAGCCTGCAGCTGCCCCAGGTGCCCCCTGTAACACACCCAACAGGCTGCACTCCAGACAAACTACCCTGGCACTGCCTGCAGCCTGCTCACCACCTATCTCTGCCCAGAAGCTGCCCTCCTGACAGTTCTCCATTCTCATGATGGGGAAAAGCTGCAGGCACCCAGGTGCCTGGGACACTCCAGCACCCTGCTGAAGAAAAGAGGACAGGATTGCTGCAAAGCTCTATTAAGCTAATAATTCATACTGGGAATGACTTTGGGTACTCTGTGAGCTGAGAACCCTCTTACAAGAGCTACAGCAGCAGTCAGACTTAGGGATGAAGCTTAACTGAACACCACCTTTTCAATTCCTCGTGCAAAGAAAGACAGAAGCAACGTGCTCCTGTGACAGCTTCTGTTGCCATGTAAACCAGAATTACTAGTACAGGTTGCCACTCTCATCCTTGTCTATTGAAGGATGAGAAAGGTATTTACCACTTAAAAGAAAGGGAAAAGTGTGTGAAAGTTTGCCTTTGAAGACTCAGAGCACTCCAGCACCTGTGTAAAAGCCGACATGAGCTCCAGTGCAGCCAGAAAACTGCAGCCAGGGTCAGAGCTGCCATGCCAAGGTTACAACAGCTTCTGAACACTGCTGTCTCCCAGCCCCAACCTCACTTCTCTCCAGATGACACTCTTCCCATCTCCCTGCATGACAAAAAGCGTTTGCTCACGACGTTTTTTCCAGCTGCTGATTAAAGTCGTGGAGCCGAGTCACCGCCAGGACTCGCTCGTCTAAAGCAGGACTCGTGCTGCTGAGTCAGACCGAAGGGACAGAGCAGAGGAACAGTTATGCTGACAGACCTGACAGAGCCTTTTCTCAGCCAAATCAGCCTCTCACAGCAGGGAGATTTGAGAGCTGGCTGTCACAGTTCTGTTGCTGGGCACGAGGCACTCACCCGAGGCAAAGCCTGGCTGGCCAGGAGGGCTGACAGCCGCCTGCTCGGGCTGGAGAAGGGCAGCAGAGCCCTGCCAGTGTAAAGGAATGCACCAGCTGAACTCCACACCAGCACTCATCTGCCAATTAGTGCCCACTGGCTATGCTGCAAAGCTTCCCAGCTCTGTGTGAGCACAGATGACCTCCAAAGGCTCCTCTGGAAGTTAAGTTTTCCCTGGGATAGTATAAACTTGGTCAGCTACAGTGAACTCCCCCCAAATTTCACAAGGAGTAGCAACACACACTTGGTAAACTCCCGAGTCTCACTTGACAAGGCTTCCTGGGTATATTCTTTGAGTGGCTCCTACACAGAACAAAGCTTTTCCATCTCATACACTCACCTAAAACCCCAGAGGGACCTCCCATCCCCTCCTGCACTGCTGCTGCTGCAAGGAAACTACAGCAGTACAGGAGTAGCTACTGCTCTCTGCTGCCCTTGGTCTCCTTGTATTTTCTCAGCCTGGCTGAGTTGGAGGGAGATAAACTCCACCAAACTCACAGAGGTCACCAGCCTGCTCTGGGGTGCCCATGAGGCTGAGACACTGAAGAGGAAATGCAACAGTCACCAGGACAGTAAGCTTGGCAGGTGTTTTTGCTCAACAAATGCCTGTGCTTTCAACATTGTCCTCCAGGAGGGGAAGGCAGCTGAAGCAAACTGATGTCCCAGCAGTAGACATGAGGGCAGTTGAGAACACTCAAAGCAAATGAATCTGACCACCAGAAGCAGCAGCAAGCAGAGCTAGATCTGAGCTTTAAGGCTCCAGTCAGCTCCCCTGACAATGTTGAAGCTGTCTCCAGTTACAGTTACTGAGGCACTATCGAACAAAAATCCAAGCATTTGTGATATTTTTGGCTGTGGGAAGGAGGAGCCTGTGAGAAGATGCCCATCACCTCCCCAGGCTGCACACAGGAGTCTGGGGGCCGTGGGTGTTGGGCTGGGTACACGTTACTGCTTCAGGAGCCTGTCCCTCTCCAGAAAGCTTCTGACCACTGGTAACTCAGAAGGTTGTTACTGCTGCAGTCAGCAGCTCACAGGAACATTGAGAGTGGGGTCCTGGGAGCTCAATGCAGTTCAGGGACTGTGACAGTTCTGAACACATGGCTGTCACCTACTCGTGACTCAGAAGAAAGTCTCTGGCCACTTCTACATTCACCCTCTCAGTGACTCTTCCTTTGTCAAGCTGTGATTGAAGCCACTGCTTTAAGTGAACAAAATCAATGCAAGACAGAACAAACAGTGTCAGGCACTTCTGAGCAGCTTCAGAACCTGAAGTCTCTCTCCACCTAGCAGAGTGTTTCAGCATTAACCTGGTTTCCTTGCAAAGGGACAACTGGCAGGGCTGAGGTGAGTTTTATCCCTTTATCCCCCACTTGTGAGGGAGCTCCTGAACTCTGAGAAACAAAACTCCAGAGATGGAGTCACTGCATTTCACAGCACTCTACACACAGGTCTTAATCAGCTCTTAGGAGCTTGAGCACTGGCTTCACAACACAACCTGAAGGTTCTTCCTGACAGCAGCGACAGACACTGAGCCCCTCACACCTCCTGGGGATTCTCTGCTAGAACAAGGGTGCCCAGGCCAATGTCATGATTGCAGCTGAACCCATGACAAGAGAAGCCTTGACCTAAAATCCTACCTATTCCTCAGTCCAGTTCCCAACACACATTAATTCCAACTCCACCACCTCCTGATCTTTTCACCCCCATAAATCTGAGGTTTGGGGGTTTTGAGTCCTCTTCAACCCAATTTACATACTGTGAGGCACTCAGATTACCTCAAGAGGGGGCTGAACAAACACATCCTCTGTCACCTGAGGCTGGAGAGTCCTTTGCAACAGTTCATCAGGGATGAACTCAACAACTGCATCACCTCAAACTTGACCCAGGAGTTACAGGAGGTTAAAACCACCCAGAAATAGTCAGGGACAGTTACAGAGAGCTATGAAACTCCAAGAAGCTCATCCTTCCCAACATGTGCCTTGCTCCAGAAACAAACAGTGCTGCCTGATTTGTTAAGCAAATGTGGGATTACCTCACCAGCACAGCAGCTGAAAGGCTGAAGGAATTCATACTTTCACTTATTACACTATTGTAATGCTCAAGCTCCCCATCACAAAGTTCATGTTTGCTCTCCTGAACAGAGCAAACAAAGCAAAAGAGCCAAATAAGTAGTTAAATTAATCAGCCACAACAATTGGATTAGGAATGGAGCATGAGATCCTGCTGCACAGAGCACTGAGCAGCACCACAGAGGCTGTCAGACACGGCATTTGCATAGCAAATGAAGCACAGACCGATGAACATTTCTACAAAGCAACATCACAAGTGCTCACAAACACTCTGGCAACCCTCAGCCTGCACCCAGCAAGGCAGGGTGACCACCTTCTGCTGCCACCATCCAGCCCCACCAAACTAAAACCAGGAGAAAGCTGCCTCAGTTTACTTTAAATGTGAATAAACAGTCAGGTCAGGATAATTCAAATGAAGGGAGGATGAAATCCTGGCTGTCAGAAAAACACCTGCTTCAAAGCCCCAGAGAAGGAGGGGAGCAGAGGGGGGAAGGATGGGAAGCTCCTTTGCATGAGCTCCAGAGAACACAGGCACTTTTCAGACATTCACCACAGGCCTGAGGACATTCTTCTGCTCCAAGTTACCAGCCAGGGTTTTACATCTCAAGCTACAAATTAAGTCTGAGAAGCAAGTTCTGGCCTGGGAGGTGCTGCAGCCATTGCACACACAGACTTGTGGCCACGGGCTTCTCCTGGAACATGCCAGGAGGTGGCTGAAGATGTCAGGAGAGTCTCTGACAGGACCATTTTGACTGAGCAAAACATCCCAAAGGGCAATTTAAATACTTCTGAAAGCCAGAAGGGTTAAAAAACACTATTACAGGTGAAAATTGACAAGGATTTCATCCTTCCTTCTCAGAGGATCCCTGCTCTGCTTTACAGAGAACATGCCTGCCACCACCCTGCCTCTCCCACTCACTTTATCCACTCCAAACCTCTCTTACTGCTTGAAGCCTCAAGAAAAAGACATCTCTCACCTCCCTGAGGAGGGAGCTTCCATTTCACCCTACATCAAACGTGACAAAAGCAAGTCTGCTCCTATTAAAGCACCTTTACAGGGGCAACGCTCAGCTACAACTGATTTGTAGCTGACAAAGAGAGCTATCTGCTCCCCCTCTGGACCTTTCTTTAGCGGCACCTCTCATAACGATGCAGCCAAACCCCTCAGCACCCTCCTGTCCCGCACGGGCCCGGCAGAGCCGTTTGCTGATGCTGCCCACGGTGAGATGCCACCGGTGCCTCCAGAACGTTTGTGTTGCTGCTGCTGAAGTTTGATTTGATGACAGCGACACCAGCCAAGGCCCTGCTGAGTTACTGGAACAGCAAACGGCTTAGCAGGAGCTCGGTCCTAAACTCTCAGAGACTTCCGAATCGAAAGGAGCCACAGATCAGGGCCGTGACAGCGCGACAAACCCGTGGATGCAGCCGCAGCCGGCCCTTCCCAGCACCGCGGCCTCGGAAGGCTTTTCCGTGGGGCCCGCAGCAGAGACAGTCTCCGACAGCAATGAACAGCCCGTGCTGCCCCAGAGCAGCCCAGGGACCGAGCTGCCCACAGCCGTCAGCTCCCGGCGCTGCTCGGGCCGGGCAACAACCCCCTCCGGCCGCCCGGCGCCTGCCTCCAGACCCCCTCACGGGAGCCTCCCGCCCGCCAGGCCCCGCCCGCGACTCCGCAGGGCCCGTCCCGAGCGGGGGTGACTCAGCGGCGACCCCGGGCCCGCAGCCCCCGCTGCGCCGGGACGGGCCGGGCCGCGGCGGGAGGCGCCCGGAGCCGCGGGGACGGGACGGGGCGGGGCGGGCGGGATCGGGACGGCGCACACGGCTCCCGCTGCCCTCCCGACGCGGCCGTTTCTCCCCCCACCCGCCCCCGCTGGCGGGACCCGCCGGAGCCGCGGCCGCACTCACCCATCGCGGCTCCGCAGGCGGCGGCTCCCGAGCGGCGGCGACCACAATATGGCGGCCCGGGGAGAGGGCGGGAGGGGAACGGACGGCGGCCGACGCGGGACAAACGACCTCCGCGCGGCGGGGGGCGGAGCCTCGGCAAGGGGCGGGGCCGCGATGGGGCGGGGCCTCGGGCTGAGGCGACTCCGGCCCCTCCGGAGCCAAACCCCGGCCCCGGCCCCAGCCCCGGCCCCGGCCCCAGCCCCGGCCCCCGCCCCAGCCCCAGCCCCAGCCCCAGCCCCGGCCCCGGCCCCCGCCCCCACCCTCGGTACCCCTGCCACAGCTTTCTGATGAGGAGGGAAGGCTGCGGGCCCTGGCGCTGCTCGGCCTGGAGAGGAGGAGCCTGAGCTCAGCGGCACCTCCGCACTGGGGATCAATACCTGAGGTGTTGGGAGGCTGTGGCCAGCGTGTGGTGGCCCGTGGCAGGACGAGGGGTGACACACACCAGCTGGAACATAAACAGTGCCCCTGGCACAGGAGGAGAAGCTCCTTCGGTGCCGGGGTGAGGGAGCCCTGGCCCAGGCTGCCCAGGGAGGGTGTGGAGGCTCCTTCTCAGGAGGTTTCCAACCCCACCTGGACACGTTCCTGTGCCCCTGAGCCAGGGGAAGCTGCTGGAGCAGGGGCTGGGGCTGCAGCAGCAGATGGGCATCTCCCCAGAGTGCCACAACCTCCTGAAGATGCTCCTGGAACCAGACATGACCCTGAGACCTGAGGTCAGCAGGGATCCATGACTGACCCCTGGGGAGGCCTCACCCTGCTCTGCCCACATGGAAGATATTGCTTCTAAAATAATGTAACAGATAATCAAATGTCTATAACCATGGGGATCAGCATTTCCCACTGCCCAGCCTCACAGGCTTCATCCTTGGGCACTTTTATCAGGCCACCAGCCAAGGCCCCGAGAAGACATGAGCAGTGGGAGTCCGTCCTCTCGGCTTAGACAGACCCCTCCTGAGGAGGGAGCAAAGGGACAATCAAAGCCCCTGACACACAGACCCTCAGGAAGGCAGCAGCCCCCATCCCCTAGGAAATGAGACCACCCGAGGCAGGGAGGGACTCTGTAGAATTCCTTTAATTGCTGTTAAGTGCAAGTCTGTAAAAGGTTTGGAGAAAGTCATTGTTACAAAACTACCAGCTGTTAGAATTGTTCCTGGTTTCTCACCCCAGCTAGAAAGGGCTCAGGGAGATGCAGAAGAGTTCAGAACAGAGTATTGCACAGACAACCCACTGGTTAATTTGATGAAAGAAGGAAAAAAAACCCCAAGTGACAAGGGTGAGGGGAACTGCCCCCTCAGAGCTCTGCAGGACCCATCTGGCACCCACAGCCTGAGCCCCAGCTCTGACACCAACTGGTGTCTGCTGCCCACCACAGCTCTTCCCATTGCAGCCCCATTTGAGCCCAGGACAGACACTGCCACCATCCCACCCCTGTGGGCAGCAGCATCTAGAGAAGCTCCCCAAGGAGAGGACAAAGCCCCAATACAACCCAAAAACTCCAGTTCTTCCAAGTGCATGTAGGATAATGCTACCCAAAACCAGAAGGAACCCCACAGCTCCAGTGAAGCAGCCCTGGAAGGGGCAGGAGGACAAAGGTATCACGTGTAAAACCCCCAACCCGAAAGGTCAGGGGCAGCAGCGAGGGCTCTGACCCCTCAGGACAACTGTCAGCAACATCCACCGAGGAGCAGCTCGTGCCATGACAAGGGAACTGCCCCTAAAGAGGCTGTGGGTCCAAAGGAAGCATTGCAAGCAGTCACAGGGGGCTCAGGTGAGGGAACTCAGGTGAGCACAGCGAGGCTGGTGGCCCTGGAGCCTGGCATGGGTGGCACACAGGGGTGTCCTCCCCAGGCTGCAGGAGGGAAGGGTCAAGCCTCAGTGCCAAGGCAGAGGTTGAAATGGTCAGTGAGGCCAGGCTGGGGCTCTACAAGGGCCCAACTGGGCACCAGGAGGGACAGGTTCTGCTCCCAGGCTGACCCAAAGCACTGCCTGCCCCAGAGGGCAGGGGAAGAGCAAGCCACAAGTACTTTGTTTGGAGAATTTAACTAGAAGCACACACAACCCAGGAGAGGAAGGCAGTGCAGCTGGGAGGGGGAAGCAGCAGGCCTTGGCTGTTAGGGGACTTCCCGTTAGAAAAAGCTTCCAAGATGAAAGGCCAGGCAGAAGCTCGGGGTTTGGCAGGGAGTCTGGCTCCTTCCAGCACAGCCCAGCTTGGTGTCAAAGCCACAAGCCAAAGGCCTTTCTCTGCAGCAACGAGTGACACAGCAGAAGGGGCTTCTACTGCAGCACCTCAGCCCCCAGCCAGCCCCTGCACGGGGTGGGCTGGGGGCAGCACGGAGCAGGCACAGCGCACGCAGGAGCCTCTGAGCTGCTGCACCGCGGGGCACACACACACACACAAGCAAACAAGGAGCCAGCTGGGGGCACCCAGCAACCCTGCCTGGGGCCCCAGTGCCCAGCTCGCCCCGGGACCCCTCACCACAGCACAGCAGCCTCTGCCCCACGCTTCTGGGGCAGCCAGGGTTGGCTTGGCCAGGCTCTAGGACCTTCTGAGAAGACAAGGTCCCCAGCAGCCAAGTGTACGAGTGAACTCCAGTGTCCTCCTCCTCCTCCTCCAGGTCCAAAAGGGTCTCTTGAGTTGCCCCCAGGATCTGAGCAGGAATGAGGCTCCTCCAGCCTGGCACTGGCACTGCAACCCCCAGCACAGTCACACACACAGGAACAGCCAGTCCACGGTTTCATTCACGTTGGATGGTGGAAATGAGCCTGTGACACACACTGGAACCACTCCCTTTATTCCCAGTCTTCCCACTCTTCATCTTCCAGCTGCAAACAAGAGGAAAGTCCCTCGGTTTGTTCCTGTAACGGATCCTCCTGCCCAGGGCTCCCCAGTCAGCACAGGGCCTGGCACAGCCTCATGCTCCCAAACCCTCACAACAGGGATTCACTTGCTCTGCTCCCCTTGGGGAATTGCACACTCATCCCTCCAAGCACACCCAGCTCCCTGACCCAGCTCACACCACAGACTCCCTGGGGCAACTTGAGCCCATTTCCCCTTGTCCTGTCATTCATCACTGGGGAGCAGAGGCTGACCCCCAGCTCCCTGCAGCCTCCTGTCAGGGAGTGTCAGAGAGTGCTGCTGGCTCCCCTCAGCCTCCTCTTCTCCAGGCTCAACACCCCCATTCCCTCAGCCCCTGCCCAGCCCCTTGTGCTCCAGCCCCTTCCCCAGCTCCAGAGCAGCTGCTGATGGTTTCTCTTTTGGCCAAGATCTTTTTCAGACTCACCTCCCCAGACACTTCCACCTTGGAGAGCGCCAGCTGCACCTCCTCCTCCGTCATGTCCAGATCAAAGTCCTTCTCCCAGTCCTCACTGATGTCAGTGCTGGAGCCTGCAACCACAAACACAGGACTGAGCTGGCAGAGCCCTGTGAACTCTCTGGCCAAAGTAGAGAGTTGCCCAAGCACAGAGCCCTGGCACTCATGGAGGAGGGGAGGCCTCCCCTGACCCCAACAGCAGCTAACAGAGACAGGATGGACTGAACCCCACCTCCCTCACAGCAAGAGCTGCCTCAGAACTGGGAGAGGTGAATGCTAAACATCTCCTCTGGCCTGGGAGAACTGGGATGTGTCATGTCTCAGTCACACAGAAAATACAACAGACAGGGAACGACAGGGGTGACTTGGACAGAAAGAAGAACCTCCTGAGGCTGAGGGGCAGCAGGGACAGTCCCAGGGACAGCAGGCAGGGGGAGGGAAACACCACAGTCTGAACAGACCACAGCCTTGCCCAGGCACCCAGCAGGCCAGGGACCAAAGCCCTGCTCTGTTAAGCCACCAGACTCGTGACTTCTTGTCTAATTTCATTCAGTTCATGCTTCTTGGCCACCTTGCTGCACCTTGGCTTGCTTTCAGTGGCTTTACAACCCTATAACCAACATGACCATCGTTCTGTGAGTGCTGCAGTGGGCTCTGCTGGAGGCAGAATCCCCAGCAGTGAAAGGTTTGTAAGCAGCGTCAGCCAGAGCCACAACACGTCCCTGAGCAAGGTCCTGGAGGACTCTCTCGCTCTGTTCCTCTGATGAAGCACAGGAACAGGGCTCAGGAGAGGGCTGAGGCCAGAGCCAGCTGCAGCCCTGGCACAAACACCCGCTGAGAGCAGAGCATCACCATCTGCCAGGACCCACCTGACCCCACCAACAGCTCCCACTTTAGTTTCAGCCATTAGACACTTTGGCTCTAACCTGCCTGGGTGATTCTGGCAAAACACCTTTTCTCCTCCTCTCTCACCACATGCTCAGGCCCCTTCCCCCAAAGCTGCCACCCCCAGCAGAGCTGGCCCCGTGCTGGCCCTGCACACGCACCTTTCTTGCCGTTGTTGGAGGGAGTGGACTTCCCACTGTCCGAGTTCAGCTCAAACACTCGCAGATCTGTCGGTCCCTCCTCTTTCAGAGTCTCTGTCCTGCCTTGGGCTTTGCTCTCCAGCTCTCTGAGCCCCGCAGCAGCCGGCTGCTCTGAGGATGCTGCTGAGCCCTGGGCCGGGTGGCCGGGTTCTGGGGGCTTTGGCAGGCAGCTCTGCTCTTCCGAGGTGGCCTCCAGCAGCCTCTGGGAAAGGTCAGCGGTACCAGCTGGTTGTGCTCCAGTCTGTGGCTGTGCAGCAGGCACACAGGCAGGGTTTGCAATCTGAGTCACAAGGGACACGCTCTCACTGCTCTCAGAGGGGCTCCCCTCTGCCGGCAGCGGCCCCGGAGGGAGGGCGGCCCAGCTGTCCTTGGAGGGTGCCGTGTGAGCAGCGGGGTGTTTTCCCTCCAGGGCTGCAGGGGCACACTCCTTCTCTGCTGCTTCTGGAAATCTCACGTTGGCACAAGGCAGGGGTGACATCCCCAAGAACTCCTCTGTAGGAAGGCAGAAGAGAAGCGAGAGACGTCTCAGGGGGCGCAGCAGCAGCTGAGGGTGCAGCGGGGCTGGCTGCAGCGGGCTGGGAGCTCAACCGGTGGGAGTGAGGAGCAGCCACCACCCTCTCTAACCGAGACCTGCTGAGGTCTGCATGAGCCCCCCCACAGATCCCCAACCATCCAACCCACCTTCATCCTCTTCCCAGCCTGGTTCCTCCTGGTGAATGCTCTGCTCTGCTCGCTGCTTCAGAGCCTCCCTCCGGGCCTCATCCTGCAGGGAGTTTGGGGTCAGCAGCCGCTCACACCCCCAGCCCCTTCTTCCCTCAGGCACTTCAGCAACAGCAAGGACACAGACAGGGCCCCCCACAGCCCTGCTTCTCCAGAATAAAAGTATCTTCTGCCTCTTTGGTCAGCATTAGAGAGCTCCTGGCTGAGAGCCCCACCGGGGCACAGACCCACCTGCTCCAGGCGATGCACTTTGTAGAAGTAGCGCTGCCAGAACTCCATGTGGGAAACAGCCACAGGGACCTGCACAAAGGAGACACAGTGAGTCACTGCAGAGGAGGGCTGTGGTTGCTGCCTCACTCCTCTCTCCACCCCAGCCTGGCAGCCACGCTTGTAACCTGCATTTTGAGGTGCACAGCCCCGAGCCCAAGCCTCAGGCACGTCCCAGCACACGCTCTGACACACACCAGGCAGTTGCAGAGGAGCTTCTGTTCCAGGCCCGTGACAAACAAGCAGGGTAGGAGGACACAACATCCTGCCTAACATTCCAGTTTGTCCTGTAACCAACAGTCCTTTCTACCACTAACTCAGCTCAGGGCTGCCCTGCACCGAAGCTGCCAGGCAGGGCCTCACCATTTTGGTGTGGAGAGCCCGGATGGAAGGGCTGGTTGCCAGCAGCTCCGCGATCTCCCCTTTCTTCTCCTCCAGGTTAAACTCGGACAGCCAGGCCTCCAGGAGCTCGGCAGGGCCTGCAGGGCATGAGCACAGAGATGACAGTCCTTGGCACACATAGCAGGAGTGGCTTTGGAGAGTTTTTACTATGGGCCAGACCTGAGCAAGGGGCAGGGAAGGAGGGAGACGTGGGTCTCTGAGCCCACCCCACACCACGGGTCCTCTGCCAGCACAAGGCCACGTGGCACCCTGGGGCAGCAGGTTAAACTGGCCCAGAACACCCTCAGTCTAAGCTAACCCCTGATGCAGACAGATCTGCTCTCCATCAGCTGTGGCCCCATCTACAATCAATCCAGCCAGCCTGCTGGGGAAAGGCTTTGTGGGCAACTCAGGGCGACCCACAGAGCCCAGGCAAGGGCCAGCTGGCCGGGCAGCAACGCCAAGCCCCACTGTACCATCAGGTTCGTTGCAGTAGGTGGCTGGGTCTGACTGGAGGCTGTAGAGACGAGCCTGGAGGAGAAGACACGAGGGCAGAGCTGTCAGTGGAGAGGCAGCAGCAGCAGCAGAGCCCCGAGACGAGCTCCAGGAACGGGACACTCACCTTGGCACTGTCGTAGGGCTCTGTGGTACCTGTGGGTGTTGCCATCAGTGTGATGACATCGCAGTCAATGGTCTTATCCGGCGAGGGAGCAAACGTGTCAGAGATCACACCCAGGAAGTCAGAGATCCCTTTCCTCACCTTCTCAGTTGCACCTGAGGAACCATCTGTCCTCTTGAAGAGAAGAAGCAGCACAGTGTAAGTACTAGTGCCTGCAGCAGCTGGGCAAGGCTCTACCTGTTCTGGATGGGTTCCTTTGAGGAAACAGGACTTCTCTCCCTCCAAAAGTGCTCATGAGGCCATTGTGTGGCCAGGCCTGGGCTAGAAGGGTGTGGTGGCAGGCACAAAGTGCCACAGGGCAAGCAGGCCTGGGTTTGTAGAGTTTGTGGAGGCTCTCCAGGTTTATGGGGAACCAAGCCTGGGCTTTGCAGGGACAGATACAGCCAGGTGTTGGGGAATGGCTGGTTGAGGGGCTGGACCATCACAGCAGTTGTGGAGTCTCTCTTGTGCAAAGACACGATGTCACGCTATAGTGACACTGCCACTATCCCACCTACACAGCACACAGGGAGAGGGAAAGCACGGGGAACCTCTCTCCACTCTCTCCATTCACCTCCCACTTTGCTCTCTGCAACAGCAATCCCACCTCTCTCTCTCCTGTACTCACTGCCAGCTTGTCCTTGACCACGCTGGCCGTAGCAGCGATAGTGCAGGCTGTGTCATGCTGCACTACTTGGGTGAACTCAGCCAGGTCCCGTTTCATGAACTCCAAAGCTTCTGTAGACTGTTAAGAAGATGACAGATACATTGCATAGTCTTTTTGTTCTCCAACAAAGCCACGGTCACTCTGGGAACACCTGGCAGTGTAGCCCTCACCCCAACTCGTGCCATGGACAGGACTAACAACCAGAATAGCAATGGGAAACTGCAATGCCCAAAACCACATCACTGTGGGGGGGTTTTTAAGCCAAGAACAGAAGAAGAGAGGTGCAGAAAGGCCTTGTTCCGAGTTTTGTGTATAATTAACATGAGCAACGCTGTCACAGGCAGGAAATTACACACCACAGAGCGATGCTGCAAGCACGAGCCCTCCCTGCCCAAGTGGTGTTTTTCACATCCCCAGAGCCCAGTGCTGCTCCCCTGGGCTGTGAGATCCCCTGAGCTGTGAGATCCCCTGAGCTGTGACATCCCTCTGAGCTGTGAGATGTCCCTGGGCTGTGAGATCCCCTGAGCTGTGAGATGTCCCTGGGCTGTGAGATCCCCTGAGCTGTGACATCCTCTGAGCTGTGAGATGTCCCTGGGCTGTTCAGCCTAGAAAAGAGAAGACTAAGGGGGATCCTCGTCAACATTTATAAGTACCTAAAGGGTGGGTGTCGAGAGGATGGGGGGACACTTTGCTCTGTCCAGGTAAAGGCTGGAACACAAAAAGTTCTACTAGAACATGAGGAGCAAGTCCTTTGGTGCTGAGGGGAGGGAGCCCTGGCCCAGGCTGCCCAGGGAGGGCGTGGAGGCTCCTTCTCGGGAGGTTTCCAAACCGTCCTGAGCCAGGGGAAGCTGCTGGAGCAGGAGCTGGGGATGCAGCAGCTCTGCAGGGCCCTGCCCACCCCGCCATTCCCCGTCTCTGAGACCCCGGCTCCCGGCGTTACAGCAAATCCACTCCAAGCGCCTCTCCGCGACGCGCTCGCCGCCGCTCGGGGCCCCGGCTGCGCCACAGCCCTGGCCGGGCCGCTCCGGCTGGGGAAGGCGCCGGAGCCGCTGCCGCCGCAGCCCGACCCGCAGCCCGGGCAGCCGCTCCCGTGGGGCCGCCCGCCGCCTCTTACCTTCTCCTTGACGGCCTGGTAGCTCTGCTGCAGCCAGCTCCGCCACCAGCCCGCGTCCTCCCTGCCGCGGGACACGCGTGTCAGACGCGGGCAGCCCCGGCCCCGCGCAGCCCCGCCGCCCCCCAGCGACACCCCACTCACCCCTCGGCCATCTTGGCGGCCCGACGTCACCAATATTTACCGACCCCTCACCCCGCAAGCTCCGACTCCCGGTGACGTCCCTTCCTCCTCCTCCTCCTCCTCCTCCTCCTGCGGGAGGGGTCCGGGCGGGAGCGCCGAGGTGCGTTGCGGGGCCCTCGCCCGTAGCGGGGAAGGGACGGGAGGGGAGGGGAAGGGCCGGGGGGCGGCGCTCGGGTCCCCCCGTGTGTTCCGCGGTGTTCCCGGGAGCCCTCCCGCTGACGCTGCTTTCTGCTTGACTCCAGCAGCCATGGAGATGCAGTCGTACTACACCAAGCTCCTGGGAGAGCTCAACGAGCAGCGCAAGAGGGACTTTTTCTGCGACTGCAGCATTATCGTGGAAGGGAGGATCTTCAAAGCTCACAAAAACATCTTGTTCGCCAACAGCGGCTATTTCCGAGCGCTGCTGATTCACTACATCCAGGACAGCGGCCGCCACAGCACCGCCTCGCTGGACATTGTCACCTCCGAGGCCTTCTCCGTCATCCTGGACTTCCTTTACTCGGGGAAGCTGGATCTCTGCGGGGAGAATGTGATCGAGGTGATGTCTGCAGCTAGCTATTTGCAGATGACCGATGTGGTCAACTTCTGCAAGACCTACATAAGGTCATCGTTAGATATTTGCAGGAAAATAGAGAGAGAAGCCACTTTCTATCAGGCTGATAGCGGGAGCGGCAGCTCTGCGAGAGAGGGCACCTCCTACGGCTCCAAGAGCCAGTGTTCTGCCTCTGTCTCTTCCCTGCAGGAAAAGGAGGGGATTTCGGATTGCCAGAGAGATCCTCCCTGCGGTGAGTGCAGCAGCTGCCATCCCCTGGAGCTCGTGGTCAGAGATCCCGTGAGCAGCGACTCTCCTGACGATGTAAATTCTTCTCTGCCCAAGGGGGTGGAACCCAAAGTGGAGTTTGACTCGGATGAGGTGGAGGTAGAAGTGGGGGAACGGCTGCCCCAGTATCCGACTGCGTTGTCCCTGGAGCAGATGGAAGAGGGGCTGCACGGCGGGCAGCCCGTGGACCTGGCCTGCAACAACTACCACATGAAGCAGTTCCTGGAGGCCCTGCTGCGCAACAGCTCGGCTCAGAGAAAGGATGATGTGGTTCATCACTTTGTCCGGGGCTTTGAGGGTAGGCCAGAGGACGCAGGGGTAGCCACGAGTTCCATGATGGACATTCACAGCGACTGGTATGGTGAGGACACAGGTGAGAGGACTCCTGGGGGGTGCAGGCTGTGGAACGGCTCAGTTGTGCAACTTCCCTTGTTGCCCTAGTTCTTGTTCAGGGATTTTCTGCTGAATATGATGCCATAGCAAAATAAACTATTGTTCTGGACTTGAAAAGAAAGCTGTACTCCTTTATTCAGTGCAGCAGTTGGGAGGTAAGTGTTTCTAACAGCTTTTACAGTCTCTTGAACACAGATGCTGGAGCTTGGTGACGCTGCTTTAATAAACGATCTCCTCTGGCACCTTGTTGAATGGCAGAGGAGCTGGGAAAAGGAACCTTCCCCTGGTAACGTTGGTGTTAGAAGGAGCAGCCAAAAATCAGTTGAGCTGCCACAAGAGGGATCTGCTGTAGAACCTGACAAAGCAGAAGGAGCTTGTTCCACTGGAGCTCCTGCCAGCACGTGGGTTGCTGGTGCCAGTCTGCATTTGCTGACAGTTTGCATTTCAGAAGGGCAGGAATGGTTTTGATTCGCTGCTGAGTCACACCTAGGAGTTCTGTAAGAGCACTGAAAGCTTTAAACTTTGATGTTGCATAAAGACAAGACTTAACTTTTACCTCTAGAGCCAGAGTCACTTTCCAGCTCCTGCTCCCCCGAGGCTCAGCCGCCTTCCCGAGCCCAGGCCCCTTGGGATGTCTCACAGCCACAGGAATGTCTCAGCAGCAATGCTGGGGCCCTGGAGAAGAATGTTTCCCTGAACATTCCACTCTAGACAGCAAGCTTATCTTCATGTCATTTCCAGCTCAAGCATGCGTGGCCTTAAAACCAATAAACCAAATGTATTCTCTCAGTGCTTTAAAATAAGGAAAGTGAGGAAATGACAGATCCAGTCACAAGAGACTGAAGTTCTCAGAAGACAGTGCTGTCAGCAGGGCATGCCTCTGGCTTTTGGTGTGGAGCAAGGCAAGGCCATCTAACACACAAACATGGCTTACCTTCTTCCTCCCTTAACATCATCCAGACTGTTGATGAATCATTAAAAGGGAAATGCTTCTAGAATTTGATAGAGAACATCAGGAGATATGACACCGTGTTAGCAACCTTGATGGTAGATGTGCTTTAAATAGGAGGGAGGGAAAAAAGATCAACCTTGCATTTCGTTATGTGTCTGCTGAAACTGAACATCCTGAGTGTTTAGTGGAAAGGCAGTAGCTCTCCTCAGCTTGCTGTGGTCCTGCTGACTTAGCGCTTTCACGAGACCCTGGGAATGATAAATACAAAGTCTTGATAAAACAATGGTTCTTGTGCATTCAGGCTGACAGATGAGGTAAATGCCACTTACTCTCAAGTGTCTACATCTGTTCCAGTCCTCCTGGTCCCCTTCACAGTTGATGGAGAGTAAACAGACACCTCTAGAGAGCCTGGAAGCAAGGCAGAAGAACTTTTATAAATAACAATACCCTCTGAAGGCCCCAAAATGAGTGAGATGAATTTCACCTGATAGCCACATGTTAATACCAGACAGTCCTTGTTTTTGAGGCTGTGTTAGACAAGCCTTGGTATAAGCAATGTTCTAGAGTCCCACCTACTCTGGTGTAACTCCTGAAAAGCTCAAGGCTCGATAGCCAAACACTTTCCTGAATCAGTCCCTGAAGTAGGGAAACCCTGGGAAGGAAGTTTCTGTCAGAGATGGCACCGAGCAACCTGGCAATACCCATGTTTATGTAGAATGGGATCTTCAAATTGATTCTTTGTGCCTCTGACTTCATCAATTACATGTCACTTGTGTGCATATAGTTTGGTTTTCAGGGAAAGCAAAGTACCGTCAGCAGTAGGATTGGAGCCCTTCGTCTTGTCAGCAGTAAGTGGCAGTGGAAACAAGCATTCCTGGTTTTAGATGGGTTCCCTACGTCTAAGTTTGTGCAATTTGTAAAGAGCACGTTGTGAAACATTCTACCTGCAATTGGTGTGAAAGATTTTGGTTTCTCATGCTGTTTAGTGCTAATGGTATCTGAAGTTGGAGGCTTTTCTGTGTCTGAGAGAGTGCAGAGACCCCCCTGCACTGAAAGCAAAGCTCTGGCACTTAATTAAGTGTCCTCTTAAAAGGAAATGACTTTTCCTGTGGTGAGCCAGCTCTGTTGGTACAGACAGGCTGCCTCCCAAGGAACTCAATCATCTGCAGCTGCCTGAGTGTCCCCTGCCATGGCACAGCTGACCCAGATCCCAGGTAAGCCCGGTGCACCGAGAGGGGACAGCGCGCCTCCCTGGGCTCGGGTTTGCAGCAAGGAGAAGAAGCCAACAGAGCTAGCGGGGGTGAAGTGCCTAAGCTAACGCCCTGTGTTGTTTTCCCCCCAAGGTGATGTGTTGGTTGTGCCAATCAAGCTCCACAAATGCCCGTTCTGTCCCTACACGGCGAAGCAAAAGGGGATCCTCAAGCGGCACATTCGCTCCCACACCGGCGAGAGGCCCTACCCCTGCGAGACGTGCGGCAAGCGCTTCACCCGGCAGGAGCACCTCCGCAGCCACGCTCTGAGCGTAAGTGTGGGCGGGTTATCACCCACCAGGACATTTGTACACGCTCTTGGCCTTTCCTGGCGGTGTTTCCCCAAAAGGATTGTGGCCAGTGTGAGACTGAGAAACTTCTCTAGTCGTAAGTTTTGGCTCATTAGAACTTCTGTAGCCCCAAATCTGTCGCTGGAAGTGTGAGATCATCTGCCTGTTTGCTTAAGTGTAGTTGTTCTGTTCTAGGAACAGATGCAAGCCCCAGAGAGAGCGAGAGCAAGAAGGCAGGCTGCCTTTTTTGACCGTGGTTGTTTTGGTTTTAACCTCAGGTGCATCGATCCAACAAGCCCATCATCTGCAAAGGCTGCAGGAGAACCTTCACGAGCAGCCTGTCCCAAGGGCTGCGGCGCTTCGGCTTGTGCGACAGCTGCACCTGCGTCACCACTACCCATGAGGACTCGATGCCCATTAACCTCAGCCTGATGGAGCCCTCCTCAGAAGGCCAAGAGAAGGGAGAGGCCGATAACGACTGGCCCATATACGTAGAATCCGGAGAGGAAAACGATGCAGGTGATGATGATGATGCTGATGACAAGCAGGAAATCCACAGGAGCTTATCGGACCGAGAACCGCTGATGTAGCGGTGAGAGGAGAGTGGGAGCCTTTCAAGCATCCCCCTGACCGTGGTCAGTCTGCAACAGAAAGCTGCCTGTTTGCCCAGTTAGGGAGGCTGTGTTGGGTTTTATTATTCCGCTTTTTTAGCAGGAGAACTGGGATTTGTAACACTTTTCAGTTTTCAGTGCTGTGCACCAGAAATCTCTGGAGACTCCTCTGGCCGGGGTTCACAGAGGTTCTACTTGAGCAATTTCCAGTGGTGTCTCTGCCTCCTAGTTTTGATTTTGCAGGTGGAGCACCTCTGTGTTGTTTTGATAACAGGTTTCTTCAAGTAATGCTGTCACAGTCCTTCTGTCCCTGACCTGGGAGCAGCAGCAGCTTCGCTCCCGAGATTACATTGAAAGAAATGTAGTTTCCATCCGTTACCTTGAGACTTTTTGTAACCTGTGTTGTGATCCTTCTGTATTAGGGCAGTACGATCGAACTGTAAACCTTAAGTGTTTGCTTAGACAGGATTTGACCTGGAAACCAGGGCAGACAAACCAGGGTAACAAAAATGTGCTGCTGTGGGAAGCATAGACAGGAAGAATAAAAACATTTCACGTGTCCTTAATTGCAGGTAACTGGAAAACAAACTGCTCTTTCTGAATTGTTTTTACTGCTTCTTCCTTTCTCAAGAGCTTGGACTACAGATCTTCAGATGTGTCTTTAATGTCATTTAGACATTAGCAGTCTTGGCTTAAGGAGCATTAAGCACATGTTACAGTATCTGGTGTCCTGGTCTCTCAATTTAAACTAAACAAACTGCCCAATTTTCTTCAGCTTTTTTACAGTACAAGTTAAAAGTTGTGAATCAGGTTCCTTGGGAATTCTGGTAGATTAAAAGGCCAGATTCATGGCTGACATAGGCAAGGAACAGTTTGATGTGAATATCTGAGCTATGCACATGAACCAGCCCTGAATACCCTTTTCGAAGCAATTGGGTAGGAAACCTCAGAAATTTGTACTAGCTTCTTTGGATGCAAATTCTTTTCTTTCTCTTTTACTGTCTTCTAGTCTTTGGTGACCTTTCTCATGATTTATGTTGTGTGACTTTATCCAGGTACTGTTGTTCTGGTAGGCTGGGATTTTTAAACTCCAGCGTGGACCTCATGTCTCTTTGCTGGGATACAGGAAGGTTGGCTTTCCAGGGAGGTGAGATTTTTCTTCTTACCTTTCCAGTACCAAGTTGGTTCAAGCTATCAGCTTATTATCAACTCCAGAAACGAAGCTGGGAAGCTTTAGAAGAAAACACACCACCAACAGAAAGCCTGTTTGCTTATGGGTAACCGACTGTTCCCTGACAAAGAGACAAAACTGAAATATACTGTGAAATAAGACTGTTAATGCTTCTTTACTGTGTTGTTCATAAGTGTTTTGTGAAATGACAAATTGTTTAAGTCTTTCTAGCTGGAGTAAGTGCCAGATCAGAAGCCTGTAGACAGACACATCTGACAGAGAAGGAGCAGTTCCTCCCACTTAACAAGACAATGCTTTGTGAGGTGTTTCATGTCAAGACTTCACACTTGGCAAACATCAGATGGAACCTAAAAAAACAAAGACCCCTCTGATTTAACCAGGTTGGGGTTTTTTTTGCATATCTTATGCTTTTATTTTACACACTGAAAGGGAGCAATTCAGCTTCTCTATCTGCTTGATCCTACAGTGAAAAGTTGTCCTGCAGTGATGTCACAATTTGCTTGTGAGGGGTCAGTCTGATGTCACAAATGCAGTTAAAAATTAACTGCCAGGTCAAGTAGGATGAGGGAAGAAGAAACAAGCAACAAGCTTCTTTTTAAACAAGTCCCTTTACTAGTGATTCCCAAAACCAGCAAAAGAGACTTGTGCAATGTCTGTGTGATCCAAGCTCGTGGTGGGCCCCACCTTCACAAGGAGACACTGGCATAACGTGCCATGTTCATTTTCTGTACCTGAGGGTGCATAAGCTTTCAGTAGTTCCAAGTCATCTGTAACTTTGAGTTTCTGACAGCTGAACAGTGTCATAGTGACACACATCATTAAAAACCTCAGGGCTTTATATCCCCTGTTTCAGTCACCTAAATGAAGACCACCCAAGAGACAGCTCCTGTAGCTGCCAGATTCGGAGCTGAGCTCCTTTGAAAATCCTGCTGGGGTTTTGGGTCCTGAGTACTTTTGATAATCTGAGCAAAACGTGGGCTTGTAAATCACACCAGCACATCTGAAATGCCATCTCCAGCCTGCCAGGAGCTGCTCTTCTCGGCTACCACTCTGTTTTTGTTGAGCCCATCCAACGTCAGAGGGTATTTGTTTTGTACCTGTGTATCTGATAAAGGAAAGACTTCTGTTTGTGAGAACACCTGCAGAAGAGTTGCTGTGTTTGTTAGGAGACTAACTTGCTAGTGAAAGTGGGGTAAGAATGTAAATAAGGATCTAAAATGATATTTAATGACCAGGCATCCTAATTTCTGGTCATTCCAGCGTGAAGATGCCACCTTGTTGTAAATATTGATAGAGGCTGCTAGGTCTGGAGTATCAGCTGAGCATGGTTCTGGCTAGTGGGCCACAGTTCAAGTGTCAGAAGGTTTGGATTCTCCCAGGGCTGTGCCGAGGTGTGGGCTGGCTAACTCTGCAACTGTTCCTGAAGAGTGTTGTTAAAGATGTTCAGTGGAGGGAGAATTAAACCTCCTGTGAAGGTCTGTATGTAGTGAGAGGAATGACTGCAGAGAACTGCAGTGATTTTTACTTCAACCTGTTCTCTTTGGTCTTAGAGATTGTTCTTGTGTGTCTTGTGCATAGAGAATGGAGCTGTGTTAAGGTGTGTGTACCGTGGGGTGAGGGCTGCGGGTGGGGGGTGCACCGTTCACATTCCAGCTTGACCGTGACGCCAAAATCGATGTTTCCTGTTGCTCTGTCAGTTTGTGCTGCTTCGTTTTCAATGGAGTCCTTCAGCCTTTGTATTTAGAAGAGGATGTAGTTCATCCACTTTCTTGTGATCAGGTGTTCATGTGAATCTGTTTGCTGTGCTTTCCCACTTAGTTTTTCGCTGTTTTTCGTGAGAATCTTCCATTGTACATCCAGCCACTACGAGCCTGGAGAAGAACGACGTAGCTGTGTTCAGAGCATTGCCACGGTGCTTAATGAAGAAGCAAACCCAACGTTTTTAGGAAGGTTATTTCTAATGCAATCTCTTCCTCAAAGCTTTCTAAAGGCTGTACAGGCTGCGTATCTTGACGTCTCAGCTCCCTGTAATGGACTTTGTTTCAGAGTACACACTTTGAGGTACTTTTGCACACAATTGCACTGTATTTCACAGCAGGAATACAGGCTGCACTGGTGCTACAAAGCACGTTTAACTTCTTGGTACAAGACCTTGTACATCTTCCAAATGTAGTCATTTAACTCACTGATGTTTTGTAAGGCAGTTTCATAACCCGAGTCCTTTAGTCTAGATTAAATGACCAATTCTTATGAACCAAACCTTATTTGTAGAAGTGACTTAACTATATTTGTGGATCTTGGAGCATTTTTTGATTGTCTATGAAATAAAACTCTCTGAGAGGGTTGCTTTGATCTTCTTACCGTTCAGAAGTTGACTGAATAAACCTGACAGTGTCTACATTGAGGTTCACATTTCCATTTCTGAGCATTAAAATGTAATATATCCATTTCTGGTGACAGTCTGCCAGCAAGACTCAGATTCCTGGTTGTCGAGGAGTGGTTAAGGGAGAATGGACACGGATCCCAGGGTATAATGTTAGGCCCGATGGGGCAAGGCAATCTGAGTTCTAGTTATATGAATTTAATGCACAATCAAGACCAGAGTCAGAGCCATGGTTAAAACAGTTGCTGTCACGTAGTCAGTGCAGACAGCAGGCCGCTTTCTGCTCCTTCAAGGTCGGGCTGATTTCAGCTAACAGCTAACAGCTCAAGGCGGAAAACAACTACGGGGGAAAACAAGATGGGAAAATGTGAGGGAGCTTGCTTATGGCAGAAACCGCAAGTAGGATGAACATGAGAATGTAATCTATTAGCTGCTGTTGCTGAGCCAGCTTTGAAGCTGCTGGATATAAGTTAGAGCCTGCTCTCAATAAAGAGAAGATTTCTGCTATCACTCACATTGAGTAGGACTGATTTCTTCCCACCCAGCTGAGAATCGGACCCTGGGTTGATCGCCGCATGAAGTAGGCTTCGTGCCTGGGTTTTTCAGGCTTCGTGCCTGGGTTTCAGGCCTTCGTGCCTGGGTTTCAGGCTTCGTGCCTGGGTTTTTCAGGCTTCGTGCCTGGGTTTTTCAGGCTTTGTGCCTGGGTTTCAGGCTTCGAGCCTGGGTTTTTCAGGCTTCGTGCCTGGGTTTCAGGCTTCGTGCCTGGGTTTTTCAGGCTTCGAGCCTGGGTTTCAGGCTTCGTGCCTGGGTTTCAGGCTTCGAGCCTGGGTTTTTCAGGCCAAGAGCCGAAAACTTCGTGGCACCTGGTAGGAAAGGATGAAAAGGACAATATAAACTTAAACCCCATCCAATTGGGTTTTTTTTTAGCAAACCTGCTGTATATTAACACTTTGTTTCCTTCTCATTTTGAAAAATGAAGTGATCTCCTGGGGGCCTGGGAGCTGAACAAGTGTTTGCATTTGTCTTAGAAGGCAACAAGGATGCAGGTGGGGATCTTTGCAAAGACAACTGTGCTACACATGGGTGGGACTCAGGGCTTTGTCACCAGACAGTAAAGATGATGCTGAGGCAAATGAACTCAAGCCAAATATCAGCTGGCAGTGTATTAGATGAAAATGGTAATCCCATTCTTAATTCATTTCCAGTGTCCTGCTTTTCCCTCCATTTCCAAATGTACATATATGTTAATGTCATGTGTGGTTTCTCAAAAGCTTTTAAACAAACAAAATGTTCTCAGCAGATGACTTTGCCTTTCAGAGGTGTAACACTGCTTTAAAAGCAACAGTTTTTGCAAGGGCATGGATTAAAATTCCTGCTGTTCACGTTTGCTCATGAAATGCATTTTTAGATGCAGCACAAAAGCAAAAAAAAAAAAGGCAATGAATGAAATTCCCAAGTATAGTATGTTTCTGCTCCAGTGGAATTAAAACACAGCAATTTCTCCAGTGGTAGAAAAAGGAAAGAAACTGTGTTGCTTTAGCCCAAGGTTATATCCAATTTTACTTCTATTTTCAAGATTTAAAAGAAACCCCTTGGTAAATGCATGTTACTTTCCTTGGGAGAAATCCATTGCCACTGCAACAAATTAATCTTGTGGGTCAATGCACGTCAGCCTCTGAGCTGTGGCACTTCAGTTCTAGTGCAGGCTCTTTGGATTTCTTTGCAAGAGATGTCAGTGTGTCAGAAAACACACCGTGACTGAGGGCTGGGATGTTTAACTAACACCTCGTTACATTTGGTTACCAAACCCCAAAGAAGCCCATACAAGTTTTATGTGAATATATTTTGTATCAGCACTAACAATGTCAGTTTTTTAAAGGTAAGCTGCACATTGCTCTCTGAAAAGCAGAGTCTCGCTCCGGCTTTGCCACGCTCCTCCCGTTGCTGGGAGAAGCACCTCCTCCTCAGAGCTGCCCACTTTGTTCCCATTGGATGAACTCCCCAAACAGGATCTCAACTTCAACTGGAAGTTTTTTGGCTAGAAACAGAAACTCTGAAATTCAGAAGTACAAGAGAAAAAAAAGTAAATGAAATCACTGAGTGCATTTCTGGAATGGGCGGATTGTTTGTGATGCATTACTGTCCCTATGTGTCAGAAAACCAGAGGCTGCTCCATGGCTGCTCCTGGATGCGTTGCACAGGCTCCTGGGCCAGGTTTCTGCTCTGAGTAAAGCACTTGCAGCATCTGGAAAATTCTAACGAAGCTACTCTAGATACCAGTGCATTTTTTCCCCTGCTGTTCCCAGCAGATGGAGAACCCTTGAGGTCCTGTTACTATTGATACAAACTACCAGCACAGCACCCTCTGATAGGCAAGTGAACGTACCAATGGCCTGAAAAGTCAGCTAAGGCAAACAGAGCAAACACCTACAAACAAACAGTTCTGCTCATAAGGAAGCTTTTGGCAGGTGAAACAATTTGGGCATGGATCTGAGAAATGATGTAGAATGTTACATGAAGAAGTGGTGCTACTTAGTTGATTTGAAAGGCAAAACCAGTGAATGCAAGTGGTATGAAAATATGGTACTGCAAGGAAACGTCCTGGGTTATCCTGAAGGATCTAAGCGAGGGTTTCATCAGAATCAGCAGCTGAAATTTTGTGTTAGTTGGCAATAAAGCAAGTTCCATGAATCTCCCCATCTCCAGACTTTGGAGTCAAGGCCAGTTACCCTGTGGAAGAACACAACAAACAAGAGTTTTATCTGAATACTTTTCCAGTCTCCTGCAATTTGTGACTTGGGGACTTCTGAAGGCACGGGACAGTTCTGCATGTAGCTCTCCAGTGTCTCATGATGTGTCCAGTACAGCCCTGTGACCCTCCCAAATGTTTCACACCCCTGACAACCCACAGAGAGCTGATGCAGAGCCCAACCACGTGCTGTGCAGAGAGCCACGGCCTCCCATTTGCTCTGCCCCTGCCACCCGCTCGCTCTGTGTGCCGTCACCTTCCTCTCAGCCTGCAGCAAGCACTGATCAGTCCCTACAGATCCTCTCACTCCTCTGCTTCATATTTCCCCCCTAGTTTGGACACGTCTCACTCCACAGACACTTGTAGAAAGCTGTACCAGGCTTTCCTCATCCCTCCTCTGCCCGAGCACGGGGCTGCTGCGGCGTTTGCCACGCAGGACAGCACTGCTCATGAACGGTGTGGCTGTGGGAAACTAGCACTGGTGATGTGTTGCCTCACCCCAGAGGGGGAACTGTTGGGACCAGGATGCTAATGGTCCTCTGGGCTGGCTTTGAGATGGAAAAAGCAAGATAAATGCCCTGAAATTGCCCACTTCTCAGAGGGCATCTGTGGACTGGCAACATGACACGGCTGGGAGAGGCGAGTCAGTTGTAGGTACGTTGGATTGAGATGTTTTCAGCTGATAATTAACACCATTGCCCAGTGGACTGAGCAGATCCATGTGAAAGACTGTGTAAATTCCAATCACTTTCGTGTTCAACAGTGATTAAGTGAAGCAGGTTGGGTTCAGAGTGGAGCCTTCCGCAAGCAGAATGGGTCTCGTGAGGGATGTTCAGAGCAGCTCAGGAGGAGGCAGGAGCTACAAACTGTGGGTGTTTATTACAATGGGGCAGTCAAGCTGCTAAAAATATTGCTACAATATAAATGGATATAAATTAAACATGAATAAATGGGAGAGATAGACGGGGAGAACGTGGGCAACTATCAGAGGAAAAGGGCTTTAGATATCGTCTCCATTTTGCTGCACTGGGAAAAGGCAAGTAAATTGTTTCAAGATGGAATGTCCTCAGCTTATGGCAGGCTAAAAAGGACACAAAGGCCATGGTTAAGGCAGAACAGCTCCCGTGGGAAACCAAACATTCGTGAGAAATAACCGAGGTGGCAAGAGCACACAGAAGACTCTGGTGGCACGATGAGGAAGGAGAAACAGAGTAAACTTCGAGAGAAGGTGGGAGGCTGAGGTACAGGATTTCAGACGTGTTCTTTTTAGAAGGTAAGAGATCTTAACAGAAAAATAAATATACTACATCTCCTTGAGAGGCTGCTGCAGGCGCGTTAAAGAAAGATTTGGGTCATCAAGGCCTCTGCTACACACAAAGGTGTGAGGAGGCAGCATCTAGGCCATGGCGTCCCCTCCCGGGCAGCATGTGGGTGTGGGAAGAGGCGAGCAGCCCCGGCTGCAGGGCGCCGAGGCGGAGGAAGCCGCTGGGCTGCGCCTGCACTCGGTGCGTTGCCCCTTTAATTGTGTCCCCAGCCCTCGGGCGTCTGTGTCCAACGCCCACGTCAGCAAATACCTTTTGTTTCTCTCACGTTCGGGCTTTCGGGGCTGCGGGAGCACCGCGTCGCCTTCAGCCACCGAGAGCCCCGACGCGGGGCCGGGGACCCCGCACCCAGCGCCCGCTGCCCTCCCTTCCCCTGGTCTCGGCGGCAGCCGCCCGCAGGACGCAGCCGGTGAGTGGCGGCCCCGGCACGCCGGCAGGCCAGGCGGGGCGTCGGGATTCGGGGACGGCAAACGGCTCCCGAGCGAGCCTTGCTACGAGGAACGGCCCCGGGCTCCGCAAGCCGCGGCGGGGTGCGCGCGTCCCGGCCCGCCGGCAGCTGCCCCTCGGCCCGCAGCCGAACGCTGCTGGGGCTGCACGGCGGGCGCCATTTGCAGCCCCGGGCGCGGCTGTGAGGAGCCGGGCGCGGCAACAAAGGGCTGCGCGGGAGCGGGCGCGGCGGGGGCGGGCGGCGGGACGCGGGGCGGCTGCGGGCGGTGGGGCGGCTGCGGGCGGCGGGGCGGCGGCGGGCGCGGGTCGGGCCGCGCCGGGCACCGGCCCCGGGCACCGGCCCCGGCAGCGTGACGGGGAGCTCCGCGGGGCGGCAGCCGGGGCTCCGCTAAGGCGGGCGGGCGGGCGGCTCCGGGCGGCGCGCCCGGCCCGATGCAGCCCGGCCAGGGGAGCGCTGGCGGGCGCCGGTGCCGCGGGCCCGGCGGCGGGAGCGGGGGCGGCGGGAGCGGGGGCGGCAGCGCGGGCCGGGCGGCGCGGAGCGCTCCGGCGGGCGGGCCCGGCGCCGTCGGGCGTCCCGGGCTCCCGCTGGTCGAGAGACCAATTCGGGCGGGCGGGCGGGTGAGTGACGGCGGCCTCCGCCAATGCCGGGAGAGCCCGGGCCGGGAGGGCTGCGGCCCCGGGGCGCTGCCGCCGCCGACTCCCGTTTCTGGTTCCTTCGCTGGCGAGGGTTTGCACCCGGCCGGGCCGGCGCGATGCGGTAACGGCGGCTCCGCGTCCTTGGCTGCAGCTGCCGGAGCGAGTCCGAGCGTTCTGCCGGCAGGGCACAGGCACCCTTAGGGAGGGGATGCCCCTAGCTGCAGCACGCGTCGCTGCCAAATAACCAGTGCTGATTCGGGTTTTTCGTCTTGGAAAGAGAATTTGTGGTTGTGCGTATTGCAATTTAAACCTGTTTATCTATTTAAGTACAATTATTTGTAAAGACGTCTGTAAAACTGGGTCTGACATCGTGTGCTGCTGAAGTCGGGAGTCACAACGAACCAAATGATTCTCTTTATTTCTTAGAGCGAGGCTTCATTTCACCTCTTCTGGAATGGAGATTTCTTCTCACCAGTTTCACCTCTTGCAGCAACTAAATGAGCAGCGCAGGCAAGACTTATTCTGTGACTGCAATATCCTGGTCGAGGGAAAGGTGTTTAAAGCCCATCGCAATGTGCTGTTTGCCAGCAGCGGCTATTTCAAAATGCTCCTCTCGCAGAGCTCGAAGGAGACGAGCCAGCCCACCACGGCCACTTTCCAGGCGTTTTCTCCAGACACATTTACAGTTATTCTAGATTTTGTGTATTCAGGCAAACTGTCTCTCACTGGTCAGAATGTGATCGAGGTGATGTCAGCCGCCAGCTACTTGCAGATGACGGATGTCATCAGCGTGTGTAAGACGTTCATTAAGTCGTCGCTGGACATCAGTGAGAAGGAGAAGGATCGCTACTTCAGTCTGTCAGACAAGGACGGGAATTCCAACGGCGTGGACCGATCCTGCCTGTACAGCACGGGCTGGAGGGCAGAGAGCAGCCCCCCGCGTTCGCACTTAAGTCCAGACCAAGGGACGTGTATGATGGGTGGAAACACTTGGAGCAATTACAGCTACTATCCAGCCTCGCAGAGGAACACCCAGCAGCAGCTGTCCAAACACGAGCAGCGGCAGGATTCCATCAAGAAGTCGCGGCACCTGGGCCTGCAGCAGCCTTCGGACATTCCTCACTATAAATCCAGCAAGCTGGAGGAGCGAGCTGCCGAGCCCGCCGGCCACATGGCTCAGCCCGAGGAACAAGTTCAGATCGAAACAGAAGTTGAGTCTCCTCACGTGGGATACCAGTACGGGCAGGGGTCTGATGTGATGCCGAGGAGCCTGGCTGTGTCACAGCAGGAGCACGAATCGCCCCGTTCCTCCGGTAAATCCAAGTCCTCAAAAGCAGAGGAGCAGTACGCGAGCATGCCCTCCATCCTGGGCGTCATGGGCAACTGGGCTGAAGGTAAGAGGCAGTTGTGCTGCACGGGCACCCTCACCTGCCCATCGTCTGTTCTGTCAGCAGTGTGCTTCACCAAACTCATCTATACAGTTGCCAAAAAGACAGGTCTATTGTCCAGAAATATAACTTTGGAAAGCTCAACTCTTTATTTTTTGGTAATTTTGAATTCCTGAAGTTCCTGGTTTACTAGAACTGGCCTGTCAGAGCACAGGATCTTTAGTGTCTCTGCTGCTTCACCTTGCAAATCCAAGTCATGACCTTTAGGGATATTTTGAAGCTCATTTTAACTGTCCACTCCTTCCCCTTTGTTGCAGTCCTGTGTAATTTACAGGAAAACACAAGCCCTTTGTGCTTGAAAAGACACACTATTTAAAAACAGAATTAATACTCTCTTTTTACTCCAAGTGGTTTGCCATTCTGCTCCTGAAGTGCCTTTTCCTACAGCATTACACAACTAGACATGTTATGACTGACTTTGTTTTTAAATCCCATTCTTTTTGACAGATGACCTGCCCAGGATGAGGTTCAAGTGCCCATTCTGCACCCACGTGGTTAAAAGAAAAGCAGACCTAAAGCGTCACCTCCGCTGTCACACAGGAGAGCGCCCTTACCCCTGTGAGGCATGTGGGAAAAGGTTTAGCAGGCTAGATCACCTCAGTAGCCATTTTCGAACAGTATGTATTCTAGTAACTGCATGATCTGTTTAATGTGTGGTTCTGTCTCAGCACAATGAGATGCAGAACATCTCTGGTTGATACATTGACTCCAGTAAAGAAGAGGTAATAGGAAACTAATGTGGTGCTGTCCCAAGTCGATTTGAAGAGTGATTTGTGTGGAAGGGGGTGAATTTCTTTGCTAGTCGATGGCTGACAGTGCCAGTCCTGTAATACAGCTTAAGTGGGAACTGCAGCTCTGGGGGTGGTTTCAGTTCTAACATTTGGTGACTGTCTCAAAGTGAGTTAATGCTACTGTTTGACACTTCTCCAGCCCTAGATTTTGTCACCTTAAGGCCCGTTTCCTTGTGGATATGTTACTGAACTGATCCATGTTGATTTTCCCAGATTCACCAGGCTTGCAAGCCCATCTGCAGAAAGTGCAAGCGCCACGTGACGGAGCTAACGGGCCAAGTGGTCCAGGAGGGGACGAGGCGTTACAGACTGTGTAATGAGTGTCTGGCCGAAGCTGGCATAGACAGCATTCGCATTGACTTGGAGGCTGAAGCACCCCTTGAATTTCCACAAGATGGGGATAAGGATTCCAGGTGGCACTATGGGGAAGACAACAGATCTGATGTGGAGATCGTGGAGGATGGATCGACTGACTTGGTCATTCAGCAAGTTGACGACAGTGAGGATGAAGCAGAAGAAAAGGACGTAAAACCAAATATTAGGTAGTTGCAAGACAAGAATTAGGAATTCCATGTGAGAGGGAGGACGTACTGTTGTGATCATAAGCCCTCCACCAACCAGCCTGTTGTTCACCATCCAGAGACGCACTGTGGTTCCTCTTGAACAGGTCCAGACTTTGCATGTATTTATGGACGTGCCACTGAGTCGATTTGGAGTTTTGTTATCAGAATACCCAGCTTTGCTTCATTAGAATCATCCTTACGTGAAATAATGAACAAGGAAACTGAAATACCACACAAATAACTTTTGATAGTAGACAATGGGTCACTTCTCAAAACCTCTTTCAAGGGAGTGAGGTCTAAGACACCTGGCACTGTAAATTGCCCACTTTTACAAACTTGCAGAGATGTGGAGTTCATGTGTGATAATCTCTGAGGATAAACAAAGTATCAATACCCCACAGCCAGAATGTAAAGAAAACCTGTCTTCAGTATTCAGAAATGAAGATAATATCCCATTAAGTCTTCATATTGTGATAAGGAAAAAAGGCAGCTAATTAAGAAAAAGCATATACAAATGTTTTAGTGTGTTGGTCTGGAAAAGCCCTGCATCCACAGCACTGTCCCTGGCAGTGTCAGCTTCTCCATGCCAACGTGAAGGAAACATGAAACATTCCTCACAAGGTTACTCCAGCTGCTGTTTTCCCTCTTTGTCCCCTGTTTATTTGCCAGTAAGGGTGGCAGAACAATTTGTACAGAATACATACTCTGTCACTAGAAATGGAACTGGTGAGACCTTCCATCTGAAAGCACTGACTACTTGTGTTTGTATTGAGCTGTACTCAGTTACACCATTGAGTTTTAAGATGGAGTCATTATCAATTTATATATTCCCAAAGCCATTCGGTCACCAAGAGAACACTCTTTAACCTTTTCAGTCTGCACTACATGCCAATGAGAACAAGCTGTACTGGAGGTTCTAAACATTACATTTGTGTCATTTTACTTACAATTAGACTACAAGAGATGAGGTGACTAATGGTGAAGGAAATTTACTACTGTAACGAGCCATTTTGTTCTGTTACTTAGTGAGTTTATCTGAAGCAGCACTGCAAACAGGAGGGGAGCAGAAATATGCTCCTGGGAAGCCTTTACTGTGTTTTCTTGGACAGACCTGAGTAATACTACAGTCCTCATCCTGTGATCACTGAACTCCATGGGTATAGGCTTAGAAAACATTTTTGTTCTTCTTTTCACCTTTGTGTGTGTGTTTGGCTGAAACCCAGGATTAGTTACAGAGCAATCCCATATTTATACTCTATAGTCTCTTTCCCAGGGCCAGCTAAAGAGGCACTATTTTATTGTTTGTGTAAAAACTGTATAGGCTTATTAATATCATCGTTACCAGAGTGCAGCATTTTCATTCCAGGCTGCAGATGGCCAGCCTGGTCTCTCAACTGACAGCTCAAGTGCTTCCTATGAAGTTCACGGTGTCAGCATCAGACAACCTTCCCCTCAGCCACGCTGTCAAGAAGCAGTTTGCTTGTCTGAGCTAAGGAGAGAGGAACTAGTGTTTTATTGTTCCTACAAAAATTACCATCCATTGGCTTAGACTTGGGAGGTGTGTGGAAGGGGGGAACTTAAAACACTTTCCAGTGACCAATGTGTATTTAAAAGGTGGATGTCAAGAGGATGGGTGGCACTTTGTTGTCTCAAGTGGCAGGACAAGGGGTAATGGACAAAAGCTGGAACAAAAAAAAATTCCACTTAGGGAAAAACTACTTTACTGTGCAGGTGAGGGAGCCCTGGCCCAGAGGCTCCTTCTCAGGAGGTCTCCAAACCCACCTGGACATGTTCCTGTGCCCCCTGAGCGAGGGAACCTGCTTGAGCAGGGGGATGAACTAGGAGCTCTCTAGAGGTTCCTTCCAACCCCTGCCATTCTGTGATATGAAAACATCTTTTCCAAACAAGACTTAGACTTGCCCCCATCCATAAAACGTGAAATGAACTGCTTAATTTCTTGGAGCTTATTACTCCTGCAATGCATATTATTAAATGGCTGAGAAATATTCCTGAGCAACCTTAACAAAATCAAATAGAGAACAAAGAAATAGATAAAAGAATATGGAATTACTTCTATCAAATTTCAAGAGAAAATGCTTGCTGAAATCAAATTTAGTAGTTTCTTTCCATTTCCCTTTACATTAAACAGCATGTGCAATACATTGTAGGTATCAGTGCCTGTTGTCCCAGAACACAGAGTGTCTGGGGTTTGTGGGTGTGTTTGGGGTGGATTAGGGGGAGGGAAAAATCCAGTGTCACTCTAGTCCAGAAATCTGAACTGCCAGCTGTAAAGGTGAGGCAATTAAATATTTCTATGTACTTCAGGGCGTTTTTAGAAGCAAAGGGATTTTTAGATCAATACTCAATCTAATTAGATACCATAAATCTCAGAATACTGAGGACCAGATGCTTCAGAAAAGGATGTGAAGTGGCTATAAATGGGCAAAGGGAACAATCTATCTGTATGAAGACTTTAAAATATGGGCACACTCACTCTTGATTTGCTTGACAAGGGTTTTTACTGGTTATATATGTTATTGTTACTCTCAGTAGCATAACTAGGTATCCATAGTAATTGTTAAAAGTATCTTATTAAGCTTGGAGTTCTAGCACCAGGCTGTGACTCCCACAGCTCACTTATGGTTTGTATTTTTAAAGGGTTGCTGGTTTTTACATTTGTTGCCTTAATTTCAGTTGTTGTTCCCTTATTTTTGTATTGCAAGATGAGATAAATGTTAAGTGCCTTCTGTTTTCTATGTCCTTCATTTTACATGGCCAGTCATATGTTTTGCTTGTTTTTCTCTAAATGAAAGTAATCCACTTAAGTTTTCATTTCCTTGCATTGCCTCTGATGACTGCCTTCTTCATATTTCTGTTAGGGTCACAGACCACTCATTAGAAGTACTATTTCCTCCTTCAAAAGAAAGACCAAATAGGGCTGTTCCCCTAGAATGTGATTTACCTCACAATACACCGATTTTATCTTTGTCTCCAGCATTTTATCTGGAAGTGCTGGAGAAGACTGTATGGAACTGTATTGACTTCTGACGATATCGATCCATCCAGATTGCTTCTGTCCATCCACATGGCAGTCTGAGAGGTTTAAATTGTAGTGCAGTACTGGAAAAAACCCCAGGTTATTCCTGAAAGTGTTCAAGACGTGGCTGATCTGATGGTGCTGGCCATCTTCCTGTGGGAGGTGGGACTAGAGACCCTCACAGCTCCTCTGTGACCAACAGTTGTAGGGTTCCTCTCAAGGTGTTTTTTTGCTATTTTATTTTTTCTCATATTTCTTTCATCATTTTCATGTTGCTTTTAGTACATGTTCTGATTATTCACCAGATTTCACTACACCATTCTCTTGTCAGTTGCTTTTCTGTTCCCTGTTTCATCTAACAACACTGCAGAGATGTCCAGTTCAAGTTTTTAGACCTCCACTTACTGTGCAACCCCAGTGTCTTTGTCCTCTCCTTTTTTCTCTTTCACATCACATCCCATTCATCTGTTTTCCATTAAGCTGTTTACATTTCTGTTCTTACTATCCCCCAAATGACACTTGTGTTAAAGGTTCAGCTCTCAGATTTCTTTTTTTCTCCCAAATTCATTCCTTTTGGTGTTTATTATATTCCAGTTGTAGAACACTAAGGCAAAAATACTTAGTGTGAGCTTTGAAAATACCTGTAAGCCCACAGATCACTAGCAGAGGACTGACACTGACTGCTACATGTATTATCTTTCCCTTACTCCTGGCTCTTCATAAGAAATCCTCCCATGAGTTTGGGATCCCTCTCAATTTTTCAATAATTTAGGAGGGGAAAGAAGTCTCTGCTGGATATATAATTATGGATATACTGCATTTCCTGCCTGAAGCATCTGGTCACTGTCAGGTTACCCCACTACCTAGCCTTGCCAGTCTCTACTGTTTTTGTATATTGGTCTCTCAGTCTGCAGAAATACTTGGCTTTAATGTCAGACAGCCTACACGGGGGCTAATAGCACTATCTTCAGCCTCATTTATTGCCTAAATGGACCTTGATTTAGCTGAAGAATGCCTGACCCAGCAACTGGCCATAGCTGAGCCCCAATTGCCTGGCTCCCCAGGATCCCTCTCTGTCAATCGTTAGCAAATCATTAGCATCTCTCAGCACAACATAGTTGAGGATCTAAGACCTGAATTGCCAAGGGCTGGCAGAGTCAAAATTTGTGTGAAGTGAGGATCAGAGCTAAACAAAACTTGTTTAGGTGAATTTATCCTAAAAAAAACCCCAACTTTAACAAATGATATTTTAATTGAATCCTCAAGGCTAAAGGTAGCAGCAGCTAGGCTGGAATAAGCCCAGACCTTCAGGGTTTAATTAATGAGTTCATAAGGAACTACTGCAGTATCTAAGAGATCTGGTCAGGTTAGTGCTGGGAACTTCACACCACGTGCAAGGTAGAGAAACACAAATTACAATCCCAAGAGGGTCCAAATAGTTAATTCTGTATTCCTTTTATTGTTTCTACATAAGTACAGCAGGGTTGGCAGAGTAGTTCAATACTCCAGTTCAAAGCATTCCAACACTAGCCTCTTCATTTTCTGGAGCATCTCAGGAAAGTCAGAAGTCAGTTAGAAGGTTACTAGTAGTTGGAAGGCAAAGTGTAAAAGAATTAGAAGAAAATGTCTCTAATCCTGGCCAAAAGGTTCAGTTTTGAAGAAAATGATCTCCTAGTCATCCAGTCCTTGCCTTCAGACTTTCAGTGTACTTTCCCCCGGGTATAAACGTTTACCCACAGCCTGTACATCTGTTGAGTGATGGGTATAATTTGATAAGCTGCTAATAAAAGCTGATAATGCCATTAGTTAAATATTTTCAGTACTGTTTCCCACATTGGAGCTATCATAACCTTTCATCATGTTGAAATGCAGAGAGGGATCTTATTTGGTGCACCAAGAATTTTAAACACAATAGCAACACAGAAGAAACCAAAAAGGAGGGAAAAAATGGCAGGAAAAAGATTTCCATATGTTGGCCTAGCTGTTGTATTAAACACTAATGAAGTTCTCTGCCACACTCTGACCCAGCACTCTTCACTGTGCAAACGGGAACTGGTTGTTCACCATGTTTTACCTGAGCCTGCTTTGAGGAAGGGGGCTGTGCCAGACCTGCAGAGCTTCCTTCCCAAAATTACTCAGTGATCTAGAGGAAATAAGGTGAAGTGGTCTCATCTTCTAATAGACTCACTATTGAAAATGTCTTGTTTTCTAACAAGCATCCTGCTTTGATTTGTGTTTTCAACCCAGAAGGGAAAAAGAACAATCCATCATACTGCACTCACAGCTGCAGTGCTTAGAGTCAGGATTATCTCCATTGTTGGAACACCAATCTTCCCCGTTATAACGATGCTGCTACAGTGAGTAATGTAGGATATCCTACCCCACAGAGATACAGATATTTCCCATTCAGGCGGCACCTGCCTTCCACATACAAAGCTATCGAGACTGGCCTTTCACAATAAGCATGCATTGTCTGCGGGAAGGCAGTGGGCCTCCCGGGCAGCATGTGGGTGTGGGAAGAGGCAAGCAGCCACAGCTGCAGGGCAACGAGGCGGAGGAAGCCGCTGGGCTGCGCCTGCACTCGGTGCGTTGCCCCTTTAATTGTGTCCCCAGCCCTCGGGCGTCTGTGTCCAACGCCCACGTCAGCAAATACCTTTTGTTTCTCTCACGTTCGGGCTTTCGGGGCTGCGGGAGCACCGCGTCGCCTTCAGCCACCGAGGACCCCGCATCCTCCGCCCGCTCCCCTGGTCTCGGCGGCAGCCGCCCGCAGGACGCAGCCGGTAAGTGCCGGCTGTGCTGTACAGCGACATGTGGGACCGGGCACGGGGCTGGAGGCGGCTGGGAGCGGGCTGCTGTGAGGGACGGCCCCGGGGGCTCCGGAGGGCGGCGGGGTCCGCGCGTCCCGGCCCGGTGGCAGCCGCCCCTCGGCTCGCAGCCGAACGTTACGGTCACAGCGGGCGCCATGTGCGGCCCCGGGCGCGAAAACAAAGGGCTGCGCGGGAGCGGGCGGCGGGGGCAGCTCGGGCCACGCCGGGCTTCGGCCCCGGCAGCGTGACGGGAAACTGCGTGAAGCTGCGGAAGCGGCAGCCGGGGCTCCGCTGCGGCGGGCGGCCCCAGGGGAGGCGGGCGGCCCCAGGGGAGGCGGGCGGCCCCAGGGGAGGCGGGCGGGCGCGGGTGCTGCCGTCCCGGCGGCGGGAGCGGGGGCGGCAGCGCGGGCCGGGCGGGTCTGGCGCTGTCGGGCATCCCGGGCTCCCGCTGGGCGAGAGACCAATTCGGGAGGGCGGGCGGGTGAGTGACGGCGGCCTCCGCCAATGCCGGGGGAGCCGCCGGGCTTGCCGTCCTGGGCGCCGTGGCCGAGACTGTGCCCTCAGCAAAGGAACTCGGCGGATGCCCGCTCCGCAGCTGTGGCGCTCTCCGGGTAGCGGAGCCAGATTCATTTCCTGAGCCTGTGAACCTCTTCGGCGACGTAATGTCAGTTCTTTCAGGCTACACTGTCATCCTGCTCAGGCATCTTTTCACCTCTCACAGAGCTGCTAAGTTTCTTCTCTCCTTATGCGAGAGCATGCACAACATTCACGTTTGTATGGATAAAGTTCATCTCTTTGAAACAGGATTTGGCAATAATTGGTTTAGATTGTCATGATTATCCTTGCTTTTCCTTCAGAGCCACCCTTCCCCTGACCCCCTGCCAGGAATGGAGATTTCCACCCATCAGTGTCACCTCCTGGAGCAGCTGAACGAGCAGCGTAAGCAGGACCTGTTCTGTGACTGCAATATCCTGGTCGAGGGAAAGGTGTTTAAAGCCCATCGCAATGTGCTGTTTGCCAGCAGCGGCTATTTCAAAATGCTCCTCTCGCAGAGCTCGAAGGAGACGAGCCAGCCCACCACGGCCACTTTTGAGGTCTTCTCCCCAGAGACATTTATGGTTATCCTGGACTTTGTGTATTCAGGCATATTGTCCTTAACGGGTCAGAATGTGATCGAAGTCATGTCAGCAGCCAGCTACCTGCAGATGACAGATATCCTTAATGTCTGCAAGACATTCATTAAGTCCTCGCTGGATATCAATGAAAAGGAGAAGGATCATTACCTCAGCCTTTCCGCCAAAGGGCCGAGCAGCGAACCTCCTCATCCTCCTCTGTATCGGTCGAGGAGGAAAGCGAAGAGCAACCCCAGGCGTTCCTGTTCGGCCCCGGATGAAAAGCCCGATGCGGCGAACGAGAATTCCTGGAGCAGCTACAGCAGCTTCCTCTCCTCACAGGCGATTCTTCAGCGGGCAGAAACGCAGCTGTCGAAACGAGGCAGAAAGCAGGGCTCAGCCAGAAAGCGCCGGAAGCACCTGGGACTGTCCCAGGCCCGTGACACAAAAGCGGAGCGGGCTGGTGGCGGTGGCAGCGCGGCAGAGCCCAGCCCCAGAGCTCGGGTCGGCTTCGATGCTGAGAATGATGTTGGTCACGAGGGTTACAGACACCATCCCAAATCAGAGGTGGTACCGAAGAGGTGGTCTGTTGCTCAGCTAGAACAAGAACTGTCAAAGACTCCAGAGTTCGTGGAGTTAAAGGCAGAGGAACTGTACACTTCAATGCCCACAATTTTAGGTGTGATGAGTAGTTGGAACGAAGGTAAAAAAAATAAGATGTGGTTTTGCAAAGTTTGCCTTTATTTGGAAGAATTCAGATGATCTTTTGGAGAGAATCTGTGTGGCTGAATGAAAACCAAAGTGATGCCTAGGCTTGCAGATTATTTTACCCACTTGATGGTAGTGCCTAGCAGAATGGAGACTCTCAAGCCAGAGCAGGGCATGAGAATTGGAATCAAAGAGTTTGACCCAGGTATTCTTGTAAAGGTAAACCAATATATGCGAGATTATTTGGGCCCAAGTGGGCCTTAGCAAAACCTCAAGAACTGTAACTCACCTGAGGACCTGGAGGACTGAGTTTCTCTTGTAGTGTCCTCAGTACCTGACAGTAATAGAGGCATTCAACCTAAATCCAACCCAAGCCTTCACAAGAGTCTCCTGTCATGGGTGGGACATTGCTTTTCCCTTAAGGCCCAAAAAAGCCCAGACTCCAGGAGTTTTTGTCCACACCCACAAAGTACCTGAGCTTTTGATGGACTGAGAGTGTATGCTTGAGGTGGCAGAATAAGGCTGACAGGCATGTTCTTAGGTGCATTCCTTTGGAAACTACTGTTTCTGTATTATATGATAATTTCATAGTTTTATCCTAGTATATTCCATAGAGATTAAAAACATCAAAGCTATGAACTATTAGCTGATGGGAAAGTCAGATGTGGTGACTGTATATCATAGCTATGCATTTATGGTCATCTGTATGTCTAAAAAACAGCCTGAGTAAGAAAAACTATGCTGTGAAATGGCACGTTCAGTAAGAGACACTGGGTTTGGGGGAACATAAGTTGTGAAATGTCCCATTTAGTGACAGACCAGAGAGAAAATGAACCACAGCTTAAATAACTGAGATGAAAAAACCCCAACCAAAGCACAACATGAAGACTACAGCATGTGACACTGTGTGTGTGTGTGTCTGCAGCAGATGACCTACCTCGGATGCGATTCAAGTGCCCGTTCTGCACGCACACGGTGAAGCGCCGCGCGGACCTGAAGCGTCACCTGCGCTGTCACACCGGGGAGCGGCCGTACCCCTGCGACGCCTGCGGGAAACGGTTCACCCGCCTGGAGCACCTCCGCAACCACTTCCAAACCGTATGTTCTTCCCGTGGCAGGGGCAGCCTAGAGAAAAACACCCACACCACCTCATTGGTACCACCTGCTGAGTCATTTGCAGAGCAGTTCCCTAGCTGCACACATCAGCTTGAATGATTTGTTACTTAAATTGGCAAATTATACACTTTATTTCATGTTTTTAATAATGATTCTGGGCTTCCCAGCTCAAAGAGGGACGGGGAGCTTCTAGGGAAAGAGTTCAGAACAAGGTGACCAAGATGCTAAGGGTACTGGAGCATCTTTCTTGTGAGGAAAAGCTGTGGGACCTGGGGCTGTTCAGCCTGGAGAAGGCTGAGGGGGGATCTCATTAATAGTTATAAGTATTTAAAAGGTGTATGTCAAGAGGATGGGGCCAATCTTTGTTCTCTCAAGTAACAGGACAAGGGGCAAAAGACAAAAGCTGGAACACAAAAAATTCCACTTGAACAGAAGAAAAACTATTTTACTGTAAGTTTGAGGGAGCCCTGGCCCAGGCTGCCCAGGGAGGGTGTGGAGGCTCCTTCTCAGGAGGTTTCCAAACCCGCCTGGACACATTCCTGTGCCCCCTGAGCAAGGGGAACCTGCTGTAGCAGGGGCTGGGGCAGCTCTGCAGGGCCCTTCTCACACCACCATTTGGGGATTCCGTGGATTTTCTTATTAAGAAACATACATAGGTCTGTATTGGGGTGAACACTGACATTTTCAAATGTTAAATCTTTTTAGATCCATCAGGCTGGCAAACTGATCTGCAGGAAATGCAAGCAGCACGTCACGGAACTAACAGGATGTATTGTTCAGCAAGGGACACGACGCTACAGACTGTGCCATAAGTGTCTAGCAGAAGCTAATTTTGACAGCATCCCTGATGATTTAGATGCAGAACATTCTCCTGTCTCCTCCACAGGAAACAAACATTCTAAATGGGCTTTGGAGGAGGAACAGAAATCAGATGAAGAGACAATTGAGGAGGAACCGTATAATTTGGTTGTCCGACATGCTAATGATGATATTCCAGATGAGGCAGATGAAAAGGTGAAACCAAATCTGAGGTAGATATACTTGTGTATTTGTTACTGTTGTATTCAAGATTAAATTACTTGTGTCCTACCAACTAATGCTGGTTTATTACTTTCATTAAAAGTAGATATTGCTAAAATTCTATTAGGAGAAGCAAGACACAGACTGCAAAGTTGTTTTGTGCTTGCAGCCATGCAACAAGGTAACAGCTACTAAATATCACCTAGAAAGCACTTATTATCTGGAAACTATTTCTAGGAATTGGTTTCTATTTCATCAAATACTCGTACTGTGAATTTTAAAGGAAGATACACTAACATGACTCCAAGGAAATAAAAGTGCAATCACTGTAAGTACAGTTGCCAGGCTTTTCCATGTTATAGTTTTTCCATGTCTGGTTTAAGATTTCCTGTCTATCTTATCCTAAGATATAAAGAGAACAAGTCCCTTCAATTTCAGTGGGAAACTTGTAAGTTAGACCATGGAGCTACTTTAGAAAGGCTTTCCTGCTCATATGAATCTAGGATGCTTAAAGGCTGCTTGATACACAGCATAAAAAACATCTGTTTATAAGGACAATTTCCCTTACAGTTTAAGCAACCTCTGTAATTCTGGAGGTGTCTTCAGCTTTTTTTCATAATCATGTATTTTTCCCCCCAGTTATTTGGGCCAGAGAACCTCCACTTGCCAGAGAAAATTAAAATGCTCAGTATTAAAATGATTTTTTAAAAGTCTCAGAGAGAATGTATAGAAGAAACATTCTGCCCAAGAGCAGAGAATGGCATTCCCAGTAGGTACTCTTGATAAAGAGACACTGTTTGGTCCCAAGTCTCATTTGATACAGTTTCCTTTCCCGTAGCAGAATCTGTAGCCTGAGGTTACTGCCAAACAAGCAAAAATTCCCTGTGGAGAATTTGAGAACAGACATACTGATTCACATCAAGGTTCTCCCTGTCTCCAATAGTTGCCATTATCAGTTACCTGAGGAAATTATGAACAGGGTAAGACTGTGCAATAGTTCCCTCATGCTCTCCCGGACTCCAGCTACTTTCAGTTTAGAGGATTTTTCCTAACTGGGGATTTCTACATTTAGTAACCACCAATGCATTTCTTTCCCAAGTACTTCTCCATTCTACCCTTAAACATATCTAAACTTCTTGCATCAATAGCATTCTTTGGCAAATGCCTTCATAAGCATAGCAGGCCCTGAGCTGTGTTTCCTTTGAGCCTGGACCCTCAAACTGATCCCAGAGACACACACCAACTCAGTGCTTTTAGGTAGTTAATTGTCTCCAGGGGCCCCGACTCAGCGAGAGGCCACAGCCAGCCACGGGGCTCCCGTGACGCTCTGGGAGAGCAGGCCTGGCAGCGAGCACACTGTGAGCTGAAACCTGTCACCCCTACAGCTGTGGAAACAGCGCAAGGCCAACTGAAGGCCTGTTTTATAAGTACTAAATAAAGACTGGGGGAAAAAATGATGACTATCACTTACTTTGTTAATTCCAAACGTTCTTCCAGAAAGTTCCTGTCACCATTTCTAAAAGCAGAGCACTTTGCTGTGTTACTACAGCCTGTCACTGCTGATACACACACAGGATCTGCCTTCTACGGAGTTAACTAGATAAACCTCCCGTCCGGCTTTAGCGGGGCGGGCAAAGGCGCGGCCGCCCGCGGCTCCTCGGCGCCGCCTCACAGCGCTCCCAGCTGCCTCCTCAGCCTCTGGGCGGGACAAAGCCGCCTCAACTCGACGCCTGATTGGCTGACCGCAGTCGCCTGACCCAGCCAGCCAATGAGGTGTCAAAGCAGCTGCTGAGGGGCGGCGGCGGCGGTTCCCGCGCGGGCCTTTACCGTCAGGCGCTTTCCGCGCTGAGGGACGGGCTGGAGCCCTTCACTGCCCGCAGCAGCCGGGCCCAAGCCTCACCATTCCTGCCCGGAGCCCTTCACTGCCCGCAGCAGCCGGGCCCGGGCCTCACCGTCCCTGCCCGGAGCCCTTCATTGCCCGCCGCAGCCGGGCCCGGGCCTCACCGTCCCTGCCTGGAGCCCTTCATTGCCCGCCGCAGCCGGGCCCGGGCCTCACCGTCCCTGCCTGGAGCCCTTCATTGCCCGCCGCAGCCGGGCCCGGGCCTCGCTGTTTCTCCACAGTGCTGCTGTGTCCATCCTGTGACCACTGCAGGTATGTGCTGGAGCCTTGGGGCTGCTCCTGAGGAGGGAAGAAAACCCAGTGTGTGAAAAACCATCTTGTACCATCAATTGTGTCAAATACAGGGGAAAAAAAAGTCTGCTCACCTTAGCAGAGAGGAAAGCACAAACGTAAGTAATTGGTGTTAAAAACCCCACTGGTCAAAGTCATTCACGTACAAATCCATTGATTCTTTCAGCCCAAGTTTTATTTCAGCATTGAAGATTTCTCAAAAGAAGCATGAGGGATTTTATCCCTCAGTCTTCGCCAGACAGATTAAATTGGGTCTATTTAAGATGACTTTACAACAAAATGATGAGACACTACCTCCAGATGTGAGGCACTTGCAGCACTTAGAATAAAAACTTCCTCACACATAAGCAGCAAAGGCGAGGAACACACATTCTCTGTCCTGTGATTTAAAACACAACACACTTTTGATCTTTTTTTAATGAATTTTGATTCAGTGAACTCAAGTCCATAATCCTCTGACGTTAAAGGATGGCTCACATTGTCCTTACAGGAAGGAATGGAGGCTGAGCTAACAGCCTGCTTTTTAAAGAAAAGAGAATCAGCTTTCACAAGACATAGTTGGGAGTGAGCCTGCAGAGTCTGGTGTATCCCATTCCATGGCAGCAGCAAAGCTGCCTACTTTTCAGAGTGATAATAGGTGCTGTTAGGAGTCCAAGTACACAGTCATGTGGGATTTCATGTGGACATTTATTTACAACAATTCAGCACCACCTGCTGGTATGACATCTTTTTAAGTACTCCAGAAGGTGTGCTGGTTTGATTTTGAAGTGGTCAGTTTGGTTTTTCAGTGCTCTGCTTTCTTAGGTATCCTTTCAACAGTCAGAAATTGTCTACAATAAATCTGAGCCATTGCAGATATTCTGGACACTTTATATCATATGGAGGAGGGTTATCACCTCACAATTAGAACACTGACATCTGCAAAGGAAGACTTACATTATCTCCTGCCACCTCACCAAAAGATCATATTTTAAATAGCAGCTGCACTTATCTCTTTAGTTCATATAGCACCTGACTCATGTATCAGCCTTAAAAGCTGACTACTACTATTACTGAGTGACTTTCAACCCCTGCAACTCTGTTTCAACACTCCCCAAAACACCAGTGAGTTCTTTTCCTGGCATGCAGGTTATTTCTGTCTCACCATCCTCAAAACACAGGCTGACATTCCTCACAACTATTCCCTTCCATTTACGACTTTAATTGGGCAATTCCTTCGTTACTTCCACGGAGATCAGAGTTTTCAAGGGACTGCTGCCAGCCAACAACAAACATCTGCTCCATCACCCTTGTCTTGCTTTAAATATCAATGATGACAAAGACTTCTGGCTTTTCATCTTCACAGATCTGCATTGCTGAGTAAGTTATGGCTTTGACCTCTGTACCCTAGAGAGAAAAGATACAAACCCATGGATTTTCTAAAGGACATCCCATGTAGCAGTTGATAATACACAGTATTATTCCACAAATGCTATCCAGATTAATACTTTTTCTCCTCAAAAGCTGTAATTATCTCTGTTCTGATTAATAAGTTGACATACAGATGGCAAGGACTTGGCCAGGCTAAAGAATAAATCACATTTCCCTTATTTTATTGCCTCTTGAACACTACAAATTCCTCCTCTTACCTCTCACAGCACATCAACATTTGCTGTGCCAATACTGACACAGCTAGAGAGAGCTGGGAGATAAGGGTTTGCTTCCAGCAATTTTTTAGGGAGGAAAAAAAAAAAGAGACTAAAGCTGACTAAGCAAAAATGTGTGACAACAGCATGAAAGTCAAACCCACATACACATTTTGAATATAGACTGTTAACTGTTATCAGCAGCACAAAAAGGAAGCAAAGTGTTGAGTTTGGCTAGTGCTGGGGAAGCACTCAGGTCAACAGCTTCAGCCCTGTGTTCACAAAACCCAAGCAGAACGTGAGACCTTGTTTAGTGCCCGTGATACCATTCAGACATGTTTAAACTCGGGTCTCTTGAGAGCCTCAGAGGTCTGATTTAAAAGACACCACACTACTCCTACAATGTGAAAGATGTACAGTTGAACCAGTGCATACCTGAGGGTGTTTGGGTAAAGAGAACTCTTCTCCCCACCTTTAAAAGCAAAAGAGAAGAGAGGCGGTTGGAAAACTGGAAATATCTACCAAATGTTATCATTAGTGCTACTGGTGAGCATAGGACAGGGAGATTTTCATTTACAGCCTCAAAGGAAGGGAAAAAGAAGTCCACAATCCACTTTTTAGAAAGCATCAGTGAACTCCAGCACATCAGGGTACTGCAGAGTGGTTCCTCTGAAGGTCCTATGTCTGTTTGCAGGAGTGATATTTGTTCTCAACCAATCGTTTAAGCTCACCCAATTGATCTTATTTTGAATTGCATTCGGTCGATGTAAAGCACTTTCACCTCCTGCAGAGCAAGCAAGAGGAGAAATAGGTCAGTAACACCTTCTATCTTCAGGCAGAAATTCTAAGTAAATCCCATTTACAAGGGTTATTGTTCCACTGTTTAGACAGAACCTAAAACCAGAAAATCTGATCAGCCTGAATGAAATATGCTGCTACTTGCAACATGAAGGCAGCAGAGCTGCCCCTAACATCTAACAGCAGCTAATAATTGGTGTTTGAAAGCTTAGCAATTTGTTTCTCAAGTCCTTCTGCCCCAGTATTTTCAATTCTCCATGTGTTGTACTGAAATGATCTGTTGTGGCCCTTTTTCTCCCCTGAAATAACACTGCACTCAAAGCTGGTATTATCAGAGAATAGCCTCCACCTGCAAATGGGGAAAGATCAAAACAGAACACTTACCCTGGGTATAAAGAACTCATTGGCACTGAATTTATACAGCCATTCATCCAAGAAGTGGAAGAGAAGAGACAACATGTCATGCCCTGCATGGTTGAAGAGGAGACAGTCAGTTGATTGTCTCAGCAAGAACCCCAAATATTTTTAAGACTATGTCAGGTGTACAGTTCTGAACTACAAAAAGAGACAGATTTCAGTTAACTGCAATAAGTACCTGTAAAGATTGGCACCCTTCTCCCTCAGGTTTCATCCAGATCCAATATAAACAGTCCAGGCAGCCTTACCTTCTGCCTCTACCTCGACTGTATCCAGAGGTTCCACAGTCTCTGTATCAGTCATGTAGCCAAACATGGCCATAACACACTGCTCAAATGCTTCTTCCAAGGTGTCTCCCCAGGCATGTAACCTGAAAAGACATGGGGTCACTTACTGGATGGTAACAACAAATATAACAAAAGGAGATTGTCTTGTGGCAATATGGAAATGTTTTGCCAGACAAGAGGAAGGGCTTTCCTAACGTGGCTAACTGATGTCTGTTAAAGTGAGCTACTCAGAAGCAGTTTGGTTTAAAAGATTAAAAGGAGATTTCAAAAGACATTTTCAAATAACAGAAGCTTAATCGAAGCACCACACAAATCTTACATTAGAAACAAAACCAAATGTGTTTCTAAGCTTGCCCAAGAGCAGGAAAAAAACCCCAGAACATGAAAAACCCCCAGTGGGTGACATTTCACAGCTCCATAAAGTCTAACATCTGCAACCAGACCTCAAGAGTTACTCCAGACTTTAAGCAGTGGAAGAAATAATCAGTTTATCACAGTGAGAAGTCCCAGCTGCCCATACTTACTGCACATCTGCTGTGTGATCCAAATCTGAGGGGGAAGGAAAAAAGAAAAGGTGTGACATCACCAACCAGATTTTAAAAGTCAGCCTTTAAAAAGTGGGAAATCAGATATTGTTGTTATTACAGAACTTCTTGTGTTCATTTTTGGATGGGGGACAGTGATAACCTACTTTCCAGTATGCTGGAAAAAGCACAGGTGGAAACTTGGATTATTTCTGCCAAGTTCTACAGTGCTTCATGTAATGACATGAGTGCCCTACACGTGCAGCACGGAGTGCATGGTATGGCTGTTGTAAGGCAACAGGCTTCTGCAAGTGAACTGCACCAAGAAGAAACTTTAACCAGGAGTAAAGAGATTTTGCTGAAGTCTGCAGACTGAAAATTATTCATGCAGAGATTAGCAAATATTTCCAGCTCAGTGAAGAAATTTACCTGTCCACACCCAAACCCACCCATTATGCAAAAAAAGAGAATAAGAAAGCCAAGTATGAATAAAATTGGAAGGCAGGATTCACATCCCAAACAGGTATCAAGTTTTATGAGCATATCATTCTATAATCATTTAGAGGAATGAGAAAAGTGTAAAATTATACCAGGCTGGCAGAAACAGAGCCAACCTGGGATGTGAAATAAATGCCACACCATGGTTACTAACTGAAAGATCACTCTGATGCTGTTTAGATCATTCACACACTATTAATGGAGTCTCAACAACGGTCTCTAAAGCAAACAAATTCCACTGGATGTAGAAAGACAAATAAAACCTCTTCCACTTAAGGAAACTGCATGACTAGTGTGATATGTCACCGTATTTCTGTCCTGCTATCAAATAAAGATGTGAACACATCCTAAAAATCCTAACAGAGTAACAGACACTGTCCCTCAGACAGACACTGCTGCAACAGAAACCATCAGATGCTGCCTGGTCTCCCTGAGCACCTTCAGCTAGCCCTTGGGCTAACACCCACTTGTTTGACTTGTGTTCTTAGAACACATTCCAGGGGTGAAGAGAGGGAGAGGTAATGATCTTTAAGTAATGCTTTATAGGAGAAACACCACACCAAAGACCAACACACTCTTACATGTCTCTTCCTAGAAAAGAGAAGTAGAAAAATGAACTGCCTTGCTAAGAACTAGCTGGAAATGGGAAAGTTTTAGCAGTAACACCTAATGAATTTATATCTATGGTGATTTCTTTGGAAAAGGCATTTATCTGTGACAGAAAGCTGTAGCTAACTCACCTCTGTTAACTCACCTACAGAGGCATCCCACAGTTTAAACCCAGTACTGGCATATCAGGAAACCCCAGACATGCCTAAAAAACACTTCCTGCTATCTTCCTGCCTCTCCTCCCTATTGCACTCACAGAAACTACCTCAGGACAGCGTTAAAAATACTCACATTCGTATTTCTTGTTGAGTGGTGGGTACTTGGCTTTGACAGCCTTCTGCTCCTCGGTCAGGTTGTAGTCCCTCTCCTCAGCTGCCATTGCTGCTGGGCTTCAGAAACACTCACTCACTCCGTGGTGGCAGGAAACATGGCCACTTCCTGAAGCGTGTCCACTGATGCTGCCCTAGGAAGGGGAGAACTGCCTCTCAGTTCAGGTTTTCCCTCACTAGCAGTTTGGTTGATGATTGTACGGAGGCTCAGGGATTCCAGACAAGACACTACATGTGATTCAAGTTGTTTGATATCAAAACTGTTCCTGGTAGATGGAGGAAGCTCAGTGCAATCCTGCACCACCTGCCTGCTTAACCAAGTTCTGTTTAGCCAGCAAAGCCAAGTGGTTACAGCCCTAAAGAAAGCGCAGACTTTGGCCTTTTCTGGGAAGAAACCTGTTTCTTCCTGTGTGTTGTGTACCACACCAAGCATTTCATTCACCCACAAGTAATAAAATACTATGAGAAGAGCTGTAAAGTGAATTCAAACTTTCATGATTCAGATAACTTCTACTGTATTTTACAGCTGAGAGTACCCAGGCCACTGGTACATTGCCCAGAGAGCTGAATCACCACCAAGCCCCTAGATGTGACCTTACACGATTTTTCTTCAGGTAAGTCTATTTTCCTCTTAGGACAGGGATTGTATTGCAGCCTTCAGTCCTAGAAGCACATGCACACCAAATACAAGCACAGGAGTTTTCCCATGTTCCTTTTCTGTCAGAAAGTGAAATATTTTTTAAACAACAAAACCACCAAGCAATAATCTCTACCAACCCCCCATTTAAAAGTCTAATTCTCAAGCTGGACCTTAACAGTTGCTGTTTCATGCAAGTGTTCATTTGTAAATGCAACTGGAGAACCTGTTTCAAGGCTAACCAGTTTTCCTCAGACAAGACTTCCCTAGATTTCCAGACGTAATAACCACCCTCACTTTTTTTGTGTATTACAAGATTTATCTACATCTAAGGCTTCCCCAAATGACAGTTGTAGATAGCACCTGGTATCAAGGCTACTTTTAATCAGGAATGGTTTCTTAGACAAAAGACTACACAGGATTCCCAGTTTCTGTTTTCAGGGGTCTTGGCATGTCAGAAACCGAGCAGCCCGTGCCCATCTCAGGGAATAAGCCCAGGCGAACACACGCGCTGCCTCCAGCCCGCGGACGGGCAGATCCCCGCTGACCGCCCGCGTCACCCGCTGCAGGCCCATCACACACTTGTGAGGGGGAAAGGGGGGTTATTAGTGACTGCAGACAATTAACAACCCAAGAGCAAGCTGAGGATACTCGGATGGCGTCTGGGCACCCCCGTGACAAAGGAAGGCCGCGCCTCGGCTCCACGCACGCACCGGTCCGGTCTGGTCCGATCCGGTCCTGACACAGTCTGCCCACATCTGTCGTGACTGGAGGAAACCGCGGCCACAGCCACGGGCCTTCCCCGCTCCCAACCCGGGGCTTCGCTGCCGAGCTGCTGCCGCTTTAAGAGCGAGCGAGAGCCCCGCGCCGCCCGCCCCTTCCCCTCCGGAAAATGGCGGCTCCCGGGGGAGCTTCAGCGGCGCCCTCCCGCCCGCCCTCCGCACGTGACCACCCGCGCGCGCGCTCCTGCCCCGTGTCCCCGCCCCCTGCCTGTCGTTGATTGGCCGGCGCGTCCCGGCGGCGGGCCGCGATTGGCCGGCGTTGGCGCGCGAAGGGGTGCGCGGCGCCGGAGCGGAACGCGGCGGGGGCAGGAAACAATAGAGCCGCGGCCGGAGGGGTCCGAGCAGCCGAGCGGAGGAACCGGCCGCCCGCCCGCCTCGCCCGCAGCCCAGCCCGCCCCGCCTCGCTCCCCGCAGCCGCCCCGCTCCCCCTCCCGCCCCGCCATGGCGGATAAGGAAGGTAGGGCTCCCGGCGCGGCGTGGCGCGGTGTAGGCCCCGCGGCGCGGCCTCCTCCGCTCAGGGCTCCGTGAGGCGCGGGGTGCGCTCGCTCCGCCCCCCCCTCCCCCAGCAGCGGGCGCCGGTGTGAGGGGAGCGGGGGCGGCTCCGCCAGGGGGCGCGCGGGGCGGCCGGCGCGGGGGCGCGCGTGGCCCGGCACGTTGCGGGGGCGATGCCTCCGGGGGGGCTCAGCCCGAGGCCGGGGCTCCGCACCCCTCCCTCACCCCCTTTGCCTTTTGGTCCCTCTGTATCGCCCCTGGGGGGTCGCATTTGTCCGAGCAGAGCCCGGTGTGCCGGGAGCCCGGGGGGGCGACAGAAATGCCCGAGCCCCGTGCGGTGTGTGGGCAGCTGCCTGCCTAGGGCAGACAAAGAGATGTCACCGGCCGCGCTGCCGTGTCCGTGGGTGAGCTCCCGAAGCGCTCGGTGCCGGTAGCAGATGGTGCCAGCAAGTGCGTGAGAGAAACAGGGCGACAGAAGGAGCCTGGGAAAACCGGCTTTGGGGAGCTGGTATTTCAGGGCAGAACCCGGGCTGCGGTGTTTTACAGTAGCTGCTGGAGCTCCCACATTTAAACATGTCTACAGTTCTGGTTTTTGCCTCTACAGTGTCCTGTGACACCAAGCTTCAGACCTTCATTATGCTGCTTCTGTTGAGATGATGAAATTTGACATACTTAATAGTAATTCCCAGCCTCATGTCCATAAACGAGGATTAACACAGGCAACAGAGGGTTTTTAATCATCTAGCAGCTACCCCAGCAGTAGTGTAACAGCAAATCGAGCTGCTCTTTAATCAGTTGCTGCTCACAGCGTGGTAAATAGATTCATAAAAGCTAATCATACGTGTTTTTTAACCCCCCAACACTTTAGCAGCCTTTGATGATGCGGTGGAAGAACGTGTGATCAATGAAGAGTACAAAATATGGAAGAAGAATACTCCTTTCTTATATGACTTGGTAATGACCCATGCTCTGGAATGGCCTAGCTTGACTGCTCAGTGGCTTCCTGATGTAACAAGGTAAACTGATCCTTTTGCTGTCTTTTTTGTTTTAAGAATCAGAATAAATAGTGAATCTGGGATCTCTTGTTGTTAAATAAGTGATTCCTCTCTGCCTTAATGGCTTTTGGTGCCCTTGCCAACAGCAAGTTGAGGACAGAACACTAGAGGGATAATCAGTACAGACATTTTTCATTTGGGGGGGAGTGTCTTCTGTCACAGAGAAGGTATTTTCACACAATCGATTTCCACGTTTTTCTTCTTTCAGCTTCCCTTTCCCCTCTAATAAGCAACAAACAACTCAAAACTTGAGCTAGATGTTATTTTTATGTAACCACCATTTTGTCCTGTGCTTCCCCAGCAATGTTGTGCTTGCACTGAATGTCTGTGCTCCTCACTTATTCTTAGAAGGAGCTGCTGAAGCTTAGGGAAAACCCAGGGATGGTGGGTAGTCTGTCTGAGTCAATCAGATTGAGATCTTGGGTTATGATAAGAGATTTCCTCTGGAGTTTAGTGTGGGAGCAGGAGAGCAAGAGCGTTGTTAGTGCTAGAGGCTGTCATCAAAACCAAGTGTTGTCATCAACTCAGCGTTTGGGTAAACCTCTGCTTTTGTTTCTCATGTAACTCTCTTCCCTTACAGACCTGAAGGCAAAGATTTCAGTATCCACAGGTTAGTGCTGGGCACCCACACTTCAGATGAACAAAACCACCTCGTGATAGCCAGTGTGCAGCTGCCCAACGATGACGCCCAGTTCGATGCCTCACACTATGACAGTGAGAAGGGAGGTAAGGGACCAAAGACATGGACCAGAGAGAGCTTTAACCAGTTGTTTCCTTCCCTTGTCAAAACAGGATTTGTCTTTCCTTAAAGTTCAGGCAGTAAAGTTGAGATATTCCTTCTGAACTAAGCAATTCATTTCTAAGTAATACCATGGCTTGATGGACAAATAGAACGTCTTATGAACATACAGAGTGTCTTTGACAATGTGGTGATGTAGAAAGAAGGTGTGAGGCTTATTGCAAAAGCACCTGTGTGGGAAAACCTCACCCCTCCCTCTTTCTGTCAGGAATTGAGTTGAATTTCATGGAGTGCTGCTTGTTGGTATTTTTGTTACCACTTCTGCATTACACAAAGCCTTGCAGTGAGAAGTCAGTCACCTAAAGGAACCTTTTCCAGAGCTTCCTCCAACACCTGCCTTCCCGTGATTTCATTTCAGAGGAGTGTAACGTTTCAAATGTTCTTCCCTTGTCTGAATTCTTCTGCCTACTGGCTGTGCCAGCCCCTCTTGGATAAAAAGATGATTGTGTTTTGTTTGGCATATCAAACTGGAATTGGGTGCATTCTGTAGTCTGGGTTGGCTGGAATCTCAGTCAGCACTGCTGCAACTTAGACATTGCTCGTTTTTACTTGCTCCAAACAGTCTTCCTTCCTGATGAAAGTCCTTAATGAGCCAATGTTTGCTCTTCTGTTTTACTGGAAGCCTGGATTGTGCAATTATTGTTTCGATCTTTGGGCTTCTGAGAGTTGTTCATGAGGATGATGTTGCCTATTTAGTAAAGAGCTTAGTTCTGTTCTCTTTGAGTATTTCTCAAAAATACACTAGTCCCCTTTAAAAACAAAGTGAACAAACCCCTCCTCTTTTTGCCAGAGCAGGGCCTTGCAACTTTGTGAAATATCAAATGACTGTGGCTTACAAGGACAAGGCAGCTTTGCCAGTTCTGTTATGCTGCTGGATCTCAAAGGTGGTGCAGCAGTCTGTTTCTGCCACAGCTTTGTTTGTTGTGCAGCTGAGTTTTGTTGTTGCAGCACATCTCCAGAGCAGAGTTTGAGGGATGATAAATTTGGGACTTGTGGTGTTGAAAATGGTCTTTAACTTGGCCAAAGTCCTGGCATTTTGATGTTACAAATACAGATGTTTAGGGCAACGTGCTGTTTGGATTATTTCAGTTTCAGTTGTTCTTGTGACACTTCTCTCAAAACAAATGCTTGGTACTACCAGAACTGAGTCAGGATCTTTATGTCTTGATCTGAAACTGCTTTATTATTTACAACTACTACATTCTTATTTCCAGAGTTTGGAGGCTTTGGATCAGTCAGTGGTAAAATTGAAATAGAAATCAAGATAAACCACGAGGGGGAGGTGAACAGAGCACGTTACATGCCACAGAACCCGTGCATCATTGCCACGAAGACCCCATCCAGCGACGTCCTTGTCTTTGATTACACCAAACACCCTTCTAAACCAGGTGTCTGCTCCTTTATGTTTATACTTCACAAGTCAGCCAGCCCTCTGTAGTGAAAAACAGGTTAAGTTTTGTGGATTTAGGGGAAACATGGGTATTTAGGGTGGATTTTTATAAGAGGCTTAAACATGTAGACCAAATGTGTATCAATAGAAAGGTATGCTTTGTCCTTTTGCTGTCTTACTGTGTCTTTTGTCGTGCCACTATCAGTGTCTGGGGTGGTAGAAACTATATTTAGGTTTTTTAGAAGCTATATGATTTGCTGGGAAGCTGAGCTGCTGCAGACCCTGTAGGGGTATTAACAGTCATTTACCAATGAACTCGTTAAGACTGTGCAGAGTAACTAGTTTCACCCGCTGCAGGGTGGATCAGAAGTGCCCTCCTGACTTTCAAAGTGCAGCTGGAGATAATGAGAGAAAGAAAAATACCCCAGATGCTCTGGCACCAATTTAGAGTGGGCCACTGCTAGGCCACCCAGCCCCAAAACTGAAAATAGCAGCTTGGGAGAATCTGCAGTGTGCTTTTGTTAATCTGAGGAGACAAAGTGCTTTGTGTTGCCTTGGTGCATTCTGTTGAATGAGGTGAATGTGCAGCTGGGAAGAATGCTCAAAAGGGCAGAGAGAAGCCTGTTGAAAATGTCAGAGCAAAGTTCAGTAAAGCACAGGAAAACTCGAAGCCAAGTGTTCCAGAATGTGCTGGAAATGGTACTGGGCACTAAGGTTTTGACATGGCCTCTTTACAGACCCTTCTGGAGAGTGTAACCCTGACCTGCGTCTTCGTGGCCACCAGAAGGAAGGTTATGGGCTGTCATGGAACCCAAACCTGAGTGGGCACTTGCTTAGTGCTTCTGATGATCATGTGAGTACTTGAACCACAGCCGAGGTGCAGTCTGCATCCCTTGGCAAAGGCCAGAGGTGTGGGCTTTCCTGAGGGGCAGGAGTAGGGCAGGTGAGGAGAGTGTCTGCCTAAAGATGCCATTTTTACAGTTGTCTTCTTTTTTCCAGACCATTTGCTTGTGGGATATTAGTGCTGTCCCAAAGGAAGGCAAAGTGGTGGATGCAAAGACCATCTTCACAGGCCATACAGCAGTAGTGGAAGATGTATCTTGGCACCTGCTGCATGAATCTCTTTTTGGCTCTGTTGCTGATGATCAGAAGCTCATGATGTAAGTGGAGTGACGCTTCCAGAAGCTGAGGGCTTCTGACTCTCTTGCTCTCCTGTTTGCTCCATAGGCCCTCAGTGAAATGGGATGTAAGCCTTTGTTTCAGTTCTGTTTCTTTCCCCTTACAGCTGGGACACTCGGTCAAACAACACCTCCAAACCCAGTCATTCAGTGGATGCTCACACAGCTGAAGTCAACTGCCTCTCTTTCAATCCCTACAGCGAGTTTATCCTGGCTACAGGATCAGCTGATAAGGTTTGTCTGCCTTGAACTTGGAACATATTTGTTCAGTTTCTGATGTGGAAATACATATTTGTTACTTTAACAAAAAAGGGTTTAAATGTGTTGTTTTTTTCCCTAGACTGTTGCTTTATGGGACTTGAGGAACCTCAAACTGAAGCTTCACTCTTTTGAATCACATAAAGATGAAATATTTCAGGTACAGTGGAAGATCTTTATCTTCTACTCACAGAGACTGTCTGAAAAGTATGAAAACTTCTTTCCCACTCTGTTTGTATTGAATGTACTTGCACTGAGAAACCTCAGTTGCTCATTTCTCTCATCTGCTTGTCATTTTCTGGCCTATTGTGGTGGGGCTGTGCAGCACAGTGTGGGGCAGAGCTCTAGGACAGATGAGGATGTCCAGAAAGCCAGGGGCAGAACAGAAGGAAACGGTGGAGAGCTTTCAGCACACCAGATGAGTGAAACACCAGCAGCACAGAGCAGATGTGAATTATTCATGGCAGCAGATTGAAGCAGGGAGGCACAGTGACATGGCTGCAGTGTTTTCATCCTCTCAGCTTGGTCTTGCGGGAAGGCTGTGAAGGGGCAGCACCAGAACATCCTGTGACAACCAACTATTGCTAATTCTGCTGGTGTAAATATAGAATGCTAACATCATGGGCAGCTTGTGCTTAGCAGATACAGTATTTCCATCTCCAGCTCGTGCCTGACTCATCAGAAAAGCATGTAGAGATTTTTTTGGTGGGATTACTGGCTGAGACTGTAGTTACCTCTGAATAAAACTGCATACGTGGCCTTGGAATGTGGGGTTGGTGTGCAGGGTTAGGTGCTCTTTTCTAATCCCATGATCCTATTAAGTGCTGTGTTTTGGAGAGATTTATCTTCAGCAAAAGTAGTAAATATGAGCTTTTGGGCAATTAAGTTTAATTACAGTGATTGCTTTTCGTGTGTAAACCATACCTACCACTTAAGGAATCCCTGGTTTCTCTTTGTGCAATCCTTATTAAGGTAAGGAGCAGCTAATATCCTTGAGAGCTGCTTGCAGCCTCTTAAATATGGCCTTTGTTAGAGGGAAGGTTCCAGGTGGTGCCTTTTTGGTGCTCATATGACTGTTCACAAAGCCACCCACACCGTTAGAGTGGTGTTACTGGGCATATTCCTATTCCAAGTTGTTACCAGTTTACCTTCTCTTAGAGCTTTCATGATACTGAACACAGTGGTGTTTGTTGTGAGTGTTGGAGATGTTACAGCTGGAAACTTAACTTCCTGCATCCATCCTTGTCTGCAGGTTCAGTGGTCTCCCCACAATGAAACCATATTGGCCTCCAGTGGCACCGACCGCAGGCTAAATGTCTGGGACTTGAGGTAAATCCCACACGAGTCACCTTGTCCTGACAAAATGCTGGTGATGAATTGCATCACAGTTCAAAACCCAAACACATCCCCCACACCTTTTCATCTTTTTCCTCCTCTTTTTTGTTTGAACTCAGTAAAATTGGAGAAGAGCAATCCCCTGAAGATGCTGAGGACGGTCCCCCCGAGCTGTTGGTGAGGCTTTTGAATCTCATGGATGATTTTGACCTCCTGTTCCCCTACCAAGATGTGGAATTGCAAACATCCCCCTTTTTGTTTCTAGTTTATTCATGGTGGCCACACTGCAAAGATCTCTGATTTCTCCTGGAATCCCAATGAGCCCTGGGTAATTTGTTCTGTATCAGAAGATAATATCATGCAAGTCTGGCAAATGGTAAGTTGTTTGGGAAGGCAAAAGAGGTGGCAGATGAGAGGTGGTGTTAAACTGCCTGGATTTCAGCATTCCTGGTTTTATTCACAGCTCTCAGAAGTCCTCACTCTGCAGCACTGCTTAACTCAGAGGGGAAGGGAAATCCGCTTTAGGTTTGCTCAGAACAGTGATTTGCAAATACCCAGAAACTGTTTTGTGCTTCTCATGCTGTGAAAACAAGAAAGTCCTGCTGCAGAAGCAAGTTTTTCCCTTCTGGGTTTGAATGTGTGAGAACCAAGGATGAAACTGAGGTTTCTGTTACTTGAATTGAATTGAATTCAATCTTTGCAAACAATAACAAACATCCTCAAGCTGGAGAGGGAGGTGGTGAAGAGCAGAAGTTTGGTGGCCCTAAATTACCAGCTGCTGCAGGGTTTGAAACACGGTCTTGTGGTGTTGGAATAACCTTTGACAAGACCATACTCATTTTGATCCCTAACTCAGCTCCCAGGGCCTTGGTCCTTGGCAGCCTTGCAGATGTTCTTTTGGAAGGTGCTCCTGCTAAAGCAGAGTTTCTGCCAGATGTTCCAGTAGGCTGTTAGCTGCAGCCATGCAGTGGTGTCTTAAGAAGGCAGCTTTCCATAAGCTGTGCTAACTTACAGGGTGCTTAGAAATGTCTTGGAGACCTGGCTGATATGAGGAAGGTCGTTTGTGTTGCTGCTGTAGTCAGATGGCCTTGAGGGATCAGGGCTGGCTGATGCCCATCTGCAGGTGACAGACTGCCAGAACTTTCTGAGGTGCTGCAGTGGATGGGCTGTTCTGGTGGCTCCTGTTCCATGTGGTGCCAAGTGCTGCTTCAGCTCCTCCATCTCTGTGTTGCAGGCGGAGAACATCTATAACGATGAAGATCCTGAAGGAAGTGTGGATCCAGAAGGTCAAGGGTCCTAGATGACAGCCTTTCCCTGTTTTTAGTCTTTTTTTTCCTTCTCTTCCCTCTCAACCCTGATATTGACTTAACACTGGTTTTGAGACACACGTAGGCTTTGTGTTCAGCCATCCTTCTGTAGAGAACCATCACCAGGCTTTAACCCAGGCACTGAGCGCTCCCCAAGGAAGGGCTCAGCTCTAGCTCCTTGGTCACATCTGCAGCCAGACCTGGCTGTCCCATTGCAGCTGCCTTCAGCACACAGAGCAAACTTGGCTTTGCTGTTGTTTTTTTTCCCTCTCCTGTCTTTAGCTTGCAGCAGCTGTGGGGTTTTTGCCTAATTTAAACAGAAGTGACTCTGGTGGAGCTGCCAGAGTGTCCTTGAGCCAGTGGAGATGATACAGATGTTAATCCACTGGCAGCTCAGAACTGGAGTGTGGAAGCTCTCATCCTCTTCAGTACCACTCAGAAGTCCTGGGATTCCTTTAGTTAATCTGCACCCTGGGCATTTTTCTGCCTCTGCAGATACACAACAGGTTTGCAGATTCTTGACAAGACATTAAATTTCTTCCCATGGTTTTTGTCTCTACTGGTAATTCTGGGTTTTTCATTCCTTCTCCCTCGCCCCTTTCCCCATCTGCTGGGCAGCAGCAGTTTGCATTCCTTAGCTTTCCCTGCAGAGCCTTTTCTTTTCTCACCCTCCATGTCTTTTGCTCTATGGTGTGTTTCTTGAGCTGTGTTTTCACATATATTTCTTTCCTTTCTGTGAAATGGTTTTTTAAAACTTGGGGCCACCAAGTTGCAAGGGTGTGTGTTTGTACCAGCTGATGTAGCACAGGTAACCTACAGCAGCACCTGGAGCTGGTACCTGTCAAACAGTGGGTGAACTACTTTTTGTAAGGAGTTAGTCCTTGACCACTAGTTTCTGCACATCTCCACTAGGGTGTCCTGTGTCAGCAGCAGCCTGTCACTCTCTGTGCTCCTCGTGACTAACGACTGTAAGTGCTTCAGATGGAATAAATTTTTTCTACATAAAGGCAGCAGAGCTCTGTGGGGTTTGTGCTGCTGGCTCCTGTCTCAGCCTCAGCTGCTTCATGGAGGTGAAGGAGGGTAAAGTGTGCCTCCTCAGAAACAGAGGGATGGGGTGGCCTTGACCCATCATGTCCTCTGACACCAAGTGCTGGTGTTCCTTATGTCTGTAACACGTGGAGGCTTCTGCCCCTCTTACTTCTGCTGCTTGCTTTGTGAAATGGGTACATTGAAGACTTGATGTCCCCAGGCAGTCAAGAAGATGCCTCTCACCTGAAGTGTGCTGCTGCCTGGGCCTGGGGGCTGCCTTTAGCTCTTGACACAGAATGATGCTGTGGTTCTGCAGCAGGGATAGAAGTGCCTTGGACTGACACCCAAGCTTTGCTGTTCTCCACACAGCTTTGAGAATTAAGAGGATTCTTAGACTCTGGCCTTTATTTTCAGTGTGAGACTTGGATAAAGTGGAAACCTGTTCTCCACAAACTAGTTTCTGTGGCACACGGTGCAGCATCGAAACATGGGGGTAGGAAAGGACCTTAAAGCAAGTCACAATACAGCAGAGACCCTTGAAATACAAAAGAGAATCCTCTTAAAAGGATAAAGCTTCTCTTGCCTGTAAACTTTGAAAAATCCCCCCCCTACCACCAGCTTGCAGAGTGAATCCTTTCAGTGCAGGCTTACACAGCCCACCTGCGGCACGAGACACGTTTCCAAACACAGCAAAGCACACGGCTGTTCTCTTTCACCTCTGCCCACAGTTCAGTGCAAGTTTGTTCTCTGCTCCTCTGGGGAAAAGCAGTTTGGGGTCCACAGCAGCGCCTGCAGGGGTGCAGAGGAGCAGGGATGGTCTGGTGTTCCCCACTCTGGGTGTGATGAGCAGGAAGAGATGTCCCTTGCAGACTGTCCTTCGCTGCCATGAGCAGTCCCTCCTCCCTAACAGTCCTCCTCTGCTTTCTCTTCTGCTTTGCAGAGGTGGCCGTAGATTTCTAAGCAGCCCCTGTGTGGGTAGAAAGTGAATTCAGCCTCCTGTACCCTGGCTGCAGGGAATGGGGGTGAGGGGCAGATGCTAGTTCTGAGAAGCGTTTTCTTTTCAGAACATGGAATTAAAACCATTGGGAAGCACTTGAACTGGCTCAGTGCAGGGACTCGTGAGTGCGGCCCCAGCCCAGCCCTGAGCACACAAATGGCTTTAACAGCAGGGAATGCAGTTCCTGGTGTGAGCAGCTGGGAGCTGTGCTCAGTGCTGAGCTCCTGGGCCACATGTCACATGGAACGAGGTGTCCTGGCTCTGGGGGAGCCTTGCACTGCTCTGCAGAGTGCCAGCAGTGGAGACTCTGCTGCTATACCCAGGCTGCTGCTTGCTCTGGGATTTAGAGCTGGGATTTAAGACCCTGAGCAGCAAAACCACAGAGCTGTGACCAGGTCTGAGGCAGAGATGCAGTGATTGATGCTCGTTAATACATCCTGGGAGAGCTGATGACAGGGAATATCCTCTCCTGCTGCACTTGGACAAGGAGGTTTGAGTGGAGGAGGGGAAAAGGATACTGAGATAAGAGTGTGTTCAGCTGAGATTGGAGGAAGGCACAACACAAAGTCTGGTGAGTGAATAGTCCACAGACTTCAAGATATTTCCTGGAGCTTTAAAAGCTCCCTGTGTAACAAAGGAGACCAGAGTGAAACCAACACCAGAGGCTGCTGAGCAGGAGCTGGCTCTCTCTCAGTGGAGAGCATCCACAACAACATTTCCCAAACCTAAATCTCAGCTCCTTTCCACACCCTCCTAAGGAAAGTGGCCCTGCAGGTGCCTGTGTCTGCTTGGGAAGAAACCTGCACAGGGATTTCTGCCACATCCCTATTTGCTGGATGGCAAAAGCTTTGGAGTTCCTGCCCTGCTGCCCCCCAGACCCCACTGTGCTCATGGCTGTGTGGCCACCAGCCTCCTCACCATCCTCCTCCTCCCAGCCCCTCCACAGCACAGGGATGAGACACAAACCCACTTGTAGATGGAGAGCTCCCGGTGCAGGCTGGTCCTCAGCTCCTCCAGTTCCTGGTTCTTGCGCTGCTGGAGCTGGACCCCGTTCTTCAGCTCCTTCAGCCTGTCTTCCAGCTCCTCAACCTGCTCCTGCGAGTAAGGAAGACAAGAGTGGATTAGCTGGGGGAGGAAGGCTCAGCTGCTGCCCACACTCCTGGGAGGAATGTGCCTGGTGCTGGTGTTGGTCTGGACCAGCAATGGATGGACAGCAGGTTCCAGAAGCTGCTCAGAGCCAGGCAGGGAGGAGACGGCGATTACGAGCCGAGGACAGGGAGTGTTGAAACGGGGAGATTAATGGTGGAGCCTCTGCCAAATGTGCTCTTGGAGATAGGGGATGGCTTTGTCCCTCAGGACCGGGTGCCAGGCAGGGGGGGCAACCTGCGCAGCCAGAAATAACCCTCTGGGAGGCAGCCTGGCCCTTGGGCTGTGGGCACAGGAGAGGAGACCTTTCCTGGCAGTGGGAAGGGCAGGATCTGCCCCAGCAGGGTTGGCCTTTGGAAAAAAACTCTGTTACTTAAAAGTGACTTTGGTGAAGGGCCAGGGTGGGGGATATTCCACCTCCTCACCCCCCTCATCCACCCCACTCCTCCCCTTGCCCCTGGGACAAGCACTCACATTTCACTGGCTGCAGAGAATCAGAATTACTGTGCTTAAAGCCCTTGGAGCTGCTGCAGCCCCAGCCCTGCCCTCACCCAGCCCAGCACTGACCCACAGCCCTCAGCACCTCAGCTCCACGGCTTTGGGATCCCTCCAGGGCTGGGCACTGCCCCAGCTCCCTGGGCAGCCTGGCACAGGGCTGACACCCCTCTCAGTGAAGCACTTTCCCCTGCTCTCTGACTGCCCCTCTCTCTAGAGGTGTGAGAGGTGCCCAGCTGGGACACGTACCCGGTACTGCCCGACCTCTTCGTCCCTCTTCTGCTTGACGAGGACGATCTGCTCCTCCAGGCTGCGGTTCTGCAGCCGCAGCCGACTGACCTCGCCCTGCAAGGGCCTCAGGGCCTCCTTCATGCCCTGGATCTCCCCCTGCATCTCCTGCAGCGCCTTGGCCCCCGCCTCGCGCCTCTCCAGCAGCCGCAGCAGCTGCGGCTCGTAGTGCTCCTCCAGCCCCCGCCGGCTCTGCGCCACGAAGCTTTCGAACTCCACGGAGAGGCGGCGGCTCTCCTGCAGGTACAGGTTGTCCTGCCGGCACGGGGGAGCCTCCAGGCGCTGCCTCAAAACCTCCTTCTCCTTCTCGCAGGTCTCCTTCAGGCGGGACAGTTCTCCGGAGAGCTGCCCAGCCTGGCTCTCCAGCTCGCCGCGGTAAGCCGCGTGCTGGGACAGGTCGTGCCGCCGGCTCTCCAGCTGGTACTGGCAAGCCACGCACTCCTTCGTCACCCTGAACAGCTTCTGCTTGATCTGCCGGATCTCATCCTTCAGGTTGTCCCTCTCCAGCTCCACCGTGGCCAGCAGCCGGCACGCCGCCTGGATCTCCTGGTGGGCATGGCGGATCTCCTGCAGCGCCGGCTCCCGCAGCTGGGCCAGCTCCGCGATCAGCCCGTCCCTCTCCTTCTCCAGCTGCTCCACAGCTTCGATGCACTCTTGGAAGTATTCCCCCAGCTCTTCCAGGCTCAAGCACTGATGCTCCTCTGCACTCTCTGCATCCAGGGGGCTGCCTGCCCCCTCTGCATCCATGTCCAGCAGGATCCCTGCCCCATCTGAGTCAGCTGGAGTCGCTGCCCCCTCTGCGTCCATGTCCAGCAGGATCCCTGACCCATCTGGGTCCACATCAGCTGGGACTCCTGACCCATCTGTGTCCATGTACTGTGGGACCCCTACTCCACCTGAATCCACGTCCAGCGGGATCCCTGCCTCATCCACATCCAGAGGGGTGTCCACTCCACCTGCATCCACGTCCAGCGGGGTCCCTGTCCCACCTGCCTCCACAGCCAGTGGGATTCCTGCCCCACCTGCATTCAGAGGCATCTCTGCTCCATCTGCATCCACGACCAGCGGGATTCCTGCCGTGTCCATGTGCAGCGGGAGCCCAGCCCCAGCCACATCCTTGTCCAGCTGAGTCCTTAGCTTGTTTAGCTCCAAGGAAGCGTCCCCACCATCTGCTTGCAGCTCCTGGCAGGGGTCTGGGCTGTCCTCGTGCAGGGGTGCCACCCCCTCACCCACTGCTGGGGCTGACGGGCTGTGTGAAGGGTCTGGGTGCGGAGCAGCGCCTGCGGATGCTCCCTGCAGGGAGGAGGATGCTCTGGCTTCATCCAGCTGCAGCTCTGGCAGGGGCTCAGGCTGTGCCATCAGGTCCCTGGAAAGGAGAGGAGACATGAACCAGAGCAGTGAGTGTAACAGGACTCAGCCCTTCTCCTCAGGGTACCTGAGCTGAGGATGCTCTCAGCACGGCCCTTCTGCTGTGACCGTCCCCATGTCACCCACAACCTGTGCAGACCGGGCAGGGCCGTGCTCACGCTCTGATGACAGCTTGGACCTGAACTCTCAGCTTCAGCATGGGCTAAAACGAGGGAAGAAAACCCTCTTAAAGTGACTGACTGCCACAGAGAAAAAGCAAAGGGTGCAAACCCAGACCCCAAACCCAGGAGCTGCTTCAGTGCTGACGGGAACTGATCTGCCCCGGCAGCACCGGCGTGGGCACTCCCGGGAGAAGCCGTGGGGACTTTAGCAATGGAACATAACCTCACGGCAAGGGAATGTGCTGCTGAGGCACAGGCGAGCTGCGAGATGGCTGAGCTGGAGGGAAGCAGCGCACACAGCGCCCGAGCGGGCGGCAGCTTCTGCAGCAGGAGCCCGGCGAGCTCGGCTTTGCAGAGTCATCCGATCCCCTCGTTATCCCCAACCCCGCTACCTGCAGCTGCCGCCGCCAAATACGCGCTTCTCACAGTCGCCCGGCTGCTATTTGCGGTAGGACGGAGAGGACAATGCCCTGGGGATGAGCGGGGGCTTCTGCCGCTGCCTGCAGGAGCGGGGGGTCTGGCGGGAGGATGCTCTCACCTCCCGGCCACGCCGCTGAGCTCATGTCTAGTCATCGCCCGAGGAAGGAGCGCAGGCTGGCACCCGCACGCAGCCCTCGGCCGCCGCAACGGCTTTAAGGAAAGAACTGATTTTCACCGATACTTTCTCTCCTAATAAGGTAGTTTTCGGCAGCGATGACACATCGCAGCCTCGGACCCGGCGGCCCGTAGAGGGGGCAGCGCCTGGAAAGGTGGGGAAAGGGCTCCGTGTCGGTTTGCTCTGCTCTCCTCCCGTGCCAGCACTTATTTGTCAAAGTTCTCAGCTGTGCTTCGCGTGGGCAGGGGGGAGGGCAGGCGGCCACCGCACCCCCGCAGCGGCGATCAGGGGCTCGCTGCCGCCCGCCACCCCTCAGCCCACGGCCTCCCAGCACTCCCGGGACCACGCAGCCCCCTGGTCACTCCTGAGGGTCCAGGGATGCTCCCCGGGTGCTGAACCTCAGATCCTCCTCACCCCATCCCTGCGCCTCAGGTTTTGGCACCCCCTCGCCTGCCCCACACCTCGCACCTCTCCAGGGATCCCGCACCCATGGGGGTCCCCCCAGCAGACACCAGCCCCTTCTCTGCTCCCCCGGGTGGGCTCTTACCTTCCTGCCCAGGAGCCCAGCGCCTCCGGCTCTGCGCTGCACATGGGCTCAGCATGGGGCGGGGGGGTTATTAATAAACACGGTTGGAAATCAGACTCCCCGGAGCAGCCGCTTCGCCAAGCCACTGCCTGCGATGCCAGCTGCGGGCGACTGCCTTCCTCCGCCCCGGGGAGGAGGAGGAGGAGGAGGAGGAGGGCGGGGAAGGCCAAGCCGCCTGCATCCCTGGCAGAGGCAGCCGCAGGGGCTGAGTGCAGCCAGGCGCATCCCCGGGGAGCAGCCCCTGCAGCCCCCATCCCGCTCCGGCTCTTCCCACCCGTGATTTATGGGGCAGGTTTGCTTTGTGCAGCCTCAAACCCGCCCCTTCCCGCGGCGCTGGCGGCTCCTTCCCAGGGGCTGGCGAGGGAGTTCCATCCCCCCGAGGTGCCGAGGGCAGGATGTGGGGGGCCAGGATGGGGACAGTGCCCAGGCCGTGTTCCCTGGAGCCTCTGACAAGGGGACCTGCGGCGGCTGCAGGCGCCCGACTCTGCGGCCTCACCCTCTGCATGAAGGGTGCTGGCAGCGTGGTGCTGAGCTCCCTTCTGCATCTAGGAAAGCATATTAATGCAGGAAATCCTCATGACTTGGGAGTCTTTAGGTGCCCCAGGTTGGCCCCGTGAACACCCCAGTAATGGCTGAGCAGCAGCATCTGCTTCCCCTTCCCTGTAACCCCGGCCCTGCCGCCCCTCTGCGCTCTGTTTGGAGTCTCAGAATCGTTTAGGTTGGAAAAGACCTTTGAGACCATCGAGTCCAGACCCTGGTGGGGTTAGGAGAAGGTGATGTGAGCTCTGCAAATCTCCTCAGTGGCAGTGGCCATACTCCTGGGACTCCAGCAATGCCACTGCCCTCACTGCTGTCCCTGCTGCTGTCCCTGCTCTGTCCCCTCTGCTGTCCCTGCTGCTGCCCTCACTGCCCACAGATGTGGTTTCCCAGCTCTGCTCACCCACCACCCCCATGTCTTTGCTGTGGTGCCCATCCCCATCTCCCCACCCCGTGGCACCCCAAACCGCCCTTTCACTGGTTGTATCATTAACACTTATTTACAGAAAACACCTATTTTAGGTTTGTTGCCACGTTGGCACAGGTTCAACAGCCTGGCTGCCCCTGCCCTGGCCTGGCTGCCCCTGTGACAGAGCCCCCTGAGCCTACCTCTGCCCGTGCCCGCTGCTGCCCGCGGCCGCCGCGCCTCAGGAAGTCGGCAGCTTCTGCTCAGGAAGTCGCCAGCTTACGATGCCCCAAAAACCACCCAGCGAGGCGCAGCAGGACTTGCAACATCACCCAGTGCCACGCAGCCCCACGTCACCCAGTGCCACCCAGCCCCACGTCACCCAGTGCCACCCAGCCCCACGTCACCCAGTGCCACGCAGCCCAACGTCACCCAGTGCCACCCAGCCCCACGTCACCCAGTGCCACGCAGCCCCACGTCACCCAGTGCCATCCAGCCCCACGTCACCCAGTGCCACGCAGCCCCACGTCACCCAGTGCCACCCAGCCCCACGTCACCCAGTGCCACACAGCCCCACGTCACCCACGCCAGCACCTTGCCCGTGGCTCCTGGAGACGCAGCTGTAGCAGGAAAAGGGACATTTGGGTGGGTTTTTCTCCTCTTTCTTTGGTTTTAGATCCTGTTGCTTTTTCCAGCACACCCACCTGAGTTTCTTTTTTCCCTCCTCTTCTTTTTTGCCATGAAGTGCCTCGATTTGTGCCGAGGCCTTTGACTCACCAGCACAGGAATGTTGTTCTGCTGTTAATTCGCACAAGTTGTGTGTATAAATATACAACTAAAGCTAAAACTGCCAACGAGAGAAACCTGCAGGTCATGGGTGCTGGGTCCAACAAACCCTTGTAGGGGATGGAAAAAAAACCCCTTTGCTGTGAGGGTGAGGGAGCCCTGGCCCAGGCTGCCCAGGGAGGGTGTGGAGGCTTCTTCTTGGGAGGTCTCCAACCCCGCCTGGACACGTTCCTGTGCCCCCTGAGCCAGGGGAAGCTGCTGGAGCAGGGGCTGGGGCTGGAGCAGCTCTGCAGGGCCTTGCACACCCCACCATTCGGGGACTCTCTGAAGGGGCGGGTGGCAGCGCTGCTGCACGGCCCTGGCCCGGGTTTATGTGACGAGCTGCCAGGGTCAGGGTGGGGATTGAAGAGGCTCAGCTGTTCTGTGCTCCGTAAGAGGATACCCCGGCCCGGCGCGGGGCTGTTTTGTAGCTATAACCAGGCAACGCTGGGCTCGGGTGTCAGCGCCGGCCCCGGCGCACACGCTGCGCCCCGCGGACACGCCGGCGGGTGCGATCCCCAGCGGACTTTGCTCTGGTAAACAGAGCTGCTGCGGAGAGACCGCGGCACAAGGCAGGAGGGTGTGTGAGACACAAAACCTTGCGGCTGTTTGAATCCCCGGAGGCGGCTCCGGCCCCAGGGGCGGCTGAAGGGGCTGGTGGGGAGCAAAGAGCGGTTGTGGGGCTCTTGTGCCTCCCCGCTGGTGACTTGGTGCTGCCAACCTCCTTCCCGGTGGATTTTTCCTTCCTGTCACGCACGGCAGATCTGCCCCGAGGGCTGGGTCAGAACTGGCACTGCAGCCTCACCACCCTGACACCACCGCCTTGGCACCTCCGCTCTGGCACTGCCACGGCAGCTCTGCCTCTGTCCCTGCTCCGTGCCCTCACAGTCTTGAGGCTTGGGGCTATGGCAGTGCCCAACCTGCCCATTGCATTTAGCAGTGGCAGCCCCGGGCAATGCTGCAGCCTCTGCACACAGCTCTTGATGGCTCTGCCCAGGGTACACAGGAGCTGCAATCTGATCTCAGGGGGAAGTGTGATTCATGGCAGGAGCTGGGAGCGCTCCGAGGGATGGATCAGGGCTTGGAGGGCAGCAACACCTTGTGCCTGCTCCTGCCCTGCGTTCATGAGCTGGGCTCTGTGCCCTGGCAGGTGGAGGGACCCTGGGTGAAGCCAAGCCTGTGTGGGGACAGCATTCAGAGTCATTCATCCAGGCCTGCTGAGCTGCATACCACTTGCTCCATGGGAACAGCCTGGCTTGCTTCACCTCCTGCCTCGGTTTCCCCAGATGAGAGCTGGGGATGGCCCCTGGCTGGGGCCCACCACTGGTACTGATGGAGGGGTGCTGTGGAGATGCTGTTGTGGGACATGGCACAGGGTGAGCACCACAATAGAGTCTCATCACCCACAGACTTGTCACACACCCACCACGGAGATGCCAGACCCATCACAAAACTCCCTGTGCACCGACCTGGGCAAAGAGCTCAGGACACATCCTGCAAGAGGGAGGCAAGGCCAGCTGGGACAGAGGAGGAGGAAGAGGAGTGCAGCCTGGGCATAGGCCCAGCTGGGGCAGAGATGAAAAGGGGAACCTGACGGCGCCGTCTGCCCCACAGGGACCTTGGGAGCTCCACAGGAACGGGGCCACAGGCGCCAGCGGCTCCTGCTTATCTGGGTGCTGGGTCCTGCTCTGCCCATGGTGAGGGGGAACAAGGAAATCCCCTCTCCTGCCAGAGCTGCTCCCCAGGGAGATGCCAGCCCAGCCAGGGGAGGGGAGCAGGGGTGAGTGTGGGGTCTGGCTGCAGGGACTGTGTGCTGGAGCCCTTCCAGCACACCCACATCATGCTCCTTCAGCTTTATCTCTGCTCAGCCCAGATACCGAGTTTTAAACAATTGCAGATAGCAGGTTATAAACATCAGCATCAAGGCTGCCTGTCTGAGCAGCTCTCACAGCAGCCCCTGCCTGTGCCACCCCATCCCAGTGCCCCAAACATCTCCTGCAATGCCCCCCATGGTGTGTGCATGTGTCTGTGTGCAGGGCTCAGTGTGCACCAAGAGCCCTGTAACAACCACCCACTGCAAGCCACTGCGGTCTGGGGAGGGGTGAAGCTTTCTGGGGCTCTGCACAAAGGGCTGGTGCTTTAGGGAGCTCCTGGACTTTCCTTCCACACCAGGACCAGGACTGTAACGGAGGGTAAGACCTTGCTCTTCACCTTCCTCCTCTACTTTCCTCACCCATCTGATGAGAGCTGTGCCTGGAGGGGAACAGACACTTTCCCTGTGGCTGTGATTCTTTGGACAATGCCCCACAACTGTGTGCAATTGTTTTTCACACTGGCTCTGCTGCCATCTGAGGGGTGAGATCTGAAACCCAGGATCTATTTTTGGTTTTGGAGGCTAATGACTCGGAAGTTGGAGCTGGTGGAAAGTCAACACAAACACCCTCACTGGGCATGAGCTTCTCCCCAGCCCCACTCACCCTGACTCGGGCAGCAGAGCCTTGGAGGGCAGCGAGGTGCTCAGGCCTCCCGCTGGGAAGGAGCTGCTCCCCTGCTCTCACAGCAGGACGTTGGGGTGCCAGGAGATGGCTGCCTGGCTGTCTCAGAGCTCATTTGGGTTCAGGGAGGTGAAGCAAGAGGATGAGAAGCAGACACACAGAGGCTCAGTGAGCCCCAGCTCTCCTGCAGCCGTTGCCCTGGGTTCAGCGCTGCATCCCTGCTGACTGGTGCCACTGGGAGCAGCAGAACATCCCGGGGTGTGCAGCCCCCGAGACGCGGTGCTGGTGCCCGAGTCCCACAGGACACGGCCTCGTGCTGTGAAGCCTGTGGCACGGACAGGCTTCCTGCTCTGAAAATTCTGCTTGTCATTCCCAGCCGTTGGCAAACTCCTCTGGGCACACGGCCAGGGAAGGATGAGGCTGAAATGGAACGGTGCAGCCCTTCACATCAGGGAAACGCATCCACACGGGGATCCAAAGAGCTGAAGAGAGTGGAACTGTGGCAGAAATCAGCTGTTTTCTTGCCAGGCTGGTGGCCTCTGGCTTTGCCACGTGTTGTGCCACTGACCCGCTCGGCCCTGGGATGTGCTGCTGCTCCAGCCCCGGCTCTTGTGCGTCCTGCTGTCCCCTCGCAGCCGCATCCGTGCGCTCACGCTCCCGAGCAGCGCAGGGAAGCAATGACAGCTCCCCGGAGAGCTGCTGCCGTTCCCAGGCCAGCTCCTGGGCTGCAGGCAGAGCCACGGCAAGAGCCTCGCCTGCCCCTGCCCCCAGCCCCGTGCCATTCCGTTGCCAGAAGCGGTTTACCATTAGCAGCGCGGCACGGGGTGTTTCACGGGCATGGCCTCAGAAATGCCACCGTGTCCCCTCAGGCACTGCCAAGCGTCACCCTTGAGCCCCTGAGCTGAGGAAGCAGCGGGGGCTGAGGGCAGGGGCAGGACACGGGCAGTGCCCTGGGCACGGCAGCAGCCGCTCTGCAGGACACCGATGCCGCCGTTGCCTCCTCCCGTCACTCCCGTTCTGTCCCACTCACGGGAGCGGTGTGTGGGAGGGGGATGGAGCGTCCCGAGGGGCGACAGCAGCCGCCGGTGTCCCCGCACGCTCCCCCCGCGCACAGTGCGGGTCCCGCGGGGACGAAGCCGGGACTCCCGCACCGCGGACACGCGTGTCTCAGGGACCCCGGGGCGGGGGAGGGTGGGCGCGGACAGCGTCCCCCCGCGTCCCGCCGCCACCGGGGCCACCTGCGGGCTGGCGGCGGGGGCGGGGGCCGGTGCGGGCGGAGCCTCCCGCAGCCCCGCCCCGCCCCGCAGAAACTTTCCGTCGTCGTCGGGCGGGCGGCGGGAGCCCGGAGCGGGGCCGGGGCTGCAGCCGGAGCCGGGCGGGCCCGGCCCTATGGGCAGCGGCTGCGGGGCGGTGCGGGGCGGTGCGGGACGCTGCCCGCCGCGGCCATGTCCGCTCCGGCCGCACCTGCGGAGCCCGAGCGGGGCGGCGGCGGCGCGGCCGAGGCCGAGGAGGCTCCTCCGGGCCGGCGGAGGAAGGCCCGGGCCGGCTCCCTGCGCAGGGCCCTCAGCTGGCTCCGGGGCCGGCGGCGGCGGAGGAAGGGCGGCAGCTCCCCGGGCGCGGCGGAGGGGCGAGGTGAGGGGCGAGGGGGCGGGAGCCGGGGGATATCGGGCAGGATGGGGGCGAGGAGAGGGCGGGGAGGTGGCAGCGGTAGCGGGCAGAGGGGTAGGGGTGATGGGCAAGGAGGGGTGATGGCAGGGACCGAGGAGGAGTCCCGGTGGCAGCCGTGGAAGTGGCCGAGGAGGGATGGTGGTGGTGGTGATGATGGCGGGTGAGGAGGGGTGATGGCAGCGGCCAAGGAGGTGTCGTGGTGGCAGCTGTGGAGCTGGCCAAGGAGAGCTCAAGGTGGTGGCCGTGGGGGTGGGTGAGGAGGGATCCCCCTGGAAGCTGAGGAGGGCGGTGGAGGAGCTCAAAGAGGGGTCTCGGTCGTCCCCGAGAAGAGCTGCAGATGGTGCTCATGGAGGTGGCCAAAGACGGCCACAGTGGTGGCTGGAGAGGAGTGAAGCTGGTGGCCGTGGAGGTGGCCAAGGAGAGGCCGCGGTGGTGGCCAGGAGGTGCTGCGCTGGTGGCAGCAGCAGTGGCTGCAGGGGGTGAAGGGGGTGGCTGCGGCAGCAGGCCGGATCCGGCAATCCCTGGTGCGATCTCACCCCTGCCCCAGGGGCTGGTGCCGGTTCACTGGGCTGGTTCTCTCCCCGCTGAGTCAGAAGGTCACTGAGGCTGAGGGAAACCTGGAGGGCTGCCAGCCGCTGCTTTCTCCTTCCTCCTCCTCCTCCTCCTCCTGGGCAGGGTGTTTGCGCGCTCCAGGTGTGGCCCTTCCTGTCCTAGATATGGCCCCGGCTGCTTCACGGGGCGCTGCCTCTGCGGCCCAGCCACGGCCCTGCCGCCCGCACAGGGACAGCTGGCTGGCAGGAGGTGCCGTGGGTGGCAGGAGGTGCCGTGGGTGCCATCTCTGTGCCGCCCCAGCGCCGTGTCACGGGGCTCCGTGGGCTCAGCCCAGGACCTTTGGCTGGGTGCTGGCGTGTCTGGCCACGCTCCTGTGCTCGGCACGCTCGGGTTGCAGGGTGGGTGTCCCGGCGTGGCAGCGCCCGCCTGAGGGATCGCCCCGTGCAGCGGAAGGTGCTCGGCCTGTCCCTGCCCCGCTGCTGCCGGGGACACCGAGTGCGTCACGCCGCTGCCCTTCCCGCAGGGCACCTCGGGGACGTCGCCACGCTCCTGCCCGGGGAGAGGCCAAGCGTGCCAATGCCGTCCCCTGGGACTTTCTCCCTCGTTTTGCCCCAGGGAGTGAATTTCCAGGCATCCAGGGCTGCAGGCAGGCATGGGAGAGGCACGGGGAGATGTGTGATAGGAGAGGAGTGGCTGTGGAAAGGCACAAGGGGCTGGGGCAGAGGCTGAGCTCTCTGCTTCGCTCCATGGGATGCTGCTGAAACCTGAGCAGAAAAACTGAGATGTGCCTGAGCATGTGACGAACGTTCCTCTTTGCAGCGCAGGAACGCCCCCAGCAGCTCTGCCAGCCCCTGCTTTGGGTTTGTTGTTGGTTTTTTCTGCCATAAAGTTGTGCCATTCCCCAGCCAGTGCTGGAAATGCTCAGTCACTGCCTGGCACGGCCGCAGCCCAGGGACCTCGCGCCCGCTCGCCGCGCCAGCCCTGCCAAGGCAGCCTGTGCTGGCATCAGCCGCGGCTCTGTCACCGCGCTGCCGTGGGCTGTGCAGGTCCTGGAGGGGCTGTGTGGTGCCTTGGGGCTGTGGGCCCCGTCCCTTCCGTGTGCTGGGAGCCCTGGCACCCCTTGGCATGTGTGGGGCTGGCAGCTGGAACGTCCTGCCACGGTGCCGCTGGCCTGGTGGTGTGTGGCAGGGAGGTGGGGAGGATGTGCCGTGGTTCAGTGGAGGAGCTGGGGCTGAGCTGGGGCTGTGGAAGGAGGATGTGCCGTGGTTCAGTGGGATGCCTGGAGCAGCAGCTGGGGCTGAGCTGGGGCTGTGGAAGGAGCTTTGGCTCCGGCTGCTTCCCTCGGGCGGCTGCAGAGCTCTGATGAGCCGCTGCTGCGTGCAGCTCTGACCTGCCCCGAGGCTGCATCGGCCTCGCTGCCAGCACCACGAGCCCGGCCCCAGCTGGGAGCTTTTCCAAGTGTTGTCTGGGAGCTGTGGGAGGGGGAGAGCTTCAGCAGGTCCCTGTAGGCTCTGGGTATCCTCGGCTTTCCCCCTGGCTGTGCGTGGTGCTGGGGAGTGGTTTAGGATCAGGCAGCTCCTCATCACCCCACCATTCCTGCAGGTCACAGAGAGGGGACAGGACCTGTCCGACCATCCCCAGAGCACCTCAGCTGTGCAGGGCCTTGGGTGGCTCAGGGAGGAAGAGCTGGAAGCCATCCTGGGGGATGCAGGCCAGGACTAGTTCCTCAGCCTGGGCATCTGCCCACTCACGACCTGGGTGCGGGTGAGGTCGGGATTGCTCAGCACTGGAATCATGAGAGCAGGAGGATGAAGGCATTTCCACTTTGGATCAAACCCGTGGGTCCATCTAATCAGAAATCCCATCTCTGGCTGCTCAAACCGCTGAGCTGTGTAGAGGAAGGGCTGCTGTAATCCCGCTCATGGGCGAGCTGCAGCGGCCTCTCCGGGGGCTCAGCACCAGCAGCTTTGTGCTGAGCAGGGAGACGGCTCCATCCTGCTGCAACCTGAGTTCTGCTCCGTTCCCTGACAGGGTGCTCTGGACGGGCCCTGTTGGCTGCAAGATAATTCCTGCTGCAGCTGCAATGCCCATCCCAGGCTGTGCAGGGGCTGCCAGGGTGCTGCCAGCCCCAGGCTGGTTTACTGGCACACAGCCCCCTCTGAGCACCTCTGTGGCCCATGCCAGTGGTGTCTGAGCCCCTGGCTGATTCCTGACGTGTTCATTCCCACAGTGAGCTCTGGAGGCAGAGGAGTGATCATCCCCTGGGATGGGAGCCTGGGTGTGGAGAGCGGCTGGGCCTAATGCATATCGAGGGGCTGGGGTGCTCAGCCAGCTCTGCTTTGCTGTTTGGCTGCTTTGTGCTGGTGGAAGCTGGAGCAAGACAGCTGAGAGCTTTTCCTGGAAGCTTTTCCTTCTCCCGTGGCAGCTCTGTCTGCAGCCCCTCAGCAGCAGGGCAGCCACACACCCGCCCCCTCTGCCCGGGCTCCTGGAGGAGGCTGGGGCTGGGTCTCTGGCTGCTGCTCTGCCCAGGTTTCGCAACCTTCTGAGCTCCCCGATGGAGTGAAGGAATCCATGTGCCAGGAATATTAAATTAGGGTCAGCTTTTTCTTTTTCCTCCTCTTTGATACCAGCTTAGCCCAGCAGCACCAGCTTTCCTGGCTGGGGAGGGAGGGATGCTGTGAGGGGGTGCTGGAGGTGCACGTGAGCCCTCGAGGCAGTTTCAGGCTGAGCCGTTCCTGTGTGTTGCTCTGGCAATAACCAAGATGTGAAATCTCCCCAGACACTCGATGTCCTTCGTGCTCTGCTGCTGTGTAGCACGTGGTTTGGTGTAAACACAGGTTTTGAGCCTTTCAGCTGGGAGGAGGGAGCAGAGGGGTGGGCGCTGCCGCCCGCTCCCCGGGGTCGTTCCCCTGCGTGGGGCTGAATGAACTTGTTAATCTGCAAAAGGCAAAGAGTGACACTTCAGCAAATGTGAGCAGCAGGAATCCCCTGGCTGGCCTGAGCTGGCAACGGCGAGAGGCTCTGCAAACAAAGAGAGGTGTGTCTGCAACCACAGCTATTCCACCTGGAGACAACTGGGAGAATGACTCTGGCGAATAACGTTCCGTAAGAGCCGATAAAACTATTTCTCTGGAGTCATATTTCCCTTTAGAAGGAAGGTCTTGTTTCATAAGACAATATCATCATTGACTTTGACTCGGGCAGCGGTGGGAACATGAACTGCTGGGAGGTGAAGAGCTGGGCAACGGTGAAGTGAAAACGCGTTTCCCTGCCAGGAGGGAGCTGGAGCCCTGAGCTGGTCCCTGTGGCTCCCACCGTGCAGGGATAAAATGCACCTTGCACAGAGCAGGGAGCTGAGCTGCCTCGAGCTGGCATCAGCAGAGGCAGCCAGGACTCTGGCTTGAGCAGGAAATCATTTGAAACCCTTCTGGTTATGTATTTCTGTTAATGATTGGGGATCTCAAGTGGGGTTTCTGTGTTACCTTTGCCTCGCTGCGCTTTACTTCCCCGTGAAGGGAACAAGGACTGAATTCCTTTCTCATTCAGGCAGCTCGGCTCCCACTCTGTGTTTGCTTGATGATGGAATGGGGTTTAGAAAAGCCCAGGAGGGAGGGACTGATCCTGCCCTTTGCCAGCACGGAGGGGCAGCGGGGCAGAGCGAGGGAGCGTGTGACTGTGAGCACATCTGATTGTCCCAGCAGTCACGCCGTGATGGCAAGATCTGGATCTCATGAGCAGCTTCCTCCCTCCTGCCAGCTCCTTGCCGTTATGAGTCCTCCCAAGGAATAAAACCTGGGGTTTCTGGCTCAGAAAGTTCTGGAATCAGCCTCCTGCCCCCAGTTGCCCATTCGTGCTGGGTTTGTGGTGTGCCTGCTGTGCCAGGGAAGCTGCAAATGCTCCCCCTGTACTTTGTGCTGGTGGGGCTGCACCTCAAATAGCGTGTCCAGTTTTGGGGTCCTCACTACCAGAAGGACACTGAGGGGCTGCAGCGTGGCCAGAGCTGGGCAGCGGAGCTGGGGAAGGGGCTGGAGCACAAGGGTGCTGGGGAGGGGCTGAGGGAATGGGGGTGTTGAGCCTGGGGAAGAGGAGGCTGAGGGTTGGCAGGGTGAGGGCAGGGCTGGGACTGCAGCAGCTTCAAGGGTTTAACAACCCAAAGGACTCTGTGATTCCACTGCTGCCCTTTCCCAGCAGATCTCTGGGTGCAGTGATTTGAGCCAGGCCTGGGCTGAGCTGGTAGCAGCCGTCTGGCAGCTCAGCATCTGTGGGCCTCAGGGGTTTGTGTCCCAGCTCAGCACTGGGGCAGGTTGAGGTGAGGTCTGTGGGGATGCCTGGGCTGCTCTCAGCCGCCTGACTTCTGGCACACGTGAGCTTTTGCTGTGTTCTCAGGGCCTGGCTCCCTCTCAGCACCCTGCAGGCCGTGGCTGGGGGTGATGGGGCCGTGGTGGCTGCGGTGGTTTGGCAGGTGCTGGCACAGAGGACGGCTGTTTTGGGAGCTGAGGGGGAAGTGTCTGGCTGTATCTAGGGCAGTGTTGCAGGCTACAGCCTCCCCTTCTGCAGGGAGAGAAATCAAAGTGCTTCCCTGGGAAAGCTGCTGTGTGTGGCTGTGGAGGAGCCGCTGTATCACTGGGGAGGGGGACTCTGTGGCACTGGGGGTCCATGTGTCCTGCTGTGGGGGGATGCACATCCCAGGGTCCTGGTGTGGAGCTGCTGTGGGGGATGCACATCCCAGGGCCCTGCTGTGGAGCTGCTGTGGGGGGATGCACATCCCAGGGCCCTGCTGTGGAGTTGCTGTGGGGGGATGCACATCCCAGGGCCCTGCTGTGGAGCTGCTGTGGGGGGATGCACATCCCAGGCAGGCCCAGGAGGTGCTGGGCAGTGGCAGGAAGCTTTGTCCTGGGCTGATGTGGATGCCCTGTGCCCACCTTGCAGCCCAGGGCAGAAATCCTCCCCCGGAGTAAGTCGGCAGGGACACGTTGCACCATGACCACGAGCTGGTTTAATCCCAGGAAAGGCTGTTCCTGCAACTGGGCAGACTGGGCAGGGAGTGCCTGGGGACACTGGTACAGCCGCCCCGGTGCCAGGCACGGTCTGTGGCACGGACTGGCCCCTGCCCTGCCGAGCAGCCTTTGGGCAGCCGACCGAGCTGTGGAGCAGCTGAACCATCAATATTTCCATTGCGGAGCAGGAGGCTGAAGTCCAAAGATTAATTTATCGCCGCTGACCTTGGGGGGTCGGCACAAAGCTGCTGCTTCATTTTGTATTTTTAATGTGTTTTTGCATCCCCTCCCCACTTTGGTGCCTTTCCCACAGAACCCTCCTTCCTATTTATCCCAGCCTTTGATGAATCACCTCAGGAACATAAACACTGCCAGCAGGAGCTGCCCACCGCCTGGCTGGCTGACCCCTGCCTGCCCTCCCAGCGTTTAATGCTCTAATTAAAAACCAGGAGGGAAGGATGGGCTTCAGAGGGGGTAGGCTGGCGTCTGCCTTTCACAACAGACAGCGGTGGGACTTGTGTGGGCAGCTCTTGGGGCAGAGCAGCCCGTGCCCAGAGTCCCCTGCCGACTTGCTGCTGTGTGCACAGAGCAGGGTCTGGAGTGGGGAGAAGCAGAGATGCACCCAGGGAGGGAACTGCCGTGAATTCAGACGTGCTCAGGGCTGTGACTTGCTGCAGGAGTGACCGTGGAGAGGGTGGCAGGGGGTTAACATCCACCTACAGGCATGTGGGTGCTCGCTCTGAGGTTGGGCAACCGCCCGGCCCAGCCTGAGTCCTCGGGCACTGTGCTCCAGCCTTGCTTGTCCTGTTCTAGCCTTGTGCCAGCCTTGGCTGGGGTGTCTGTGTGGGGTCTGCATGCAGCTGGGACCCCCAGGATGACTTGGGGATGGGGGTTGTAGCCTTGGTTGTTGGAGCTGTGCTCAGACAGAGGCAGAAATTGCAGCAGCTTGGTGGAGTGTGTCAAATGCTGGGGCTGGAGGCGAGAGCTGTGCCCGACTGTCCCTGTGCCTGGAGGTGTTTGGGCATGTGAGGGTTCCCTTTGCCTGGCTGGGGGATGTTGGGGGTTCCCTTTGCCTGGCTGGGGGATGGATAGGGGGGTTCCCTTTGCCTGGCTGGGGGATGGATAGGGGGATTCCCTTTGCCTGGCTGGGTGATGCTGGGGGTTCCCTTTGCCTGGCTGGGTGATGCTGGGGGTTCCCTTTGCCTGGCTGAGGGATGTTGGGGGTTCCCTTTGCCTGGCTGGGTGATGGGGGTTCCCTTTGCCTGGCTGTGTGTCACCCACGCATCCCCACGGAGGGGATGGGTCTGGGAGGGTGCGATGGCAGCTGAGGGATGATTCCAGCAGGCCCCTCCTCTCTCTGCCTGTACCATTGGCTCTCCCGCAGCCGCCTGCGAGAGCTGAGCCGTGCCGGAGCCGGAGGGATGGGAGCAGGCGGCTGAGAACCGTCATCTCCCGCGGGCGGCCCGGCCACGCCAGAGCCCGCTCGGCCGCACCATGTAGCGCCGGGGCCTCCTCCACCCGGCCGCGGTGGAGGGCGAGGGCGGCCTCATGGGCAACGCGCAGCGCAAGAGGAGCGGGGCGGGCGCCAAGGCCGGCTCCCCGTGGCCCTTCGGCAAGCACAGGGCAGGTAGGAGCCAAGGGGCACCTGGGGAGGGGCTGCCGGGGGTCCCTGTGGCAGGCCTGGGCCAGGGGAGTTGGCTGCCTCTGCTCTCCCCACCCCGGCGTGGGGCTGCGGCGGGAGCTGAGCCGTGGGAGGTTTTGCTCTCTGTGTGGTGAGGGGAGAAGGGGGCAGGGTCGGTGCCCCTGAGCTCTGGTGCTGGGGACAGGGGAGACCCTCGGGCTGCTTTGCAGGGGCTGTGCTGACGTGCTGGGAGCTGGAGCAGCCGCCGTCTCGCCTGCGTGAGCAGGACGGAGATCACCCAACGAATTAGTTACTGATTTGTTTTCCTGAGGGGTGTCTCGGGGGTTGGAGCAAGGACCCCGAGCTGCCAGCATCACCTTCCTCCCCTGGGAGCCCCTGCTCCCATCCCGTGCCTCGCTCTCCCTCGCTGCACCCCGGGGTCTGGGAGTGTTTGCAGAGCTCTGGGCTGTGCCCGTCCTGTGTCCTGCCTGCCTCGCTCTGCTCCTGTCTGTCCAGGCACTGTTTGCTCGGCTTCCTTATGCTCTGGCTCCAGGAATGCCCAGGAGGAGGCAAGGGGCAAGGGCAGCTCTTCTTGTGTGGGGAACAGGAGCTGGGGAAAGGGTCCCACACCAGCCTGGACCTGAACCCACATCTTAACCGTGAGCCTCGCAGGGTGCCTGGTGCTGAGGAGCTCCCCAGTTCCTCTGCTGGAGCCAGGAAGGACACTCAGTAACATCATCCCAGGGCTGCACATTTCCACACTGATCTTGTTAAACTGTCCCCACATCCCCAGCCCAGCCTGAGTCTGGGAGAAGGGACTTTGATGGGCAGAGCTCTGGGGCCAGTAGGATTTGGGTTTGCAGCTCCAGCAGGTTGGTAACTGGGCAGTTTCCTCCTGGAGCTCTGGCCCTGCCATCCCTCCTGCCCTTGTCTGCCCCATTTCCCTCTTCTCTCAAACTGTGCAGTCAGCAGCTGCCCAGGTGGGATGAGCTGAGCTCTCTGCAGGTAAACAGGGTCTGGGGTCAGTCACTGGCAGGCTCAGGGAGCAACCATGGCTTGTGAAACTGTCCCAGAGAGGTGGGGGCTGGGATCAGGAGACTCCCCAGGCACATGGGGAGAGTGTGTCAAAACGTCCTGGCTGGCAGCATCCACCTGGGGAAACTGAGGCACGGTTGCCTGTGGCTGTGCAGGGATGGGATCTCCTTTGCCTCAGGCTCTCTGCTGCCTGGCTGTGGTCTCCTCTCCCCTGAAGTCATCCCCTTGTCGTGGTCTCCAGGCAGGAAGGACTTGGTGCCACTGGCCAAGCTGTGTTGTAGCTGGTTCCTGCTCTCCTCTGGCTCTGCTGGATGTTGTCCCTTTGCCTCTGCCGTGAACCACAGTGTGGCAGGGGATGGGATGAGCTCCCTCCCTGGCAGAGGCAGTTTGGAGGCTCATGTGAGCATCCCTGGTGCAATCCTCACTTTTTCCTCGTGCCATCCCTATGCAGCCCTCTGTCTCCTCTCCATCCCCCTGCCAGGTTTGGGTGCTCCTTGCCAGTCCCTGACCCAGGGCCGTGGGGCTGCCAGGGGCTGTGTGTCACCACGGCCGGGAGAAGCCCTGGGACAGCGTTGGTGTGGCACCGGGACGGATCCTGCCGGGCGAGGGCTGGTGCTGGGGCCAAAGGCCATGGGGTGGAAGGTGCTGAGAAAACATGGGGCGAGTTGTGTTTGTTCTCTGCCGTGGCTCCATGGCAACGGTGCAGCGGCCACAAAGCAAAAGAATTTGCATTGTGTCGCTTCAGCATTTCAGAGGGCGCAGCCGGATCCGGGGCTGGGGGTTGGGTGCACAGGCACC